>NC_135882.1:43746657-44208602 GCF_964194155.1 Cetorhinus maximus | reverse complement strand
GCGAGGGTGGGAGAGAAAAGGGCAGGGGAAGGAAGGGGAGAGAGAAGTGGGGAGGGGGGTGGGACAGAGAGAAAAGGGCAGGGGAGGGTGAGAGAGAAAAAGGCAGTTGAGGGTGAGAGAAAATGGCAGGGGAGGGAGGGAGTGTGGTGGAGAGAGAGAAGGGGAGGGAGGAAGGAGTGTGGAAGAGAGAAACGGGCAGGGGAGAGAGGGCGGGGAGGGTGGGAGCAGGATAGAGAGAGACAGAGAAAGAAGGGCGCTGAAGGAGGTGGAGAGAGAGAAGGGTGGCTCAAGGAGGGAGGGAGAGAAAGAGAGAGAGAGGAGGACAGCTGAGGGAGAGACTGGGAGAGAGAGAAGGGCGGCAGGAGGGAAGGAGAAAGAAGGGTGGCTCAGAGGCGGGGAAAGAGAGAGAAGGGTGGCAGAGGGAGAGAGAGATAAGGGCAGTGGAGTGGGAGGGACAAAAGGGAAGGGGAGGGGGAGAGATAAAAAGGCAGGGAAGGGGAAAGAGAAGAGGGAAGGGAGTCGGAGAGAGAAAAGGACAGGGGAGGGTGGGGTAGAGAAAAGGGCACGAGAGGGCGAGAGAAAATGGCAGGGGAGGGAGGGTGCGGGAGAAAGAAAAGAGGGAAAGGGAGGGAGGGTGGGGGTATGAGGAAAGGGCAGGGGAGGGAGTGTGGGGAGAGAGAAAAGGGAGGGTGCAGGAGAGAGAGAAGGGTGGGGGAAGAGGGAAAAGGGTGGGGGAAGAGGGAAAAGGGCAGGGGAGGTGGGGGGTAGAAAAGGGCAGGGGAAGGGAGGAAGGGTTGGGGAGAAAGAAAAGGAGGGAGGGAGGGTGGGGGAGCGAGCAAAGGGCAGGGGAGGGTGGGAGGGGAAGAGAGAAAAGGGCAGGGGAGGGAGGGAGGAGAAGAGAGAAAAAGGCAGGGGAGGGAGATGGGGAGAGAAAAGGGGAGGGAGGGAGAGGGAAAGAGAAAAGGGCTGGGGAGCGTGCAAGGGTGAGAGAGAATGCCAAAGGAGAGAGGGAGAGGGAGGGGGAGAGAGAAAATGGCAGGGGAGGGAGGGAGGGGGAGAGAGACAAGGACGAGGGAGGGAGGGGCAAGAGGAAAGGGCTTGGGAGGGAGGGGAGAGAGATAAGGGCAGGGGATTGGGAGTGAGAAAAGGGCGAGGGTGGGTGGAGAGAAAAGGTTAGGGGAGGGAGGGAGGAGCAGACAGAGAAGGGTTTCTCAGTGAGAGAGAAGGGCTTCTCGGGGGAGAGAGAGCGAGAGAGAGAAGGGTTTCTTGTAGGAGGGAGAGGGAGAGAGAAGGGTTTCTCAGAAGGAGGGAGAGGGGGAAGAGAAGGGCTTCTTGAAGGGAAGGAGAGAGAGAAGAGTTTCTTGGAGAGAGCGGAGAACAGTCGGGAGAGAGAGAAGGGCACCTCAGAGGGCAAGGGAGAGAGAAGGATAGCTCAGCAAAGGAGAGGGAAGAACAGCTCAGGCTGTGGTGAGATTATTCTTGCAAGTGGGGTTGTGGACAAAGCATTTAAGGCACTTGTTAAAACCTACATATTTGACCAAGCTTTTGGTCATCTGACCGATTATCTCCTTATGTGGTTCCGTGTCATACTTTTCTTTACAATGTTCTTGGGAAGTGCCAGGGGACATTTCATTACATTAAATATGCTATATAAATATACATTGTTTTGAGTTGCATTACTTCACACTGGACCAGATTTAGGCAGAATTTAGGGAGTGCAGTGAACCCAAACACCTAACCTAGGCAGGATGAGGAAGGAGGCTCTGCAGAGTCAGTATGATGAGCTAGGCACCAAATTAAGAAGCAGAACCTCATAGGTAATAATTTTGAAATTATTACCTGAGCCATATGCAAACTGGCATAGGACAAATAAGATTAGAGAAATGAAGTTGTGGCTCAAAGACTGGTGTGGGAGAAGTGGGTCCCAGTTTGTGGGATGCTGGCACCAGTATTGGGGAGAGTGGGATCTGTACCATTGGGATGGTCAACACCTGAACCATGCTGGGGCTGGTGCCCTCACCTAACTAGGGAAGTAAAGAGGGTTTTAAACTGAATAGTAGGGGAAAGGGATGAAATTTGGCAAGATGTGATAAACCAATGAGTAGAGACAAGGCAAGAGAGACAGGTATTAATATGGGAAATGATAAACAGACTGTGACAGGAAGGGACAGAGAGTACAATTCTAACAGTAAATCAGCAGATAAGGCTAGATGCTACAAAAATAATAAAAGGACAAAACTAAAGGCTCTGTATCTAAACGCACGTAGCATTCAGAACATAACAGATGACCTGATGGGGCAAATAGAAATAAATAAATACGACCTAATAGCAGTTACAGAGACATGGCTACAGGGTGACCTAGATTGGGACCTGAATATTGAAGGGTATGTGACATTTAGGAAGGACAGGAAGTTTGGAAAAGGTGGATGGTGGCTCTGTTAATTAATGATGGTATTAGCACATTAAAGAGGGATGATATACGTTCAGGAAACCAGGATGTAGAAGTGGTTTGGGTTGAGATGAGGAATGATAAAGGCAAGAAGTCACTTGTGGGAGTGGTGTACAGGCCTCCTAATTGTAACTACACAGTAGGACAGAGTATAAAAGTAGAGATAATGGGAGCTTGCCAGAAAGCTACAGCAATAATCATAGAGGATTTTAATCTAAATCCTGACTGGAAAACTCAGATGGGCAAAGGTAGCGTAGATGAGGAGTTCATAGAATGTTGTCAGGATAGTTTCTTAGGGCAGCACGTTCTGGAGCCAATCAGGGAGCAGGCTATACTAGACCTGGTATTGAGCAATGAGATAGGATTAATTGATAACCTCCTAGTGAAGGCACTCCTAGGTAGTTGTAATCGTAATATAATTAAATTTTATATTCATTTTGAGGGAGAAATTAGTGTGTCCTAGTATTTTAAACTTAAGGGCAATTATGAGAGCATGAACAGAGCTAACTAAAATGAACTGGCAAATGAGGTTAAGGGATATGTCAATGGAAGCTCCATGGCAGACATTTAAATGGATATTTCAGAATACACAGAATAGATACATTCCAATGAGAGAAAAATTCCAAGTGGAGGGCCCACCATCCGTGGTTAACTTAAAAAGTTAAAGACAGTATCAAACTTAAAGAAAAAGCTTATAATTACACAAAGACCAGTTGGTAGGTCAGAAGATTGGAAAGAATATAAAAAACAGCAAAGAATGACAAAAAGATTAAGGAGGGAAAAATTAGAGTATGAGAGAAAGCTAGCTAGTCATATGAATGCTGATAGTAAGAGTTTCTATAGATATTTAAATAAGAAAAGTTAACAAAGTGAGTGTTGGTCCTATAGAGAGTGTGTCTAGGGAATTGATAATGGAAAGTAGGGAGACGGCGGATGAATTAAACAGGTATTTTGCTTCGGTCTTCAATATAGAGGACACAAGTAACATCCCCAAAATAGTTGTAAATCAGGAAATGGAAATGGGGGAGGAACTCGGGGAAAATTACAATCGCAAGGGAAATGATATTGAGCAAATTGTTGGGGATGCAGGCTGACAAATCCCCAGGTCCAGATGAACTTCAACTTAAAGTCTTGAAAGAAGTGGCTGGTGAGATAGTTGATGCACTGATTTTAATTTTCCAAAATTCCCTAGATTCGGGGAAGGTTCCATTAGATTGGAAAATAGCAAATATAACTCCTTTATTCAAAAAGGGAAGGAGACAGAAAGCAGGAAACTTTAGGCCAATTAGCTGAACATCTGTCATAGGAAAATGTTAGAAGCTTTTATTAAAGATGTTATAGCAGGGCACTTAGAAAAATTCAAGGCAATCAGGCAGAGTCAACATGGTTTTCTGAAAGGGAAATCATAGTTAACCAATTTATTGGGGTTCTTTGAAAGGGTAACGTGCATTGTGGTTAAAGGGGAGCCTGTAGACATGCTGTACTTAGATTTCCAGAAGGCATTTGATAAAGTGCCACATCAAAGGTTATTTCAGGAAATAAAAGCTCATAGTGCAGGAGGTAACATATTGGCAAGGATAGAAGATTGGTTAGCTAACAGAAAGCAGAGAGTTGGCATAAATGAGACTTTTTCTAGTTGGCAGGATGTGACGATGGTGTGCTATAGGGATCAGTTGCTGGAGCCTCAACTTTTTACAATTTATATAAATGAATTGGATGAAGGGATGGAAAGAATGGTGGTTAAATGTGCTGATGACACAAAAATAGCTAGGAAAGTAAATTGTGAAGAGGATGTAAGGAGGCTACAAAGTGACATAGGTTAAGTGAGTGGGCAAGATCTGGCAAATGGAGTATAATGTGCGAAATTGTGAAATCATTCATTTTGGCAGGAAGAATAAACAAGAAGCTTATTATCTAAATGGTGAGAGATTACAGAGCTCCAAGATTCAGAGGGATCTGGGTGTCCTAGTTCATGCATCACAGAAGGTTAGTATGCAGATACAGCAGGTAATTAGAAAAGCTAATAGAATGTTATCATTTATTGTGAGGAGAATTGATTACAAAAGTAGGGAGGTTATGCTTCAGTTGTACAGGGCACTGGTGAGACCATTTCTGGAGTATTGTGTACAGTATTGGTCTCCTTATTTAAAGAAAGATGTAAATATGTTAGAAGCAGTTCAGAGAAGGTTTACTAGACTAATCCTAGGAATGGGCTGGTTGTTTATGAAGAAATGCTGGACAGGTTAGAATTGTATCCACCGGAATTTAGAAGAGTAAGAGGGGACTTAGTTGAAACCTTTAAGATCCTGAGGGGTCTTGACAGGGTGGATATGGAGAGGGAGAATCTAGAACTAGGGATCACTGTTTAAAAATAAGGCATTTAAGACAGAGATGAGAATTTTTTCACTGAGGGTTGTGAGTCTTTGGAATCCTCTTCCTCAAAAGGTGGTGGAAGCAAAGCCTTTAAATATTTTTAAGGTACAGCTAGATAGATTACTGATTAACAAGAGGGTGAAAGGTTATTTGGGGCAGGCAGGAATGTGGGGTTGGGGTTACATTCAGATCAGCCACGATCTTATTGAATGAGCCAAGTGGCCTACTCCTGCTCCTAATTTATAGGTTTGTATGTTCATTAACTTGGAGTAAGAACCAAAGCAGGGTAGTATTCCTGAGAAAGATGGAAGAGAGTGATGGGAGTGGGTTGATCCCACCTATTGGAACTAAGATAAATAAATGTCTACTTTTGTCTATGTGAATTGCACATATAAACCACCATTTGTATACATTGTTTCACTTGTCAAAAATTATCTTGCACAAGGTTGCAAAGTTTATGTTTCGAGTTATTTTGACATTTTTTTTAAATAAAAAGAATCTAATTACTTTCACTGCTTGCAAATGTTTTCCCCGAGATTGCTGTTAATTCTGTCAGTGTATCTCTATCATTGGATGCACGGTCTTACCAACTTTTGTTCATGGCAGTCAAATAACCCACCTATGTTTATATAGATTTTTCTTTTCCCACCTATTTCCATTATTTTTAAATCTACAACTAATACCTTGTCAATCTTTCCACCCCACCCCCACTAGAGCTGTACCTTGTGTGTCCTGCCATCCATTCTTAATTAGCACTTTTCTTAGATAATATCACCACCGTCAACACCTCTTTGATCCTTTTGTCTGTGACATCTTTTGATTATCTGCTCCTATCACCGCTTGCTTGTCTCTACAACCACCCCACCCTCAACTTCTCTCCCCCCGCCCCCCACCTTAAACCAGCTTATATTTCACCCCTCTCCTAACTATACTTCAGTTCTGTTGAAGGGTCGTGTGGACCCAAAACGTCGACTCTTTTCTTCTCCACCGATGCTGCCAGACCTGCTGAGTTTTTCCAGGTAATTCTGTTTTTGTTTTGGATTTCCAGCATCCGCAGTAGTTTTTTGTTTTTATCCACCTATGTTTGTTCCTCCTACGCCTGACTCGATCACTGAATCCCACTTCAACACAGTTCAGTTCTAGAAAGACTGAAGGGTTGCTGAGGATCCACTGCATTACAAATTTCTGACAAAAACATTCTTAATACTGACATTTTTGGAAATGCTACACAATTCTGCCTTGGAAGATTAAACTCATTTTCCATATTACTTTGTTAAATCACATGAAACAGTTTCATAAACTCCAAATCTAAGCAATCATTAAACATTCTGAAATCAACCCCTTATCAGCAGGAAAACACCTTTTAGGGATGGCCACACAAGTACCAATAAATTGGTTAAACATATCTTAAAGAATTATGATAGATCTGTATCCCACTGTGCCCCCAAAATAATGACAGAACCTTTGACATTACCATGAAATACTCTAAGTGCATGGCCTGTTCTGGTCCCATCCCGTGATCTACTTGTGTATTACAGTCATAAGCGAAACAATTTTGTCATTATTCAAGTTTTTGCATTTTCACCTTTCTAGTTTCTCGGATCTGTCGGGTGTACTCTCAGCGGCTTTCCATGTTTTCAGGTCTATAAGGTCATGTAATACCATTCATTTTTCACCTTTTCTGTGGAGAGAGAATGCATTGCATACTCGAACAAACACATCCAAAGTCTCTAACAACTCAATAGGCTCTAACTTTGCTGATTTCTTGATAGGTGAATTTAGTAAAGGTATCTCACAGGAGTACGTTTGTCATTTTCTGAAGCTTATAGCTTTATGCTTATTAATGTTATGTGAAAATGCTGATATTAGAAATCAGTTTGAAAGTTACCTCCAAGTGGGAAAGTTTTAGATCCTGTGAGATTGTTAACAAGTTGCAGTGTTTGAAGTCCAATTCAGGAAGCCCAATGAGCACTAAACTAATGCTGCAGGTTAACTTCAAGAGCTGTGTCTGAAGATTTAGATTACCCACTGTCTAATCCAAAAGTTAACATGACTAAATCCAGAAGGAGAAAGAATTTTCCGGTAGGGCTTAACCAGCTCCATGCAAAGAGCTAGTGGGTAAGCAGTCCCCTCAGTGTTACGTGCAGTGTGCTGCAAATGTGTTGTGAGGATTTTGTTTCTAGATTTTTTTTTTCTGGAAATACAGAGCATTGAAAACCCTCATAAAACATTGGTAATAACTCGATATAAATGGGTTGATAGTTTTTTTTTCATTCACAGGATGTGGGCTTCGCTGGCTGGGCTAACATTTATTGCCCATCCCTACATGCCCTTGAGAAGGTGGTGGTGAGCTGCCTTCTTGAACCGCTGCAGTCCCTGTGGTGTAGGTACACTCACTGCTGTTAGGAAGGGAGTTCCAGGATTTTAACCCAGTGGCAGTGAAGGAACGGCGATATATTTCCAAATCATGGTGGTGAGTGACTTGGAGGGGAACTTCCAGGTGGTGGTGTTTCCATGTATCTGCTGCCCTTGTCCTTCTAGATGCTGGTGGTCGTGGGTTTGGAAGGTGCTGTCTAAAGAGCCTTGGTGAATTCCTGCAATGCATCTTGTAGATGGCACACTCTACTGTTACTGTGCGTCGGTGGTGGAGGAAGTGAATGTTTATGGATGTGGTGCCAATCAAGCGGGCTGCCCTGTCTTCGACGGTGTCAAGCTTCTTGAGTGTTATGGGAGCTGCACTCATCCAGGCAAGTGGGGAGCATTCCATCACATTCCTGGCTTGTGCCTTGTATATGGTGGACGGGCTTTGGCGACTCAGGAGGTGAGTTACTCGTCGCACGATTCCTAGCATCTGACCTGCTCTTGTAGTCACAGTATTTAAATGACTAGTCCAGTTCAGTTTCTGGTCAATGGTAATCCCCAGGATGTTCATAGTGGGGGATTCAGTGATGGTAAGGCCATCAAGGGGTGATGGTTAGATTCTCTCTCATTGAAGATGGTCATTACCTGGCACTTGTGTGGCGCTTACTTGCCACTTGTCAGTCCAAGCCTGGATATTGTCCAGGTCTTGCTGCATTTGGACATGGACTGCTTCAGTATCTGAGGAGCTGTGAATGGTGCTGAACATTGTGTAATCATGAGTGAACATCCCCACTTCTGACCTTATGATGGAAGGACAGTCATTGATGAAGCAGCTGAAGGTGATTGGGCCAAGGACACTACCCTGATGAACTCCTGCAGTGATGTCCTGGAGCTGAGATGACTGACCTCCAACAACCACAACCATCTTCCTTTGAGCTAGGTATGACTCTAATCAGTGGAGAGTTTTCCCGCTGATTCCCATTGGCTCCAGTTTTGCTGGGGCTCCTTGGTGCCACACTTGGTCAAATGCGGCCTTGATGTTGAGGGCAGTCACTCTCACCTCACCTCGGGAGTTCAGCTCATTTGTCCACGTTTGAACCAAGGCTGTAACACTGGCCGAACCCAAACTGGGCGTCAGTGACCAGGTTATTGCTAAGCAAGTGCCGCTTGATAGCACTGTTGATAACCCCTTCCATTACTGATGATCGAGAGTAGACTGATGTGGCAGTAATTGGCCAGGTTGGAATTGTCCTGCTTTTTGTGTACAGGACATACTCCCTCATGCTCCCTCTTCTCTCAGTTCACTGCCCTCTTATCCTTCCTAAATCTCTCCCTCCATATGAACTCTCCAACCCATATTCATACGAACAAGGAGCAGGAGTAGGCCATTCGGTCCCTTGAACCTGCTCCACCATTTAATAAGATCATGGCTGATCTGATAGTAACCTCAAATCTGCATCCCGCCTACCCCGATAACCTATCACCCTCTTGCTTATCAAGAACCTATCCACCTCTGCCTTAAAAATATTTAAAGACTCTGCATCCACCGCCTTTTCAGGTCGAGAGTTCCAAGGACTCACTACCTTCTGAGAGAAAAAAATGTTGTCTCATATTTTTAAATGGCCAACCTCTTATTTTTAAACAGTGACCCGAGTTCTAGGTTCTCCCACAAGAGGAAACATCCGCTGCAAATCCACCCTGTCAAGACCCCTCAGGATCTTATATGTTTCTGTCAAATTGCCTCTTACTCTTCTAAACTCCAACAGATAGAAGCCTAGTCTGTCCAACCTTTCCTCATAAAACAACCTATCCATTCCACGTAATAGTCTGGTAAACCTGCTTTGAGCTGCTTCCAATGTAGTTACATCCTTACTTAAATAAGGTGACCAATACTGTACACAGTACTCCAGATGTGGTCTCACTAGTTTTCTGTATAACAAGCATAACCTTCCTACTTTTGTATTCAATTCCCCTTGCAATAAATGATAACATTCTATTAGCTTTCCTAATTACTTGCTCTACCTGCATACTACTCTTTTGTTATTCATGCACTAAGACACCCAGATCCCTTTGCATCTCGAGCTCTGCAATCTCTCTCCATTTATATAATATGCTTCTCTTTTATTCTTCCTGCCAAAATGGACAATTTCACATTTTCCCACATTATACTCCATTTGCCAGATCTTTGCCCAGTCACTTAGCCTATCTATAGCTTTTTGTAGCCTCCTTATGTCCTCTTCACAGCTTACTTTCCTTCCTATATTTGTGTCATCAGCAAATTTGACTATCATCCCGTCCATCCCTTCATCCCGTCCATCCCTTCATCCAAGTCATTTATATAAGTTGTAAACAGTTGAGGTCCCAGCACTGATCCCTGTGGCACATCATTCGTTACATCTTGCCAACTTGAAAAAGACTCACTTATGCCTACTTTCTGCTTCCTGTTATCTATCCAATCTTCTATCCATGCCAATATGTTACCTCCTATACCACGAGCTTTTATTTTATGCAATAGCCTTCCATGTGGCACTTTGTCAAATGCCTTCTGGAAATCTAAGTACAGTACATTCACTGGTTCCCCTTTATCCACAGCACATGTTACTTTCTCAAAGAATTCCAATAAGCTGGTTAAACATGTTTTCCCTTGTACAAAACCATGTTGACTCTGCCTGATTACCTTGAACTTATCCAAGAACCCTCAAAACGTTAACTCTGTTTCTCCCTCCACAGGTGCTGTCAGACCTGCTGAGTTTTTTTCAGAATTTTCTGTTTTTATTTCAGATTTCCAACATCTGTAGTATTTTACTTTTATTTTATGAGGGACTGAATCGCCTACTTCTGTTTCCAGTAAAATGCAGTGAATGATAGATTTTTGTGTTTTCAGATTTGAAGTCTGAAGAACGTGTCCGATTCATGGAAAGCAATATTTACCATCCATTACTTTTAAGGGAAAGAAAATTCCAGGGAAAACATAATGAACAAAGTCGTGCAGGATCCTGGGTGCTGAACTTTGCATGCCCAAATTACCAATGTGCACTTTATCATGTAAAACACTGCGTGGGACCATTAAATAATAACATTTACACCACAAAGGGGCACTTTAGTTAACCTCTTTGGTGTTAGCTCTGAGTAGTTGCACCACTGCTCTCTCAGTCAGATATAAATCAGCCACGCATCAGGATGTGTAGGAAAGGCGTTTTATTTCCCAAGAAAGAAGGCCTGTGATAGGGACCTGCATGTATCTTTGACAACCTCCTGCCTTGAGCTTTCAATGCTACAATGTGTTATATATAAAGAGCTTGTCATATATTTATTAATAATTTTCAACGTGAAAGTTCACAATCCAAAAGTTCACACTTTAATTCATCGGGTGCTGCTACAAACCTGAAAATTTTTGATACAAGAGATAATTAGGATGCTTGCAAATCATAATGCATTTCCCTCAATGAAATGAAAGTTCTCATTAATTATTACCTTCTATAAATAAACCCAGAACAAGGCAATTTGCATATCAAAGTCACAGAACAACTGCTGTTTAGTGCATTATGACTTCCTGTGCACCTGCTCTATTTTCATTGCCATAGCAACTACAGATTTCAAGCAAAATCTGACATTTGCAGTTTGTATTCAGCCAAAAGAAAATCACGATGAATCACATTGCAAAATGGCTAGAATACAATTGTAGAAATAGTCACAGCAGGAAAGTGAGAGATATTTGGTGAGCAGCCTCAGTAAAAGTTGTGATTGCTCAGTGTTGGAGACAGCAGTAGGATCTGCACATCTTTTCATGCATAGTGTAGGACCATTCGTGTAGATTTTCAGTATGGAACCCGTGCTAAAGGTATTGTGCCTATGGCTGGCTCTGAAGAATCAGTAGTCAGGCCTGATTGATGTTGTGAACAAGCTCTCAGCTGTGTGAAGCACTGGACACTGGGTGTTTTGAGAACCGGATACAAGGTGCTACTGTAAGCATTTGGAGCTATTTGGGGAGGGGTGGAGAACGATGTTTTCCAACAATTATTAATCATTACAGTATGAGGATACATCTGCATCACAATGTATTGGGATATTTTACTATGTTAAAGGCACTATATAAAAGCAAGTTATTGTTGATGATGGGGTCAGAATACACAGGTTACCAGATGCATCAGTGGAATTGTTTTGGAAGGTTCTTTTTGGTCAATAGTTGTTTGACATGCAGAAGCTAGTCATATTATTTAAAAGTCTGTAAACCAAACTGCTGACAAATTTCCATCCATAGAATTTATTTTTACTCAGTATGGAATGCACATTCTTTCCCCATAGGGACACACTATATACCTAAGCACAGAGAGCTTGGCACAGATTAGCAGAGTCAAGCCTTTGGGTTGTCCAAATATTTATAGGTAGTACTAAACCAGTTAAAACATGCAACTTACCAGCACAAAGCATTAGTAAACTTTCCAGTGTTTGCTCAGTTAGAACCAGCATACCTGTTAGAGTATTAAGTTGCTTGGCTACCTGGAGCCAAATGGGAAGATTCTTGTCCCCATCTACCGGTGCTAGCTACTAGACACTATTAATGAGCCAGGCTGGCTGGTACTGTGTATGTACAGCAATGGTATGTACTTTTAAATAAAATGTTACGAGGAGTGTGTTTCCATAGAGATGGTTGAGGACCAACACTTTTCAGGACCTGAAGATATAGGGTTCTGTCACACAGCACACAGTGATTAACTTCATTTGTAGTAAGCTGCAGCCCAGACTATCTGCTTCATAGGATTCTGAATTGGAGTTGGAGGCAGCTTCCATTCAGAAATTAACTCCCATGAATAATAGGTGATGACAAATTAACAACAAAATATAAATAGCCAGTGCACGACAACTGGAAAAATCTTCACCTCAGTGCCATGATTCTCGTGTGATGAGCTACGCAAAGCAAGACTTGTTTTTCAAGGTGACTTTACATCCATGACTTATCCACCAACTAACTTGGTATTACATTTTTAGCAGGTTTGGTTATCAGCCAGGTTTGACTAAAAAGCCAACACCTTATGCGTTATACCACATGCTGGAGACTAACTGCTTCAAGATCTTAACCTTAGCAAATAAGAGCTACTTTCCTTGTTAGTCAATCAGAACTCATTTGCTCAATATTATATCTTTTCTCTTCTGAAAAATAGAGAAAATTAGAGAAGTTTAAAGAAGTATAAAAGTCTTACAACATACACATCCGATAGCAAACTTTATATTCCTATATCTGTTATTTTTTTATGGTACTGGAAGTATGCTTATTTTTCAAATCAGCATTACTTTGAGAATTATGTAAGAATCAGATTGAAACAATTTACAGAGAAAGATAATGGGGTGAATTTTTATGATGGGGGTAGAATGGATCACACCCCCAGTTGAAAGGTCAGTTGGCACCTCATGAATTTTAAACCTGGCTGTCCTGCAGCGATAATATGCTGGGGATGGCCTTAATTACTTGAGCATTGGAGTTCCTTCCCTCAGGGACAGGAAGTCCTGCCTTTTAGAACTGCCTGCTAATCTGATTGGGCGGCAGCTCCATAGTCCAAGCAGCAGCAGAAGACACGAGTGGCTGCTGCTGGGTCTGCAAGCTGTCTCCAGGAAGGAGGACCATGTCTCCTGGATTTGAAGGTAAGTCCAGGCAGGGATTGGAGACCCGAGCGAGGGATTGGAGTGGAGGGATGGGTTTTAGAGGCCTGGGGGAGATTGAAAGGGCAAGTACCATCTTAGTAAAGGGGGTTCCACAATGGGCACATGGCCCCCCCACCCACCCCAAAGGAAGTAACCCCCCCCCCCCACTTCCTGACAGCAGCACGCACTGTCAAAGCTGCCAGACTGCTCACCATTTCCCTGCCTTCCCCAGCCAGATGAAAAATTGCGGCAGAGGCAGGGGACCATAAAACTCACCCCAGTGTTAACACATTGGTTCTTGACTATATCACTAACAGAGAGGATATGTACAGAGCCTTTCACAGAGAAGTTGACAATGTAACCACAACATTGTACATCTCTGGCAGAATGTTGCATTAATAATATAATTTACAGAAACAGATACACTAAACAGTTTGGGAAAAGTTCAAGCAGGAAAATGATTTGAATTTTAATCCTCCCTGCCCCCTGCCATTTACTCACCTTTGGTCTCTCTGAGTATACATCACCTGTAGCGGTTTGGTCAGGCAAATGACCTACTCCTTAGGCTTCCTCCAATGCCACATTGACCAACTACCAAGAAACGGGAGCTGATGGTGACTTGCCATTGTTTTTCCTCTTCTCCCTGTAGGGAGGCGCTAACTTCTATTTAACATCAACAAGCTCATAACAATGTGACTAACCTCAACAGAGCATTAATTAAAGATGCAGCAATGATGCAATGCCATTGAGATGTCCAGAAGCAATGCTACTTTATGCTGGGTTGTTCCATTTTCATTCTTGAGACCTTGGTTCAAAATCATCTGAAATTAATGGCCTGAACTCTCCCTTTCAAATGTCAAATCTTACGTAGTGAAATAAAAACAGAAAATCTCAGCAGGTCTGGCAGCATCTGTTGAGAGAGAAACAGTTAAAGTTTTGAGTCCGTATGACTCCTCTTCAGAGCTGGGGTATCAGAGGAATTGCGTATGTAGGTGGGAAGAGACTGGACAAGGGGAGAGAGAAAGGAGTCAAGATAGGAAGAAATGAGTTCCGTGGGGAAGGAACAGGTTTACACGATCAGTTTACCAGGACAGTCCTGTTTGTGGATTTTGGGGAGAAGGTAGAAGCGGGTTGTGCGGGATTGGGAGACAATAGGTTCGAAGCTGTGGAAGGAAGAGCTCCAGAGGAGATGAAGTCAGTGACAGTCCTGAAAACAATAGCTTGATGTTTGGTGGTGGGGGCATGGTCCAGGGGGTGGTCGGGAAAAGTGCCTGAGAGTTTGTGCTCCACCTCTGCAAGGTAGAGGTCAGTACGCCAGACAACAACAGTACCATCCTTATCGGCAGGTTTGATAACAAAGTCAGGGTTGGACCCGAGAGAATGGAGTGCAGCAAGTTCAGAGGGAGACAGACTAGGCACTTTACAGCCTTCCGGGCTGAATATTGAATTCAACAACTTTAGATCTTAAACTCCCTCCCCCATCCCCACCCCTATTTCCGTTTCTTCCCCCTCCCTTTTGTTTTTTCCAATAATTTATATAGATTTTTCTTTTCCCACCTATTTCCATTATTTTAAATCTGTAACTATAATACCCTGTCAGTCTTTCCACCCCACCCCCACTAAAGCTGTACTTTGAGTGTCCTGCCATCCATTCTTAGTTAGCACATTCTCTTAGATAATATCACCACCTTTAACACCTCTTTGTTCCTTTGTCTGTAACATCTTTTGATTATCTGCTCCTATCACTGCTTGCTTGTCCCTACTACCACCCGCACCCCCCCCCAACTTCTCTTCCCCCCCCCACCCCACCTTAAACCAGCTTATATTTCACCCCTCTCCTAACTTCACTCAGTTCTGCTGAAGGGTCATGAGAACTCGAAACGTCAACTCTTTTCTTCTCCGCCGATGCTGCCAGACCTGCTGAGTTTTTCCAGGTAATTCTGTTTTTGTTTCAGAAGGAGACAGGTTGGAGTGGGTGAGAGGAGCAGAGAAATTAAAATGGACAATGTCATGCTGACTGTTCTCAATGAAAAGATCAAGAGCATGTAAGAGGCTAGAGGGAGTGGTCCAGGTAGAGAGAGAATACTGGAGACTGGTGAAAGGACTCCTGCCCAAAGAAGTGAGAATGGAGACTGCAGTGTGTGTTTGTGAAGATGCTTCGAGGTTTGGATGAAATAGGTTGTGGCAGAGCCACCTTACAGAACCTGAGAGCCTTTACACTGGATACAATATGCTTCCTGCTGAGCTCCATACTATCAGCTCACAAACTAATCTGCGCCAGTAGTACTGCTTAATTATTTAAACGAGGGGTTTTGCAAAATAGTGTGAGGTTATCCCCACGTGCCCCCAATGGTGAGTTGTCCTTGTATGCTCCCAACTTCACTGTCACTGAGTGGATACTGCAAAATTGTTCTTCATATCGACACTTTGGGGGAGTCTGAAACCCTTTCATTCCTCCCAAATAAGGATAGATGCATAGAACATATTCTCATTTTATGCTAAATGTTTCTATAAAGTTCATCATGCTTGTGTTACTGTTTTAAAAGAGCTACCCAATTATTCCCAATCTTGCTGCTTTTTCCCAATAATCCTGCAAATTTTTCCTTTTCAATTATGTATCCAATTCACTTTCAAAATGCACCATTGAATCTGCTTCACTATCCTTTCAGGCAGTGCATCCCTGATCATAACAACTTGCTGTGTTAAACCTTTCTCCTCATCTATCCTCTGGGTCATTTGTCAATTACCTTAAATCTATGTCCATTGGTTACTGACCTACATGCCAGTGGGAACAGTTTCTCCTTATGCAGACAATTGAGAGAATTAATAAATGTGTACAAGATTCCAAAAATAAGATTTAATGATACATGAGGGTCTGAGACCGGTACTCTGTACATGTTCACTGGTGCTTCCTTTGTCTATGTCTGCGGGTCCACAGTTGTTTTTCATGTTTTCACAAAGCAAGTTTTATATAATTTTCAATATCAAATATCAAAATGTAACCAATTATGTTATAAGTTTAAAAAAGATCCATAATTTTAAATACCCCAATATTCTCATTCATAATTGCTTATAATTCATTTTTTCATAAAATTAGACTGTGATGTTCTGCAGTATTGTGGACTCAACCCCTAGAGGGAGCTAAATAACCAGAGTAGACATTCCTAGAAGATAAAACTGGTGAAATTCACACTAGACTGCTCCCCACCAAAAATCTAAGTGGAAGGTTCAGAATGTTAACACTACTGTAGCCAGACTCTTTGCATTCCACAGATCTACACCTTTAGTGTCTGCTCTGTTTCTTGGCTTATGCCAGCCGAGTGCCATTTTAAACGGTTTTATCCTACAGCAAAATGTGGAAGCATAAGCAAGTTTGAGGATGGAGAATAATAAGTATTTACTCTAAGTGTCCAGTTAAGAGCTAACTCTGCATCTGTGGGTGAACAGATGAATCAATGCCCTTGTTCAAAACTCCTGGTGGACAGCAGCATTTTTAGGGAGTGCCACTCGAGAAATTGCAGGTATTTTCTGCCCATTAAGTAGAAAGTTGTTCAACAAGGTTAAGGATGCACCCCTAGATAATAGTGTAATGAGCTGTTAAAGCTCATTTGACCAGCTCACATTTGTGAGGAGTTCTTAGTCTCCTATCTCAAAATTGTTTAAAAAGTGTGATGGTACTGATTAGAGGATTTTTTAAAAAACTGTGATGGTTTAATGAGACAAACGAAAACCGTGGAAATACAGATTGGCCAGCATCTGTGGGTGAACAGATGAATCAATGCCCTTGTTCAAAACTACGTTAACTCAAGATTACAGAATTACATAGTGCAGAAGAGACCCTTCGGCCCATTGAGTCTACACCGACACGTGAGAAACACCTGACCTACCTACTTTAAATTTATAAATAAATTTATTGATTTTTTAATTTTAATTTAATATAAATTAAATAAATAAATAATAAATAAATACTTTAAATCCAATTTACCAGCATTTGGCCCATAGCCTTGAATGTTATGACGTGCCAAGTGCTCATCCAGGTACATTTTAAAGGATGTGAGGCGACCCTCCTCCACCACCCTCCCAGGCAGCGCATTCCAGACCGTCACCACCTCTGGGTAAAAAAGTTTTTCCTCACATCCCCCCTAAACCTCCTGCCCCTCACCTTGAACTTATGTCCCCTCGTGACTGACCCTTCAACTAAGGGGAACAACTGCTCCCTATCCACCTTGTCCATGCCCTTCATAATCTTGTACACCTCGATCAGGTTGCCCCCTCAGTCTTCCCTGCTCCAACGAAAACAACCCAAGTCTATCCAACCTCTCTTCATAACTTAAATGTTTCATCCCAGGCAACATCCTGGTGAATCTCCTCTGCACCCCCTCCAGTGCAATCACATCCTTCCTATAATGTGGCGACCAGAACTGCACACAGTACTCCAGCTGTGGCCTCACCAAGATTCTATACAACTCCAACATGACCTCCCTACTTTTGTAATCTATGCCTCGATTGATAAAGGCAAGTGTCCCATATGCCTTTTTCACCACCCCACTAACATTCCCCTCCACCTTCAGAGATCTATGGACACACACGCCAAGGTTCCTTTGTTCCTCAGAACTTCCTAGTGTCATGCCATTCATTGAATACTTCCTTGTCAAGTTACTCCTTCCAAAATGTATCACCTCAGTTTTCAGGGTTAAATTCCATCTGCCACTTATCTGCCCATTTGACCATCCCGTCTATATCTTCCTGTAGCCCAAGACACTCAACCTCACTGCTAACCACCCGGCCAATCTTTGTGTCATCCGCAAACTTACTAATCCTCCCCCCCACATAGCCATCTACGTTGTTTATATAAATGATGAATAATAGGGGACCCAGCACAGATCCCTGTGGTACGCCACTGGACACTGGCTTCCAGTCACTAAAGCACCCTTCTGTCATCAGTCTCCTACATCTAAGCCAATTTTGAATCCACCTCATCAAATTACCCTGTATCCCATGTGTCTTTGCCTTCTTTATAAGTCTTCCATGTGGGACCTTGTCAAAGGCTTAGCTGAAATCCATATAAACTACATCAACTGCACTACCCTCATCTACACACCTGGTCAAAAAATTCAATCAAATTTGTTAGGCATGACCTCCCTCTGACAAAGCCATGCTGACTATCCCTGATCAAACCTTGCCTCTCCAAGTGGAGATAGATTCTCTCCTTCAGAATTTTCTCCAATAGTTTCCCTACCACTGTCGTGAGACTCACTGGCCTGTAGTTCCCTGGTTTCTCTCTAAAACCCTTCTTACATAATGGAGCCACATTAGCTGTTCTCCAGTCCTCTGGCACCTCCCCCGTGGCCAGAGAGGAATAAAAAATTTGGGTCAGAACCCCCGCTATCTCCTCCCTTGCCTCCCTCAGCAGTCTGGGACACAAATCATCCGGACCAGGAGATTTGTCCACTTTTAAACCTGCTGACACCTCCAATACCTTGTCACTCCCTAAATCAATTTGCTCAAGAACCTTGCAGTCTCTCTCCTCGGGTTCGATACCTTCATCCTCATTCTCTTGGGTGAAGATGGATGAGAAGCATTCATTCAACACTCTACCAATGTCCTCTGGCTCCACCCATAGATTGCCTCCTTGGTCCCTACTCTTTCCCTGGTTATCCTCTTCCCATTGATATACTTATAAAATATCTTGGGATTTTCCCTACTTTTACCAACCAGAGCTTTCTCAAACCCCCTCTTTGCTCTCCTAATTGCTTTCTTAAGCTCTGCCATGCACTTTCTGTACTCCACTAATGCCTCTGCTGATTTGCTCCACTTGTACCTGCTAAAAGCCTCTCTTTTCCTTCTCATCGTATCCTGAATATCTCTGGTCATCCATGGTCCTCTGGGCTTGTTACTCCTTCCTGTCACCCTAGAGGGAACATGTTGAGCCTGTACTCTCCCCATATCCTTTTTGAACGCCCCCCACTGCTCCTCTGTAGATTTCCCCATAAGTAGCTGTTCCCTGTCTACCTTGGCCAGATCCTGCCTTATTTTACTAAAATCCGCTGTCCCCCAATCCAAAACATTTTATTGCAACTTGTTTATTTCTTTGTCCATAAGAAGCTTAAATTGTACCATGTTGTGGTCGCTTTCACTAAAATGCTCCCCCACCACCACCTCAGCCACCTGTCCGGCTTCATTCCCCAGAATTAGGTCCAGCACTGCACCGTCCCTTGTTGGACCCTCTACATATTGACCTAAAAAGTTCTCCGGTACACATTTCAAGAAATCCACTCCATCCAAGCCCTTAACACTATGTCTATCCCGATTAATGTTGGGAAAGTTGAAATCACCTAATATTAACCGTATTGTTATTGTTTTTACACACCTCTGCAAATTGTGCACATATTTGCTCCTCAATTTCCCACTGACTATCTGGGGGTATATAATAAACACCTAACAATGTGGCTGCCCCTTTTTTATTCCTAAGCGCTACCCACAAAGCTTCATTCGATGCCCCCTCCAAGATAGCAACTCTCCTTACTGCAGTAACTGACTCCTTAACTAATAATGCAACACCTCCTCCTCTTTTACCCCCTCCCCTGTCTCACCTGAAGATTCTATATCCCAGAATGTTGAGCTGCCAATCCTGCCCCTCCCTCAACCAAGTCTCAGTGATGACCACTATATCACAATTCCACATGTCAATCCTCACCCTTAACTCATCCGTTTTACCTGTAATACTCCTGGCATTAAAGTAGAGGCCACCCAGCCTTGCCTTACTCCCTTGAATCTTAATGCAGCTGTACTCCCTCTGACTTGATTGTTTTACTGTATTATGATGTGTCCCTATTCTGCTAACATTCTGTGTCCCCTCCCCCTGCTGAATTAGTTTAAACTCCTCCCAACAGCACTAGCAAACCCGCCCGCATGGATGATAGTCCCACTGTGGTTCAGATGTGGACCGTCCCGCTTGTACAGGTCCCACCTTCCCCAGAAACAGTCCCAGTGATCCAGGAATCTAAAACCCTCCCTCCTGCACCAACTCTTAAGCCACGTATTCATCTGCGTTATTCTCCTATTTCTGAGCTCGCTTGCACGTGGCACTGGGAGTAAACCAGGGATTACAACCCGAGAGGTCTTGCTTTTTAGTCTATGGCCTAACTCCTTGAATTCTTGATGCAAGACCTCATCCCTCTTTCTATCTATGTCATTTGTACCAGCATGTACCATGACCTCTGCCTTATCACCCTCCCCCTTCAGGATGCCCTGCAGCCGTTCAGTGACATCCTGGACCCTGGCCCTAGGGAGGCAACATTCCATCCTGAAGCCACATTGACAGCCACAGTAGCACCTATCTGTTCCCCTGACTATAGAATCCCCTATTACTATTGCTCTTCCTCCCTCCCTCCCCTCCTGTACAGACATGCTGCTTGTGGTGCCAGAAGCTTGGCTCTGTCTGCACTCCCTGGAAGAACCAGCACCCTCATCAGCCTCCAAAATGGAATACCAGTATATAATTATCAAAGTTCACATAGTTTGATCCATCATATAAATATGAAAATCTGTGTTTTAAAACAGTTTGTAAAAATGTTTTTATTTCATATACTTATATAAGTTTCAGTCAAACTCCCCGTACTCCCCAGTGACAGAAAACTCAGTGAAGCCCCTGTCATCCTGATTTCTGGCCCAGAATGGCTGCACAAGCTCCCTGTTGCACATTGTCCCCTATAAATATGGCAACTGTGCATGCTCGCTGTTTGAAATTTGTTTTGTAAATTTGAAATTTAAGTTTCAAATCTCAAATGTTCAAGTTCAACTGATTCTTCGAGGCCTCCAATCCAATGGTTGTGGCCGATGACAGGATTATGGCTGCGCAAATAACTTTATGAATACAGGATGAATATAGTCCCAGGAAGAACAATAAACAATAAACAAGACAATGAGCGAAGTTACAGGACAATCCCATAAGAAACTGGACAGTTGTTCACTCTGGGCTGGTGGTTAAAATTGAAATTCGCTCCTGCTCTCCACTAATTTAACTCCAGGAGTAGAATTTAATTTAGGCGATGGGTGCCGGATGGAGAACCAGCGAGAGCATTGGGTCACCTCTTTTCGGGAAGGCCCGTCACGCAAATCATATGCTTAACTGGACAGCAGCTGGCCTTCCCTAGGATCAAGGACCCTGGGAGCAGAAGTCCCGCCTGCCAAGAGCTGCCAGCCAATCAGTCACCACCTGAGGCCCAGGATCGACAAGGGACCCAGGGCATGTGAGTAATGGCGGGAGGGAAATTGTGGGGTGGGGGATGAAGGGGAGGCGGCTTAGCAGCAAAGGCAGGAAGTGGTTCTCAGAGCCTCCATCCCCCTCCTGACAGTGTCGGGTTCCTCGATCAAGCACTGAGCGCCTATGAACGGACCCCCTTGGAAGCCCAATAGCAACACTGACAGTGGTGGATACCAGCAGCAACAGGATGAGGCTCTAATGTGAGTATTAATTGCCCGCTTAAGGGCCTCAATTGATGGTTGGGCGAAAGGCCGTCCACAGGCTTTTCTGCCATTAACTTAGGGCAGAGGCGGGCAGGCAGTGGGCACCCACCTGGCAATTTCCTGTCTGATTAAATGACCCCAGCAACCAAACCCGCGACGGGGCGAGCATTAAATTATGCCCTAGGGCTTTGGGGGTGCATGAAGCACTTGTCATATTTAAGAATGGGCCTGATAACTATGTAAGTATCAGGGTTCCCAGACGCAAATAGTATCCTGACCCGAATTTAATGCTCAGTTGCGTAATGCTTGCTGAGTGCCAGATCTGTCAGAGAAAGCTAGTGACAAATAGAATCAGGATCAGAAGAAGACCAGGAACATAAGCTTTTAAACCATCACTTACTATTTCCTCGTGGGCTAGGATGACCTACTTACCTAACTACCCGTGCCCTCCTACGCTCAAAATTTCTCTCCCGTTCTCCAGTCGGTTTGTTACTGTGGCCTAGTTTAGCTGGCTCCTTGGTTAAAACATGGAAATGAGAACCAGGGCTGGAGCACTGTTTTTGCGAGCAAGACTCATCCCAAGTTACACAGTTTGATGTCAAATAATGCACTGACTGTTTGGAGTGCGCTTGAAAACAGAATCGATGTCACATTTTTCTGGTTGGGAAAATGAGCTTGATCCTCTCCCCAATTTTCAGCTGCACACCACATTCACCCCAAGATAAAGTTGGGAGTTACGTTTCTTACCCTAATGTCCAATTTCAGTTGGAGATTTGTCAATTTTTACACATACATCCTCTTGACAGTATAAGCTAAGTAACCTGCTCTCACCCTGATGTCACTCGTTGGAGGTTAGTTTAACTTTAGGTGATATACTTTAAAACAGATGTTTCAGCCACCGGTTATATGCCCCCAGGTTTAATTTCCAATTGACTTCAAGTTGAGAAAAAAATTAATGCGGCTAGTTGTGGTGATCTGGAATGCATTACCAGAGAGGGTGTAAGCAGAGTAGCAACTTTCAAAAAGGAATTGGATATCCAGTTGAAAAGGATTTATTTGGAGGGCTATTGACAAAAAACAAGAGGGTGGGACTAATTGGACAGCTAGTCCAAAGAACTGGCACTGGAGTGATGGATCACATAGCTTCCTGTGCTGCATAATACTATAATTCTATGTATAATGCTGGCTGAATCAGCATTGCCGGTTTTACACTACCACTCAAGGTGAAAATTACCTCCATTGTCTCGGGTTGTCTTACGGAGATTAAGAGCAAGGTGGCTAAGAATTTGTGTTCTGCAACTCCAATAACATATTAATCCATTGATTATCAGAGCACTGGAGATTTTGCTTATTTTGATTTTAATCTGAGGAAAAATTGTGTTGTTCTTGGTGTGTGCAAACTTTACATCATAAGGAATTCATTGCAAAGTCTAAATCATAATAATATTGAGAAATACAAGTGGCTATTATTGTGCCTATACAACACAAAATATTTATTCTAGTAATTGGTGACTCTCCACCTACTTTTAAAACAGCAGTGTAGCCACTGTTTAACCAGATGGTGCACAATATTGAGACAGAAAGGATTTGGAATTTTTGGCCAAGTCCAGTCAGCCCTGAGTGAGAATTATTACAAGACTAAATGTTGATATATGTTTTTCTGGCAATATTTTAGTAGCGAGAGCAATAAATCATTTATGCATATTTATAATGAATAGATTACTATATTTGGAAACCACGTGAAAATGAATGACACGAGGAAGAGTCATATCTGTTCTGAGATTGAATCCTTCTGTCTTTGATTCTAGGCGTGGGGCTTAGTTCTTAGACAGACTGTAGACATACTCTGGTATCTGCTTAACCTTTGTTTATTAGTACTACATTTAAACGGTTTACTGAATAGGCACATAGCTCTTAGGCATGGTTCCAACCTCTCTCTCTCTCTCGTCTAATAATAACTGACTATGGGGTCATTGGGACATCATCATCTACGTCATACATTAGCATATCCCATCTGTTAACCCTTGATACTACACCTCTCTGCAAGTATGCCATCCTACTTTTTAACAATAACATGAAACTATGCCTTTAACTATTTACATTATATTTCTGTAACTCCCTTTTTTAGAACTACATATTCTACTCAACTCCAACTCCTATTCTTCCCTCCCCAAATCACAGTGCTGGGGGATTCAATCTCCCTCAGTATTCTGAGCCCTGAGGGAAGTTGTCTTAGAGACTTGAGAGCTTTCTTCTGCATCTGGTAGGATATCATCATCTGCAGAATAGGACAACGCTTTAGCAGCATTGCTGTCAGCATAGCTGGGAAGTTGAGTGTAGGTTTCAGGGTGACTGAATTGCAAGGACAATGAAGACTTTTCAACAAAAGACTGATCCAAGAGAGAAGACTGAAGAAAATGGACCTGTGGACCCTCTGGGACCAGAAGAGAAGAACTCAAGATACTATGAGGAACTTGTTGCTCCCTCAAAGGACTCTGGGAAGAAAAATTCAGAAGAGGAATGATCTTCAACTCTTGGGAAGACTATCACAGCTGTATCACCTATTGCTGCATCAAAGACTCAAAAGGCTTTGAAGATCTGAGATTTCAATGAACTTAGACAATGAAGGTAACAATGACCAACTTGCTGTAAAACTGTTAAAAAAAGAAGAGATGATTTCCCAATGATTTTTCAGGAGGACGCATCTACCTTCTGTAGGCAGTGGTAAGAGAGCCACACTTCTCTCTGTACGAGGTTGCTCCACCATGGGCAGTGGGAAGAATTGCTGAGAATATGGATACAAGACAGCCTAATCTTCTGTAATGAGACAAATTTCCTGTAGACAATCAACTCTGGGACAAGGTTGTGCAGGATTCTGCAACTTCAGAAGTGCTAAAGATTCTGCTGCAATTTCTGCGCTGACCTCCAGCTCTGAAGAGAAGACTTTCAGCAGGGACTGAAGTATGGGTGCCAATTGACTTTCACCCCGGGAAGATACCAGCTCTTTAACAGTGTGATCCTCCATGGATTCTAAGTTGGACTTAAACGAAGCATTCTCCGTGGGAGAATCTTCATGAACTATAGGTGATAAAGTAGACAATACATCGGTAGATTTAGTGGAACAAAGATCTTGGATCCTTGGGGCCACCAGGTTGAGAAGGATGAGGAGGGATAACTTACCTTTATGATATTTACATAGGATGTCATAGGATGTGACTATAATAAGAGAAATTTTGGTACTGTGGCAGGAGTGGAAACCAGAATGAGCTCTGGGAAAGATGGGCATGAATTTGGGTGGTGACAACACATTCAAGAACATTGGGGACGAAAGGGAAGTTGGGATGGGGCAGTAATTTTCAAAGATGGAAGGGTCGAGGGTTGTTTCTCGAAAGGATCTAGTGGTGACAGATTTGAACGAGAGAGAGAAAACACTTTGAGGAGAGAGAACCATTAGCCATGTCAACTAATGTTGGAAGGATGCTGTGTGGTCAACATTTTAGTGGGAATAGGGCTGAGAGAGCAGGGTCTTATGAACAAGATGAACTCGGAGAGGGCATAAGGGGAGAAATGAGAAAAAGTAGAGAAAGATAAAAATTCAGGGCTAGGACAGTGAAGCCTGAGAGCACCACTTCCCAAAGCATTTTCCAGTGCCACTCCATTTTAACAGTTGAAAATTAATGCAAAAACAAAATAGCAATAAAACAGCAAAATATCATTCAGTATATACTTATTAAAGTTCACTTATATTGCATAATAAATACATCATAAATATGTAAATCTGTTTTTAAAGTATTTTGTAAAAATATTATTGTTTTATATATTCACCAGTCCATGATTTCATCTGAGCTGCTCCAGCTCATGGTCCTTGGCCAGGAAGCAGCAGAAGCACAGTTTGAGGATCCTGAGGTGTCTGATGTTGGAGCCCAGGTTGTTCTGCAGCACCAGGGCGATGGGGTCAAGCTCAGATTGGCTGCAACTCAGCAGCTGAGGCATTGCTGCAGGCTTGATGGTCAGGGTCGAACTTTGAGACTCAATGAAGTGGCCATAGGCAGGTAGTTAGGGCAGGAGCCCATGGTCAGGAGAGAGATGAGAGACAAGCAGGGAAAGGGCAGGGCTGGACACCGCCTGGGCCTTGTTGGTACAGGGTGCAGTCTCAGAGGAGGGGACCTTGCGACCTGGTTCACTGTTTCTGTAACCCCAGTTGGAGTCGTGACCCATAGTTTGTAACTGGTGTTTTATGCAATGGGCTCCTTTCAGATTTGTAGGCTAGCATTGTATGGTGGGGGGGGTGGTGAAAGAGGGGTTCATCAAGGCTCTCCGCATCAGTAGGAATACTTAACTCTCCTTTCTCATGGACAAAACAAAGCAGGGTGAGACCTTTGCCCATATATCAAGTTTCTGTTAGATGCAAGGTGCCATAGATTGCACCTGCATGAGTTCGCTATGACTAGCCTAGCATTTCTATCCATCAAAAAGGATTCCACTCCCTCATATACAGCTGGTTTCTGTCCAAAAGCAGCATATGATACAAATCTGTGTCTGGTATCCTGGCAGAAGTCATGGCTTTTATCCTATGACAGCCTCTTGCTGCCTTTATTCCCATCATTTCAACAAGTTACAGGCTGGTTACTAGACATGGCTCATGACCCTGGATAGGAACCCGGATCAACTGCAAAGCACACCTACAATGAGAGCCATGATGACATGAGAAATGTGATCAAGCATAATGGGTATCCAGGTTTGCCATTGTCTGGTGCACACTCTACAAAGTTGCCAAAAGTGGCCAACCTTTACTATAACCTGGGCAGCAAGACGAGGAGCAGCAAGTGGAGGAGCATGATAAAGAGGAGGGGCGGCATCGGCTATCAGTGTCTCTAGCTGCCTGAGCTGTGAAGGTTCAGCTGCAGGTTGCAGCAATTCCGTGTGGGCAGTTTGGCCCAGCTGGGGATGTGACTTGTGATTCACCATATGAAGGTACCTCCTTCAGTTTAGCCTCTCAAGTGCGCATGGTGCCAATATCTGAGCTGGTATTTGTAGAATGAATTGTTCCTGCACTAGCTGGCCTAGTAACTTCCACGTTCTTAGTACCCAAAATGAGGGACAGGGTTAGCTTGTGGCGTGGAGTAAAAGCAACGAAAGAGACATCAGTGGGGTAAGCATCTGAAGTTAGTCATGCAGAATGTGTAGAAGTAATAATGGAAAAAGAGAATTGGGTGTGAAGAAACCCTGCATGATGCGTCCTCCAGTATGGCTGTGACTCACCCTTTGCCCATGATGGCGAGTACACTTTCTTCGAGTGGGGAAAGAGGGCGTATGTGCAGACTCTTCCTCCTCTGGTGTCAGCCTGCTGTCTGGAATTGTATGTAATCTTCTCCTGCAGAAAAGAAAGGAGTGTGTTAGTGAGAGTTTTGTGAGGTGCTTGTAGAATGTCTGTTATGGGCAGAATAGCTGGTTGTCACTATGTTAGACGTGTGGTATGGAGAAGTGAAGGTAGGAATGGGGGTGAATATGAGGAGCAGTAGGTGTAATGAAAGTGAAGTATAATGCACTGAAGGTTAGTGAGTAAAGGGAAGTGGGGGAGTGGTGTATTCTGAATATTGTGAATAGTGAAACTGCAGATGGTTGAGGTGTGAGCAGATAGTAAAAGGGCAATGTTTCCACCTTGACAACTCTGGTGAACACGGAAATTGAAATTCATTTTTCCATCAGTTTGCAGATATCTCGAGTAGGCTGATCGTGCCAGACCTTTTTTTTAATTTAGTATTATCCTCCAACAAGGCAACAGTCTCATCAAACTGCCCATCATTCATCATCCCCTGTCGCTAATCTACATTGGTCCCTGGTCAGCCAATGCTTCCAATCTGAAATATTAATTCTTGTGTTTAAACCCCTTTATGGCCTTACCTCTCCCTATCTCTATGACCTCTACCAGTCCTGCAACAACCCTCAGTTCCCCTGACTGGCCTTTTGTGCATTCCCCCCTCCCTTTACTCCATCATTGGTGGCAATGCTTTCAGCTGCCTAGACCCACACTCTGGAATCCCCTTCTTAAACCCCTCCATCTCTCTATTCCGCTCTCCTCCTTTAAGACCTTTGTCATGATAATAGTTGATTGTGGTAATGGACTCCAGTATTAGATACTATATACTACGCTGTACTAGATAGCAGGTCACCTGACTGGGGAATTGAAGGTCAGATAGCACATGTTGGATCTTGCCTTGATAGAATTCAGTTACTGCAGAGATATGTGTTTATGTTAGGAAAATGTGTTATCAATAAAGTTAGCTTAGCTACGCTGTCAACAGCCTGCGTGCATCATTGAAACAAAAAATGACATGGTGTCAGAAGTAAACTAAGCATAACAATGGAGGTTCTGAAGCCACCGACAGAACTTAGTTTGGAGGGAAATCTCGCCAAAAACTGGAGGAGGTTCCGGCAATAATTCGAGCTGTACCTCACAGTGACGGGCAGTGATAAAAAAGACCCTCAGGTACAGTCTTCCATCTTTCTTCACTTAGCAGGGGAAGCAGCCTTAGAAGTCTATAACACATTCACGTTTGAAAGTGATGAGAAACAAAATGACTTGGAAGAAATAATGGAAAAATTCAAAGCCTTCTGCAGCCCTAAGAAAAACATCACGTATGAAAGATCCCGATTTTTTTACGTGCACACAAGGCAGTGACAACATTGGTCAATATGTAACTGAGCTGAGAAAACAAGCTAAGTTGTGTGAATTTGGAGAGCTTGAAGAATCATTCATCCGAGATAGAATAATTTGCGGAATCGCAAACAACACTTTTGAGAGAACGGCTTTTGAGAGAAGTTGATCTCACGCTGGAGAAAGCAATAAATATCTGCAGAGTAGCAGAGACAATAAAATACCAGATTAAACAGATGGCAGAAGATTATAAGCCGCACACAATCAAGCAGTTAGATGCAGTTAAACAGAAACAGCCCCAGGAAAGAACAAATAGACAGTCTGAAAGTAAAAAGAACAAAACTACTATTAAAACAATGCAGCCGATGTGGAACAGAGCATTTACCACATAGTTGTCCAACCTACAGAAAGAAATGTAAGATGCTAAGATGTGTAAATCGAAGAAAGCGCACACGATTGACACAGACACTGAAACTGAACTTTTTGTTGGTGCAGTAACAGCAAATTCTAAAGAAGACGAATGGAAGATCGATTTAAAAATTGCCAACATGAAAATGAATTTCAAGCTTGACACAGGTGCACAAGCAAATGTCATTCTCACAAGCCTGTATTTTAAGATGAAAAAAACTAACAAGCAAAAGTGAAGCTGGCTACTTATACAGGTGAAAAAATTGCAGTCGAAGGGAAGTGCACACTTAAAGTAAACTACAAAAAACAGTCTCAAGCACTTCCATTCATAATGGTGAAAACTGATGCAAAACCCATTCTTGGAATCAAAACTTGTAAAAATCTGAAGCTAATCAAGAGAATAATGACTGTCATCATTTATGACATTCTGAGCGAGTATAAAGATATGTTCCAGGGGATTGACTGCCTAAAAGGAGAACACACCATCAAGGTTGACAATACTGTGACACCCAAAATACACCTGTCCAGGAAAATACCAGTAATGCTGAGGGACCGACTGAAAGCAGAGTTGGACAGAATGCACTTCACATCATCAAGAAAATTGAAGAACCCGCAAAGTGGGTGAATTCAATTGCAATTGTAGAAAAGTCACATAGGAATCTGCAAGTCTGTCTGGATCCCAGATACCTAAACCAGGCAGTACAAAGAGAGCATTACCAGCTGCCCACAGTAGAAGAGATCACGCGTAAGCTAGCTGATGCTAAATACTATTTAGTCTTGGATGCGAGTTCAGGCTTCTGCCACGTCAAGCTGGATGAACGCAGCTCCTATCTCTGTACCTTCAACACACCATACAGGTGATACAGGTTTTTACACTTACCTTTTGGTATTTATTCATCTCCGGAGGTGTTCCACAAAACAGTGAAGCAGCTGTTTGAAGGGTTAGAGAGCATGGAAACCTATATTGATGATGTGCTGATCTGGGGAGCCTCATGAGAAAACATGACCACGGACTGAGGCAGGTGCTGCCCAGAGCTAGAGAAAGGAACCTCAAGTTGAAGAAAGAAAAGTGCAAAATAGGTCTCCTTCAAATCAAGTACTTGGGACATATGCTAACAAATGAAGGACTGAAGCCGGACTCAAGTAAAATTGAAGCAGTCATGAACATGCTGAGATGTTTTTGGGAATTATTTTATGTCACAGCCATAAATGCTGAGCTGCTCAAATCCCAAAGGGAAACTTGTAAAACAGTTGTGGAAGTTGTTTCAATTTATATATATTTCAAGATACATGCTTTGAATTCAGTAGTAATAAGACCACCAAGTCTTAGGTTTCTTACAAAACTAAATTAAACGTTTATTAAATAGAAAAAATGATTTTAAGCACATATATAGGTTTACAAATTACTACTATGATAACTGCTAGCTTCCCCAGTTAACCTAACTCCCAGTTACACCTCCATTAAGGCAACAGTAAAAAACATATATTTTAAAAGACCCAGGCAAAGTAACACGATATCCTGAATAGTTGAATTCAGAGTGAGTTTTCTTAACTTCAGTTCTTGCAGACAGTAATTTGAGGCTTAGAAGTTACAGGCTTTTCACTCTTGTTAGATCTTAGAATGCCTTCCCTTGCCTTATCCCCTTATGTCTTATCCCCATTATACATATTTTCCCCTTTGAATGCAAATTCCCATTGTTTCACTATGGCCTGAATTTTTCAGTCGGTGTGTGGGGGTGGGCCTGACATGCCTGCACGTGAAATGATGCGCGATGACGTCGGGTGTGTGCTCCGACATCATCGCGCCACTGTCTTGCAATGTTTCGTTTGGCGGGCACGTACCGGAATCGGCTGTGCGCCCGCTGATAACTGAAAGGCCTATTAAGGTCATTAACGAATTAATTAATGTAATTGTTTATGCTGCCCATGCAACCTTAAAGTTGGCGGGCAGGTGAAAAGGCCAAACGGCCTGCACGTATTTTAGGAAACTCATCCACGGGTAGGATGAGATTTCCTAAAGCTTTTACCAATTAAATTAAAAAATTTTCTTAAATATAAAAAATGTCCCATCTCATGTGACACGTTCACATGAGATGGGACATGTTTAATTAATTTCCAAACCATTTATTTATTTCAAAAGCACTTCAATCTCCGAGGTGGTTCCATGCCTCAGGGAGATTGAAGAGCTCTTTCGCGTGCCTGCCGACTAAAAATTTCAGGCCTATGTCTTTGGACTTTACCTCTCTAATAATAAAATCTATCATAGTACCGGTTTTACCAGTAACCTTTGGGAAAAATAAACACACTGTTTCTTAACTTCTCCTGGCTAAGTGAAACATTTCACCCCCTCTTTTGAATTCAAGCTAGTCTGGTTTATTTAAAAATGCTAATGTTCCCTTTACACCTCACATTCTAAAACTTCCCCCATGTTTACCTATTTAACATTTCAAACCTAGCTTATCTTTTGGTACATCAAAGTCTTCAGACCAGCTGCCTTTAATTCAATTAAGTCCCACACACACAGACTCATAGACACAGACCTCACTATTACTCTACTTTATGATAAATTCCAATAATATTATGAAAATTATTATATCGTCCTGACATCCCTTCCTTATTAAAATTTGAACCGTCATAATTTAAAAAGACAGCTTCATTTTCTGAACCCATCTTACATTACCTCCTATACTTATTACACTATTACATTACCAGATGCATGTATTAACATAATATATATACAAATCCTTGGTATCAACATAAACCATTCCTGTCAAGGTTCTAAATGTCCAATTTTTCCTTTTAGCTTAAAACTCTTGACAATGCATCTGCAATTAGATTTTCTCATCCCGCCTCATGTACAATCTGTAAATTAAATGGTTGCAGTAATAAACTCCATCTGAATAGCCTTGCACTTCTGTCTCAAAATTTGTACAGAACCTTTAAAGGATTGTGGTCTGTATAAACACTTGTTTCTGATGAATTGTTTGCAACGTAAATCTCCAAACGCTGCAATGCTAACACCAAATCCAAAGTTTCCTTTTTGATCGTTGAATATTTTCTCTGTTGTACATTCAACTTTCATTAAAAATACCCTATCAGTTTTTCAATTCCAGTGTCGTCGTCTTGTAACAGCACGGCCCCAGTGCCTATATCGTTTGTGTCAATGGCCAAGTTAAATTGCTTGGCGTAATTGGGTACTGCCAAAACTGGAGTTGTAGTTAATAGAGTTTTCAAACTGTCAAATGCCATCTGACACTCCTGTGTCCATTGAAACTTCTTGTTCTTTTTTAATAGCTCAGTCAGTCAGAGCAACCACTCAGCTAAAATTTGGTATAAATTTCCGATAAAACCCACTCATGCCCAGAAATCTCAAAACTTCTCGTTTTGTTGTAGGCACGGGGAAATCAACGATTTCCTTGACTTTCACATCTCTCGGAGCCACCTTACCATGTCTAATGATGTGGCTTAGATACGTAAGTTACGCTTTTGCAAATTCACTTTCAGCCAAGTTCATCACCAAATTAGCTTTTTGTAATCAAGTAAATAATTCTTCCAGATGTTGTAAATGCTCCTCCCATGTCAGACTGAAAACTGTCAAGTCGTCAATATACACAGCACAATTGTTCAAACCTGCATTTATTTTGTTTGCCAGTCTTTGAAATGTTGCAGGTGCATTTTTCATACCAAACTTTAAAATGATATAGTCATCTCACATCACAAAAGCTGATATCTCCTTTGCTCTCTCCGATAACGGCACTTGCCAATATTCTTTTGGCAAGTCAGCCTTTGTGATAAATTTGGATTGTCCCACTTTCTCAATGTAATCTTCCAACCGTGGTATAGGATATAAATGTGCTTTTGTCACTACATTCACCTTTCGATAATCTACTCACAGTCTTTGTGTTCCATCCGGTTTCGGTACCAGCACAAAAGGTGAACTCCAGTTACTGCAACTAGGCTCAACGATATTGTTTTGAAGCATGTATTCAATTTCTTTATGTACTTGTGATAATTTTGCCAGATTTAATCTATAAGCATGTTGCCTTATCGAAGATGAAACTTTTACAGACATATATATAGCTATGTATAGCTAAATTTGCCCTCCCCAACTTATTTCCACAAATAGCTTCGTGTGACAGCAAAAGCTTCTCCAAATCACTTTGCCACTTGTCTGGAAGGTAACTCAATATTACATTTAAATTTTCAAGTACCCCCTCATTATCCAATTTGATTAGAGGAAAATCAATTTCAGATCCTGCATTTCTACCTCTTTCTCATTATCTACCACCACTAACACCTCCTTTTGGTCCTAATCCCTATCAAAGTACTTTTTAAGCATATTTACATGACACACACTCTGCTTCTTTCTAATTGGAGTATTTATTAAATAATTTACTTCACTCAATTTCTTTTCAATCCTGTAAGGCCCACTAAACCTTGCCTTTAATGAGTCACCAGTACTGGTAACAGAACTAGTACTTTCTCCCCAGCAACCAAACTACGAGCTGTAGCTTTCCTGTCTGCCTTCGCTTTCATCACTTGCTGTGATATCTTTAAATGTTCCCTAGCTAACTCAGGTGCTCTATGCAATCTTTCTCTGAAATTTAAGACATAATCCAGGAGAGTAGTATCTGAATTTTGACCCACCAGTTTCTCATGAATCAATTTCAGTGGTCCTCTCACCTCATGACCATAAACTAGTTCAAAAGGACTAAAACCAGTTAATGCATTAGCAGCATCCCTAATAGCAAATAATAGGAATGGAATTTCCCCATCCCAATCCTGTGAATAGTCCTGAGTATACGCCCTCATCATAGTTGTTAAAGTTTGATGCCATCTTTCCAAAGCCCCTTGTGACTCAGGATGGTAAGCTGTTGACTTAAACTATTTTATCCCCAAACTATTCATTACTTACTTAAACAGCAGTGACATGAAATTTGAACTGTGATCTGATTGTATTTCCTTAGGTAAAACATATCTTGTAAAAAAATTAGTTAACTCTTCCACAATTTTCTTTGTAATATTTCTCAAAGGTATTGCTTCAGGAAACCTGGTAGACACATCCATTATTGTCAGTAAGTACTGATTTCCACTTTTAGTCCTACACAATCAATCATGACCCTAATAAAAGGTTCTTTAAATGCTGGAATTGGAATTAAAGGTGCCAGCTTAATCATTACTTGTGTTTTCCCTATCACCTGACATGTGTGACATAATCTACAGAATTTGACCACATCCCTATGAAATCCAGGCCAATAAAAATGTTTTTGTACTTTTGCCTGTGTCTTTCTAATTCCTAAATGTCCACCCATTGGAATTTCATGAGCAATTCTTAGAATCTCATTTCTATATCCAAATGGTATTACAATCTGATGCACCTCCCTCCAGCTTTCATTTGCTGAAACATTATATGGCCTCATTTTCTCATTAAAACATTACCCTTAAGGTAATAACATCCTGGTATACATTTTGCCTCTGTTTCTGAGCAAGCTGTTTGAAATAACTGTTTTATTTGCGAATCCTTTTCTGTAACTCCACTACATGTCTTGAGTTAAACACTTCAGCTACATTAACTCAGCAGGCCTGACAGCATCTGTGGAGAGAGTAAAACAAAGTTAACATTTCGAGTCTGTATGACCCTTCTTCAAAGTTGAAGCGAAGTGGAAATGTGATGAAATTTATACTGTTTAAGGAGGGGAGGTGTGGTGGGGCAGGTGGAGCTGGGTAGAAGGCCAGCGATAGGTGGGGATAAAGGAGGGATTGACAGATATCATGAACTAAAGGACAAAGAGATTGTTAATTGTAGTGGTTAGTGCTAAAAAAGATGCTAATAGTGGCGTAAAGGTAAGAAAGCAGAATGTGATTCTAGCAGAACAAGGGTAGCATTGTGTGAAAGAACAACATGGAACAAGTGACAGATGGTCCTGTAGGGGATGGGGTGGAGAGAGGAGGACGATGATGGGGAAAAGAAAGGATAGAAAATGCAATAAAAAAATGACAAAACTATGGATAAATGAATAAAGATAAAACAAGTGGATAAAAAATAAAAACGAATGTAGAAGAAAGGGGAAAAAAAAGGAGTGAGGATGGAGGAGAGAGTTCATGGTCTGAAGTTGTTGAACTCAATGTTAAGTCCAGAAGGCTGTAAAGTGCCTAATCGGAAGATGAGGTGCTGTTCCTCCAGTTCGCATTGGGCTTCACTGGAACATTGCAGCAGGCCTAGGACAGACATGTGGGCAGGAAGGTGTGTTGAAATGGCAAGCGACCAGAAGTGGGTCATGCTTGTGGACAGACCGGAGGTGTTCCACAAAGCGGTCACCCAGTCTGCGTTTGGTCTCTCCAATGTAGAGGAGACTACATTGGGAGCAGCGAATGCAGTAGACCAAATTGAAGGAGGTGCAAGTGAAGCGCTGCTTCACCTGAAAGGAATGTTTGGGCCCTTGGACGATGAGGGAGGAGGTAAAGGGGCAGGTGTTGCACCTTCTGCGATTGTGTGGGAAGGTGCCGTGGGAAGGGGATGAGGTGTTGGGAGTGATGGAGGAGTGGACCAGGGTGTCCTGGAGGGAACAGCCTCTCCGGAATGCTGACAGGCGGGGTGAGGGGAAGATGACGCCTCCAGTACATCCAGCACTTTTTGTTCTTGTTTCAGATTTCCAGCACCTGCAGAATTTTGCTTTTACTTCAGCTGCATTGTCGTCCAGTCTTTCTTCCTGAACAATGTTATCAAACATAGTGCCAGCTAATTAGAATTCCACACCTCTCTGCCTTTGAACTTCCTGTTCTTCTTGTTTCAACCAATGAGCCTGTGATCTGTTATCACACATTCTGGAAACAATCTAGGATACCCACTCTGCAACACTTCTGTTGAAAACACTTCTACAAGCTGCTCAGTTACCATAGGCATCACCCACATCTGGGACCCAGCTATATCATTACCCAAAATAAATTGAACCCCTGCAATAGGCAATTTTTCCACTAAAGCTATCACCTCATCTGTTTTCCATTTATTCTTTAAATTTACCATCCACAATAGAATAGGTTTAGCATTCCCATGAACCCCATTTATTATCACCTGCTCCTGCAATACTCCCTTTGAACAACAAATGTCACTACCCACAACATTAAGGATTGACTAGCCCCTGTGTCTCTTAAAATTTTAACTACTCCACCCTGTACACATGGAAAGACTTTCCCTTCACACACAAAATCTTTAAACATTTCTGCAACCTGCTCCTCAGAACTCTCTTGTGTAAACTTGAGGAGCATATTCCCACTTCTTTACCTATCACTGATTCTTCCTATTTTATCTGTACACAAACCACTGGTATTTCCTTTGCCTCAGAACCCACAGCACTTTTACTTACAGTACTTTTCTGCACCCCTATAATTCCAACAGATTTCCCTTGCAATTTCCAACACACTGACTTTGTGTGCCCAACTTTATTACAATGAAAACACCTCCATTTTCAAGTGTCACCTCTACCTTCAGCAGCTTCCTTTTTACTCTGAGAAAAACACTTCCTGGGAACTTCCACCTACTCCTCTTCCCTGACTACCTGCCTTCCTTTCACCTTCCCACTTTCTATCCTTCTCTGAGTTAAAAGGGTAATGAAAGAAAGGTTTAGCACTATGAACTAATTCATAATCATCAGCTATCTCTGCTGCTTGTCTTACTGGTTCAACCCTCTGTTCCTCCACATGAGTTCTCACTACCGAAGGAATTAAATCTTTAAATTCTTCCAAAAGAATTACTTCTCTAAGTGCTGCATATGTTGTCTCTATCTTTAATGTGTGTATCCACTGGTAAAAATTACTTTGTTTTACTCTCTCAAACTCAATATAAGTTTGTCCAGGCTATTTTCTCATATTCTTAAATTTCTGCCTGTGTGCCTCAGGAACCAACTCATATGCACTGAAAATAGCCTTTTTTTAAACCACATCATAGTTCACTGATATTTCTTCTGACAGTGAAGCATAAACCTCAAGTGCTGTACCCACCAACCTGGATTGTAACAACAATGTCCAGTTTTCCTGTGGCCATTTCATCTGTTTAGGTATCTTCTCAAATGAAATCTCTTTCCTCAAACTTTGGAAGAGCTTCTTTAAATTTAAACATTACCCCACTGGGTTCTGGTCTGGGAATAAGTCCTTCCTCACCTTCTTGTGTCTATTTTTTAACTGTCAGCAGTTTAAGCTGGAATTCTCTCTCTCTCTTTCTCTCTTCTCCTTTTCTAACCTTGCTACTTCTAATTCCCTTTCCTGTTTTCTTTTTCTCTACTGCCTTTCTGCTTGCTCCTTTTGAAATGCCCATTCTTTTTCTACCTTTTCTTTTTCTGGTGCCGCTAGTTCTAATTTTCTCATTTGCAACTGAATTTGAGCCCATTCCAATGAACCACCCCTTGGAGAACTCAGTCTCTCAGGTATTCCTTCCAATTTCAAATGCTGTGCTATGCCTTCAATTATATCTAATTTCCTTACCCTTGCAGGTAACCCTAATTCTAACTTACTCACCAATTCCATCAACTTACCTTTATTTACCTTTTGTAAACCAGCCAAAGTTATAACTTCAACACCCAGACAAGACTTAGCAACTTCCAATATTGCAGTCTCACCACTTAAAAAAAATCTCACACCAACGCCTGAATTCAAAGTGCTTCTTGCACTCATAACTTTAAGATTCACCAACTCCAAACCAATCTGCAAAGAGCCCGCAATTTTGTTATGGCACAGCCGATGGTAAATGCTGAGCTGCTCAAATCCCAAAGGGAAACTTAAAACAACTGTCAGAACTGTTTTGCAATTTGTATATGTTTCGAGATGCATGCTTTGAATTCAGTAGTAATAAGACCACCAAGTCTTATAAGTTTCATCCAAAACTAAATTAAACCTTTATTAAATAGAAAAAAAAATGGTTTTAAGCACATACATAGCTTTACAAATTACTACCATCATAACTCCTAGCTCCCTTAGTTAATCTAATTCCCAGTTATACCTCTGTTAAGGCAACGGTAAAACAGTAAAAGACCCGAACAAAGTAACATGATACCCTGAACAGTCAAATTCAAAATGAGTTTTCTTAACTTCAGTTCTTGCAAACAGCAGTTTGAGACTTAGAGGCTGGAGGCTTTTCACGCTTGTTAAATCTTAGAATTCCTTCCCTTACACACAGCCTTTTCTCCTTTATACATATTTTCCTCTTTGAATGCAAATTCCCATTGTTTCACTATGTCTTTGGACTTTACCTCTCTAATAATAAAATCTATCATAGTACCAATTTACCAGTAATCTTTGGGAAAAATAAACACACTGTTTTTTAACTTCTCCTGGCTAGGTGAAACATTTCACCCCCTCTTTTGAATTCAAGCTGGTTTATTTAAAAATGCTGATGTTCCCTTTACAGCTCACATTCTAAAACTTCCCCCATGTTTACCTATTTAACATTTCAAACCTAGCTTATCTTCTGGTACGTCAAAGCCTTCAGACCACCTGCCTTAAATTCAATTAAGTCCCACACACACACATACACAGACCCATAGACACAGACCCCACTATACTCCACAATAAATTTGAATAACGTTATGAAAATTATTATATCTTCCTGACAGAATGGTGTCAATCTTGGGAAATTCATTCTGAACATGTCAGACCTGACAGCATCTCTCAGAGAACTTCTCCAAAATGATGTGGCATGGCACTGGGAACAAAGTCACCAGGAAGCTTTGACCAGTCTGAAGAGAACATTGACCCAGGCACCAGTGTTAAAATATTACAATGTCAGTCAGCCACTTAAGATCTCAGTGGATGCTTCAAAGACTGGCATCTTGCAAATGAAGCACCAGTGGCATATGCTTCAATGCAATGACTGAAACACAGCAACGGTATGTCCAAAAACAGAAAGAAATGCTAGCAATTGTGTTTGGCCTAGAATGTTTCCTCCAGTTTGACTATGGCAAAGCCTTTGGAAGCTATACTTAAAAAAAAACCCCTGAACTGTGCACCATCAAGAATCCAAAGATGCATCTGCAGAAATAACAGGTCAGAGTTAAATACAAACCGGGCAAGGAAATGTACATCGCAGGCACCCTGTCACGTGCATACATACCCATCACGGAGGAAGAGGATAAAGAAACAGAAGCACATTTCACATGCTGACAAAGAACTTACCTGTGGCTGTAACCAAAGTGGATGAGATCAGGGAAGCGATCAAGAACGATGCCAACCTGAGAAAATTGCAGCAGATTGTGCAAACTGTCTGGTACACACATCGGAGCAGAGACTCTTCTGCTGTACAAGAGGACTGGAACTTCCGTGAGGAACTTCATGTAGAAGGAATACTTTTCAAGGGAGAAAAGATCATAATTCCTGCAATACTGAGGAAAGAAATGCTGCAGCGCATACATGAAAGTCACCTCAGCATAGAAACATGCCGGAGAAGAGCTCGGGTTGTAATGTATTGGCCTGGAATGGAGCACAAATTGGGGAAATGGTGAATGCGGGTGCAGTGTGCCAAAATTACAGTAAATCACAACAAAAGGAACCACTTCAATCACACAGTGTTCCAGAAAGGCCCTGGCAGAAAATTGGAGTGAACTTGTTCACATTTGACAACATTGAATATCTACTAGCAGTAAATGATTACTCAAAGTTTTTTGAGTCTGTGCTGCTAAGTAATGACAGTAAGAGCATCACTGTAATAAATTACTTAGAATCAATTTTGGCCGCCACGGCATCCCTGAATGCTCATCTCAAATAATGGTCCGCAATTCTTAGGCACTGAATTTCGCAAATTTGCACAGCACTCAGAGTTTTGCCACACTACGTCAAGTCCCAAATATCCACAATCCAACGGAATGGTGGAATGTCCGTGCAGACCTAAAAACACCTATTGAAGAAGGCAAAGTGGAAGAGACCCCTATCAGGTTCTGCTGGATTTCAGGAATACTCCATTAGAGGGCCTTGGATCACCTCCAGCATCGCTCCTGATGCGGAAAAGACTAAGAACTAAGCTTCCAACTGCGCTCAACTGTTATTTCCACAGCCAGTGAGCTACAGTGTGCAGGGCCTGCTCAAACTGAGACAGCAGAAGCAGAAACAGTGCTTTGATTGAGGCGCACGACCTCCGCCTGACCTGAACATGGGAGAGATGGTGACAATTCAGCATGAAGGGATCTGGAATCCTGCTGTTGTCACAGGAATTACAGGAGAACCAAGGTCTTACATAGTGCAGACTCCAAACGGACAATACAGGAGAAACCGGAAATTCTTGCGGAAAACAAATGAAACGCAACCCTGCTTTGAACCAGGAAGTGTAGCTGAAGATCAAAAACCAGAATGCACCAGTAAAGCAACAGATAACCAGACAAAGCCTGAGAGCCCTGAAAGCTATCCAAGGGCTGATAGTGACACAGAGCTGGAGAAGGCCCCTTGTCCTTCAAAATCACTTCTGTCACCATTCAGAACATCCAGTAGAAGAATTGTGAAAAAAATCAGAGATACAGAGATAAGTAAAAAGCAAAACAGACTGATCATCACAGAGTGAGAATGAATAGGTAAGTGATTTTGTGTACTTGAGTTTGTTTTTTTTTGAAAAAAGGGAAATGTCATTATAATAGTTGATTGTGGTAGTGGAGTTCAGTATTAGATACCATACAATACTCTGTACTAGATAGGAGGTCACCTGACCTGGTGATTGAAAGTCAGATAGCGCATGTTGGAGCCTGTCTTGATAGAATTCAGTTACTACAGAGATATGTGTTTATGTTAGGAAAATGTGTTATCAATAAAGTTAGCTCAGCTATAATGTTGATGGCCTGTGTGCATCATTGAAACAAAAAACAAGACAACCTGCTTTAACAACCACTTCTTTCATCAATCTTTTGGCCACACCCCCCCCATGTCTTCTTTGGTTCAGGGTTCATTTAAAAAAAATAAACATGCCTCAGTTAAATGCTTTCAAATGTTTAAGCGTTTTATAAATGCATGTTATTGTTGATTGTTACCTGAAATCCATTCAAGATAGCTGCATACAAATCATAACTTTATTGAATCGCTTTTCTCCCTGCAACTCTTTCATGTTGAATGCCAGCAACAGTGATTTTTCTCAATCCTGCTGGTTTAGGGTGGGAGTTGGTGGAGTTTCCATCTGTCTGCTCACTTTTGGCAGCAATTAGTTTGTAGTCTGACAAGTAACAGAGCCAGAGCAATGTCAGATCCACCACTCTGCCTTGGTGTCTAATTTACATTTCCTCAGCTCACTTGGAGCTGCATCTCATTATCACCTGCAGGTGTGAGGTTAGGTGCAGCACAGAGAGAGCGAGAGAGAGAGAGAATCACATATGTTAATATAGAGAATCTTAATGAAATTTCCTCTGAATATTCTTTCATCATTACTCTTAGAATGTAAATTAAACTTTCTTGGGGCCCTATTTTACTTTGTAAAGTTTATTGAAAAACTAGGTGAGCTAGAAATTATTTTTTGTAGCAATAAAGTTAGTTATATTTAACCTGTGTGTAATTTTCCTCGATTTACTTGTTACCAGATTGTATGTGCCCTTAAGAGCACACAGTGGGGGAGCCAATGAAATCATAACCCTCAATTAGCCTAACCAGTCTGTGCTAAAACTGTTAATAACCACTTTGGTATTAAAATAGCTCAAGTTAGCAAAATACAGCAGCTTGCTGAGTAATGGAATATAGTAGCAGTTTGGGAATGGCTTTAGAGTGTAGGAGAGAAAATATGTGCCATAATTGAATAAAGTTCACTCCTTCCAAGTGCGAGGCGGGATGTGAAAGAATGTGCCTTTTATACCCAAGGTGCTACGTAAGCTTTTTGTTTGTGTCATCACTGTTATAATATAGGGAAATATAGCAGGCAACGTGCTCGTGGTCTCTGTGTGTGCTAGGTCATTTAGAACTTGCCAACTAATGTCATCAAGAAGACAATTAAATATCTGAAAAGCATGAAAGCATCAAACTCGTAAATATGCATTTATAAAAAAAACCATTAAAAACCAACCCTCAGTGAAACTGGTTATTGGGTTGTTTGTACCCTCCCCTAAAATCCAACAAAAATTTTTTTGGCGAGATTAGCATGTATACTGGGAGCCTGAACTTCATTTGAAGTATTTGGTTGGAACTTCACTTTATTGGGTTATATGGTATTTATTTACTATAATTTCTGTAATTTTCTTTCTTTCTTCTATATATATATATATATATATATAGCCATGATCTTTGTAGCATGCGAACAGAATAAGGACCTCTCTAAGATGTTCATAGATTAGGGTTGCCAGCCCTCCAGGATTGCCCTGGAGTCTCCAGGAATTGAAGATCAATCTCCAGGGCATTGCTGTGTGCAACCCTGGAGAAAAATCTTCGGGACATCAAAAATGTTTTTTTCGTCATTTTCTTTGAACGTTTCTCTTTACCAGATATTAAAATATTGAAAATGGGGAAAAAGAGCTGTTTGGCTGACAGCCAAGCATTATCCAATTGGGTAAGGAGTGTTTTTGCCTTCTTTAGGCATAGGAGGGCAATGCATTACAAGGATAGACGTGTTGGCCTGATAATGGCTCGAGTGTGGGAGCAAGTCATGTGATGAAACCTCCAGAAATACATTTAATCACAGTTGGCAAACTTATCATTGATCTGACTAAGGCTTTTGATACAGTAAACTGGGAAGGCCTGTGGATGGTTCTGTACAAATATAGCTGCCCTGAAAAGATGATCAGTGTCATTCACTTGTTTCATGGCGGCATGATGGCCAGCGTAATACCAAGTGGTACATCATTGGATGTCTTTCCTGTCACCAACACCACCAAGCAAGGCATTGGCTCCAGCTCTATTTGCCATATACATCTCGGCCATGCTCCAATATGCTCAAAGATCTTGACACAGGAGCGCACAATAAATTCAGGACGGCAACCCCTTCAACTTGCAAATGCTCAAGGCTTGCACAAAGGTTACTGAACAGCCCCTGAGTGAACTCTTGTTCGCAGATGACTGTGTTTTCATAGCACATACTCAGGAGGACATTCAGCTACTTGTTGATTGCTTTGCCCTAACCTCAGAACACTTTGGCTTGACAATAAGTCTGGAGAAGGCAGAGACCTTGTATCAACCCGCTCCTGGCCATGTAGGCCAAGACCCCACAGTCACTATCAACAACACACCCCTCTGTTCAGTGCAGAAGTTTTGCTATCTTGGGAGTATCCTCTCCTATAACACTAAGCTGGATGACAAAATCAACCATCGCCTGGCAAAAGCAAGCTCAACGTTTGGCAGGTTCACTCACAGACTTTGGAAAGATCGTGGAGTTTGCCTCAGAACAAAAATCAAACTACCGGGAAGTGGCTCTTACATCACTTCTTTATGGGTGCAAGACTTGGACAACCTACTGGCATCACATAAAATAACTTGAAGCATTCCATCTTCACTTTCTGAGATTTATTTGCAATATCAGGTGGCAGGACAAAATCCCCAACAATGAGGTTCTTGCAAAGTGCTGCATACCTGGCATTGAGAGCATGTTCATCAGAAATCAACTTTGCTGGGTCAGTCATGTGGTTTGCATGGAGGATTCTGCATGTCAAAGGCAGTACAGCTGAGCATGGGAACCTGCAACACAGGACATCCCAAGCTTAGATATAATGACATTCTGAAAGCCAACTTCAGAGCTTGCAAGCTGGATCCCAGTATGTGGGAAAAAACAACCATGGACAGACTCAAATGGAGAAGTGTTTGTCATCAAGCGATTTCGACATTTGGGAACAGAGTCAAGTGCCTTCAGGACAAGCGAGCGCTGTATTTACAAATTGGTTATGCAAATCGAGTCTGTTACCTTTCCACCCAAGTGGGATGAAATGCAAGTTGTATATTGTGGTTGGCTGGCAGTCCTCCATTGTTTTAATAGGATTACAGTTTATTGTTTTTAAAAAAAAAATCCAGCCAGGAAAAGAAGAATTTTAAAAAGCACATCCTCGTAACACTTTCGCACTGTGTGGAATGAAATGAGATTCACTCTCATTTCTCACTCTAGGTCAGCTGACTGTAACATTTGGAAGAGGGCTTCCAGTTGTTCTAGGTGACTTTCCCAGGTGTCACTGTACGCTAGTAGGCAATCTAAGTACACTGCACAATTGGGTAAGCCTGTCGCTACCCGTTCATCAGCCTTTGGAAGGTGGTTGGGGCATTTTTGAGTCCACATGGTATGACTCGGCACCAGAATAACCCATCTGGACTTAAGAAAGCCGATATCTCCTTCATTCAGGTGGTCAAAGGCACTTGCCAGTATACCTTTATTAAGTCTATCTAGTGATGTCTATGCAATCTTCCAGGTGGAGGATTGGGTAGGAGTCAGTTTTGGTTACTGCATTAATTGTTCGGTAATCAACACAGAGCCTTGTGAAGCCATCCAGATTAGGCACAAGCACAACTGGGGAACTCCAGCTGCTGTTATTGGGCTCGATTAGTTTGTGCTCCAGCATAAATTCGATCTCCTCCTGGACCTGGGTCAGTTTTTTTGGACCTAGATGGTAGGGATTAGGGATCCTGTTTAAAGGGAGCGCTATCTCCCACATTCACAAAACGTAGAGCCAGAGTGGCTCATCTCTACAGATGCTGTTAAATGTGATGTGGGTGAGTCCCTTGTGGAGAACAGAAGAAAACCCAGTTCTTTATCCCAGTCGTGACAGTACACCCGGATCATTGTCTTTAGGGTCTGGTGGTGCCATTCTAAAGCTCCTTGTGACTGTGGATGGTATCCTGAGGATCCTAGCTGTGTACATCCAGGTTACCCATGACTGCCTGGAATATTCTGGACATGAAATTTGAGCCCTAATCTGACTGGATCTCAGTCCATATCAGGTAAAGGATTGTGTTAATCCTTCCATCACTACCTTGGCAGAGATAGTTCTGAGGGGAATGGCCTCTGGGAATCGGGTAGCCACATCCATAATAGTAAAAACATACTGGTAGCCCCGTTTTGTTTTCAGCAGGGATTGCGCACAATCCACTATTGCTGAAGGGTTCCCCGAAGATGGGTATGGGAATCATAGGCCCAGGTTTAATTGCAGGCTGCAGTTTCCCTACTACTTGACTGGCGTGGTAGGTTTTGCTTAGCCTCACCACATCTTTGTGGAGGTGTGGTAAGTAAAAATGCTGGCTTATGTGGGCTTGAGTTTTTCATATATTGTCTGGCCATCGGGATTTTATCAACTAGCCTCAACATTTCCCCTTGGTACCCCGGTGACACCACTACCTGTTGGATCACTGTCCACTCCTCATTTGCAGGCCTGTGAGGGGGTGCCCATTTCCTCATCAGCATCTCATTTTTAAAATTGTAGCGCTCCCTGACTCCCTCCGCTTCAGCTTCAGTTTGGGCAATCTGTGCTAACTTGTTGAGTACTGGGTCAGCTTGCTGAGCCAGAACCAAGGAAGACCTACTAATTACATCTTTTAGGGCCTTCCAAACTCCTGAAAAAGGTTTTGTATAACTAGATGGCAGGTTCATTTACCTGCAGTGCCTGTTTGCCTCCTCTGACTTGTTTGGGGCTTGTTTGGCCATAGACTGGGTTACCACAGTCAGGAAAAATGCCAGGGACTTTCTCCTGCAACTGCTCTGCCCTCTGACCTTGCTCAGCTTCTCTAAAACCACTGGGGACGCCACCACCAGGTCATTGCCAAGGAGCAGGTCGTCCCCGTCCACAGGTAAACTAGGGACAAGTCCCACGGTCACTGGCCCTGAAATAAGGTCACACTCCGGTACACCCGATATAAAGGTATGGGCATGTATTCTCCCTTGATACCCTTTTACCTGTACATGCCTGTACTGCACTCTCTGGTGGGGGATAGGTCATGCCTCTTCCCACCAGTAGAGATATGCTGGCCCCAGTATCCCTCAGTATGACAAAAACAAAATACTGCAGATGCTGGAAATCTGAAATAAAAACAGAAAATGCTGGAAAAACTCAGCAGGTCTGACAGCAACTGTGAAGAGAGAAACAGAGTTAATGTTTCAAGTCCGTATGACTCTTCTTCAGAGCTGCCACTTCTCTCCCAGGAATGCCTACCTCGAAGGAGTACTGCTCTTCCCTCAGTGTGACTATGGGCTTACTTCACTCTAGGGAAATGGGTATACCTTTCCTCCTGACACAAAATCCTTGTTACTCTCAGTGACTTTGTTAGTCACAGGAGTGTGCATACAGGGACTTGCTGCTGTGATCAGAGCCACAGGCTGGTCTGCTATGTTCGCTGCCTGACTCCCCTTTTCTGTGTGCCCCAATAAATCCTATGGGCTTTCCCCGTAACCTCCAACAATCAGCACGAAGGTGTCCTGCCTTATGGCAATTGAAACATCCAGGCTTCTGAGCCTTACTCCTTTTCTCAGCACCATCCTTTCTAGTCTGAGGAGGAGTCTTTGTGTTTCCAACCATCCCTTCTCTCCCATGGGTGCTTGGCTTCCTATCGCTCTCCCACCTCCTATCCTATTCAGGTTATTGGGGGTGATTAGGAAAGAGTTTCCTTTGGGATGAGGGCTTGTGGACAAATCTCATAATCATCAGCCAGAGTTGCTGCCTGCCTGGCCCTTGCCAATTTCCGTTTCTCTATGTGAGTTTTTATGTGGAGAGGGAGTGAATTTTTGAACTCTTTGAGGAGCATTATTTCTCAAAGGTTTTCTCCCAAGGCCTTGCCCTTAAGCTCTTGTATCCACTGATCAAATGCAAGCTGCTTAAGCTGTTCAAATTCCATATATCTCTGGTCCTGTTGTTTTCGGAGGGTTTGGAATTTCTGACAGTACACCTCCGGCACCAGTTCATATGCACTTAAAATAGCATTCTTTGCTACCACATAGTTTGCCAAACTCTCATCGGGCAATGGGGAGTAAACTTTGTGAGTCTTGCCCATGAACCTTCTTTGAAGTAGCAGGGTCCAGCTTTTTACTGGCCATCCTACTTGAGCCAATCTCTCACAAGAGATGAAGAAGGCTTCCACCTCTTCCTCATCAAACTTAGGGATTAAATGGGCTAACTTGAATAACTTGGTACTCAGACCTGAGCTAGGGGTACCTTGAATGGGCACAGAGGACTTTCCCCTACACAGTTCACACATTCTTATCTCCCTTTCTTGCTGTTCTCTTTGGAAAGCTCGTTCTCTCTCCTTTTCCACTCTCTCTCTCTAGCTTGGAATTCTACCTCCAAACGTTTCTGTTCTAGCTGTAATTTCGCTAGAGTAGGCTGTCTGCTGGAATTTCTCCAGGTTCGCAATTCAATTCTCTGGCCACTCATTTCAAAATTTCAGTTTTCCTGGCTTTTGGGAAAAACTCTAACTCCAACTCCTTAGTCACACTTTTTAAGCCCTTAAAGGACAGAACCTTTAAATTATCAAAAGTAATTTCCATCTGTCCTAGAAAGGTACTGGCTTTGAATGTGGACATTTTTGTACTTTAGTATTGTAAACCCAAGAAAACCTATAGCAGCTTTAAAAAAAAATTGCTCTTAGGGAACAATTTACTTTCCCCACTCCAATTATTTCATTGCCTGTGGGAGCCATGCAGGACGAGCACACAAATTCCTGTTATGACCACATGAGGAGGGATGAAATGACTCAAAGCTCTCATTTCGGTATATTCCTCTGTTGAACCCTGATGAGCTGAGCAGTTAGTTGTGTGTAACAAGCACGTGAGGAGGGATGCAGTAACTCCCCTATTCTCCCACTCCAGGTCTGACAGTAACAGGAGTTTTTCTTGTGAATTTAGAGAGGATGTGCATTGCCAATACTGCAGGAGCCCCACTATGTATGCTTTCAGATTATAAAGAATTAGACAGGTTTTCTGAGTTTAAACAAAGAACGAGATAAGTTTATTGACACTATCTCCTGAATTTAAAAAAATCTAGGTAAATCACAACCACCATTCATACATCACACACACATTCCCTGGGCCCACACAAACACTAGTACAGATGGTAGAATAAGAGGTTAGGCTTAATGATTTCTTACAGGCTTAATGATTTCTTACAGTTTGTGAAGAAGATAAACAAACAAAGGAATGTACAATTAGCTGTCCTTTGGCTGGTCTCAATGCAGTGATTCCACATTGTGGCCATTTTGTTCAGTTATCTTCCTGGGGTATAGTTGCATGGAGCAGATTTCCACATTTTATTCCCAAAAGATCTCAGTTTACAGTAGATTTCTCTTCTCAGGATGGTTTCTTTGCAAACCCGGGCGCAATACTTAAGAGAGATAGAGAGAAACAGCTTCTTTGCAGCTTTTCAGTATAGCATTCTGATCTCTCATCTCCCTGGCATGGTAAACGGTTCTTAAAGACCTGCTGGCTGTATTTTCCAGAGGAATTTGATTACTGCAAGTCTGCTGTAGTCATTGTTTTTCAGAACAGGTAATTGCATTTTGATGTCTCATCTCCAAAACTTTGGAAGAATTTCAGGGTAATGTGAAAGACAACAGGAGATGGAGTCTTTCACGCTCCCTGGGGAGGTGGGGGGTGGGTGGAGGTGCTTGTGCGTGTCCGGTACCTTTTCATCCCATTTGCGTGGAATGTAAGTTGCATATTCTAGCTGACTGGCAGTCCTCCATTGTCTTAATAAGATTACAGTTCATTGTTTTTTTTTAAAAATCAGCCAGATAAAGAAGAATTAAAAAGTGTACCTTTTTTTTTAAAAAAAAGCACATCCTCGTAACATGTGTTCCTGTTAGTAGTCTGCTCTCATCTATTGGGAGCCCTTTGCAGATTGACCTGAAGAGGCAGCTACAGTAGGTGAGGTAAACATTGCTGAGTAGACCATGGGTAAAGAAGGCTGGATTCACTTGCAGGGCCTATTCAAACACTTGAAAATTAATGTGACTCCAGATGTCAGCAAAAATAAAATAGCAATAAAGCAGCATAGTAACATTCAGTATATAATTATTAAAGTTTGCATATCATGGATCAACACAAAATAATATATGATATAAATATGAATATTTGCACTTTTAAAATACTTCGTAAAAATGCAAATATTTTATGTACTCACGTAGGCTTCAGCCAAGTTCTCCATATTCCCCGGTAACAGAGAACACGGTGAAGCCTCTCTTCCCCTCCCACCCTCACACACTATAATTAGCCCCTCTCCCCCAACACACTAATAATCCCCTCTCCCCCACACACACTGTAATAATCCCCTCTCCCCTCACACACTGTAATAATCCCCTTTCCCCTCCCCCATACACACTATCTCTCCCTCCACACATACACTTTAATCAGCCCTTCTCCCCACCCCCACACACACTGTAAACAGCCCTTCTCGCCCCGCTCACAGTAATTAACCCCTCTCCCCCTCCTCCCACCACAGATTGTAATCACAGCACCTCTCCTCTCCCTCCCACCTCCCCACACACAGTAATCAGACCCTTTAGCTGTAATCGCTCAGTTCTGGTATCTTCCTTGCAAGTCTTTCTTGAATTTTCTCCAGTGCTTCTATTTCCTTTTTATGGGGCAGGTCTTGGTGTCCCGTGGGGCGGGCACGTGCCCGACTCGATCGGGCATAAAATCATGCACGATGCAGTCAGGCGAGCGTCCTGACATCATCGTGTACTTTCGCGATCTATCACATGGTGGGCGCACGCGAGAGTCAACAGCCTGCCCACCAACAATTAAGAGGGCTATTAAGCCCATTAAAGTTTCAATTAACTGCAATTTATCGCTGCCCGGCAACCGTTCAGTTGGCGGGTGGGCGAATAGGCCAGGCGGCCTTTGCAGTTTTACGAAACCTCATCCACGGGTGGGATGAGGTTTCCAGCGGCAAATAAAAAAGCGGAAAAAATTTTCAACTTCATTTCAAACATGTCCCCATATGTGACTGAGTCACATGTGGGGACATGTTTATATCATCTTTTAAATCTTTATTTTTGTTTCTCCGATTCTTCAGTTCCCTGAGGCAGCTCTGTGCCCTCAGGGAGCTTTCAGCGCACGCTCCCGCACACATGTGCAGGCTTCTGCGCTTGCCTTCCTCCCACCCCCACCCCAATAGTGCTGATCATTGCAGCATACGCTTTACGCTGGCTAGCCTTTAATTGGCCAGCCAGCATGACTTTGCAGTCGGGGACTGAATGTGGGTGGCAGAGCTTTTCCTGTCCGCTCCTGGGCCCACCCTCAGCGCCCGCCTGACAAAGGGAAAACCCTTCCCCTAGTGTGGAAACCAGAACTTTGCACAGTACTCTTAATTATGGCCTGACCAGAGTCCTATGCAAATTTAATATAACTTCATTACTTTTGATTTCTACACCCCTGGAATTATATCCCATTACTTTTTGTTAACATTTTAGCTGCTTTGCTGCACTGCAGTGTTGCCCTTAATGATTTTCTCATCCATTTCCATAGATCTCTTTGCTCTTCTACTTCTACTTCTTCTGTTTCATACTTTTTGAGATACAGGTGATGGGCGGAAGTTAATGCCCTCCGCTGAGTTGAGTTTGTGGCTCGCCATGTGGGAGGCACAAAAGCCCTGTCAGGGCACGCAGTGCCTGACCAAGGGACCCAGCATCAGAAAGGATGGGGACACGCTTAGATACAGTCCCCTTGCTGCAGACTTCCTGCCCCGTGACTCCACCCCACAAGCCACCCTTCCACCACCCCTCCCCACCCGGCCATCACTCATATGTGGCCTAGGTCCTTTGGAGATCCTCGGCCTCATCTGGGTGCATTACCAGCAAAAGCTACCACTTTCCTGGTGACACTGCTGAACAATGCACAGCTGCCAGCCTCTGATTTGCCAGCATCTCTTGGGGGCAGGAGCTCCGCTTCCGGGTCCTTGATCCCAGGGAAGTGCCCACCGCTTCCCAGTTAATTGCCTGATTGACACTTAATTTGGCAGGCCTTCCCTAAAGTAGGTGATGCAGGGCTCTTGCCAGCTCTCTAGCCCGCAGGCGAGACTCCCATCACCTACAATAGATTCCACCCGATATTTCTATTTTTGCTATTGAAAAATTTTGCTATTGCCACTTAACTCTCCAAGCAGCAAGTTTTCTAATGTCATCTTGCATCAAGTAGCATTCTTCCTCAGTGTTAAGCTGTGTTCGTTTGGTATCATTTGCAAACTTTGATATTAGGTTACCTATTCCTAAATCCAAATCATTGTGTAAATTATGAATAACAGCGGCCCTAGCACTGATTCTTGTGGAACACTACTTCTACTCCGTCTAATTAAAATAACTAGCTTTACCTCCACTCTCTGCTGTCCATTTCTTTAGGCAATTTTCTGTCCATTCACATACTCCATCCTGAGTCCTGACCCTACCATGTGGGACCATCAGCACACCAATAGTTTGCTTCATGATGTTCCTGGTTTCTGCATGGCTCTTCTTGTATGTCCTTGCATGGTCTGATGGCAGAAGGAGTCATCCGCCAGGTATAGGGCAGGTATCTTTTGCAACCTGCCTTTGGTTCTTGGTAGTGGGCCAAAGATGGTGGGTATGGTTGACTGGCACAGGATGAATGTGTCATGGCTGCTGCCAGGATAGCGGGCATTTACTGAGAGGATCTTCTGTGCGTGGTCACATATCAGCTGGATGTTAATGGTAGCCTTTGTGGTTGCAAAACATCTCCCCATTCTCATGTGAGGACCACAAAGCCATGTCCATGAATTTAATTGCACCCTACACCATTGGGAATCCTGCCAGCCTGGCAAAGCAACATATTCTCTTCTCCTGTTTCTCTCTGATCAGTGAGAAGATGATGAAATCCCCATCTCCTGTATAGAGCCTCTGTCGCCTCCCGGGTGCAGTGATGAATGGCAAACTGTGAAATTTTGCTAATGGCATCTCTTCCCTCCTGGAAGGATCTGCTCGTATAGAAATTCAGGATGATGATGATCTTGACAGTCACTGGCATGGCCATCCTCACCTTACTGTAAGGCTACAGATCCAATTGTAGGTGGTGGCACAGTTCAGTCACTAACTCCTTGGTGAAAGAAAGGCCTGTGGTGGAGGTAGGAAAAGTGTCCTTTGAAGACACTTGGTGGGAAGGGCCTACTGCTGAGAGCCCTCTGCACACATCTTCCTCTCCCTACTGTCTCTGCTCCATGATGAGCTATGCTGCTGCCCACGCGGTACAACAACTATAACTCCCTGTTATTGAAGCTCCTTATGGCCCACAAGGAGTGATGGAAGAGGTACTTACCTTGCGACCAGGTAGCTGCTGCCTCACTTTCACTATCCTGGAGAAACCTGTGCAGCTGCAGTAAATTTCAAATCAGGTTTCCAATGCACAATGGAAGTCTGTTTTAAATATGTTAATAAAGGGTCCTGTCTCTCCATGACAGGACATGCAAACTTTTTATTATTCATTCATGGGATGTGGGCTTCGCTGGCTGGGCCAGCATTTGTTGCCCATCCCTAGTTGCCCTTGAGAAGCTGGTGGTGAGCTGCCTTCTCGAACTGCTGCAGTCCATGTGGTGTAGGTACACCCACAGTGCTGTTAGGAAGGGAGTTCCAGGATTTTGACCCAGTGACAGTGAAGGAACAGCAATATATTTCCAAGTCAGGATGGTGAGTGACTTGGAGGGGAACCTCCAAGTGGTGGTGTTCCCATGTATCTGCTGCCCTTGTCTTTCTAAATGGTGGTGGTCGTGGGTTTGGAAGGTGCTTTCGAAGGAGTGTTGGTGAATTCCTGCAGTGCATCTTGTAGATGGTGCACACTGCTGCTACTGTGCATTGGTGGTAGAGGGAGTGAATTTTTGTGGATGTGGTGCCAATCAAGTGGGTTGCTCTGTCCTGGACGGTGTCAAGCTTCTTGAGTGTTGTGGGAGTTGCACTCATCCAGGCAAGTGGGGAGTATTCCATCACACTCCTGACTTGTGCCCTCTAGATGGTGGACAGACTTTGAGGAGTCAGGAGGTGAGTTACTCGTCGCACGATTCCTAGCCTCTGACCTGCTCTTGTAGCCACAGTATTTATATGGCTCGTCCAGTTCAGTTTCTGGTCAATGGTAACCCCCAGAATGTTAATAGTGGGGAATTCAGTGATGGTAATGCTATTAAACATCAAGGGGCAATGGTTAGATTCTCTCTTGTTAGAGATGGTCATAGCCTGGCACTTGTGTGACATGAATGTTACTTGCCACTTGTCAGCCCAAGCCTGGATATTGTCCAGGTCTTGCTGCATTTGGACATGAACTGCTTCAGTATCTGAGGAGTTGTGAATGATGCTGAACATTGTGCAATCATGAGTGAACATCCCCACTTCTGACTTTATGATGGAAAGAAGGTCATTGATGAAGCAGCTGAAGATGGCTGGGCTTAGGGCACTACCCTGAGGAACTCCTGCAGTGATGTCCTGGAGCTGAAATGACTGACCTCCAACAACTGCCACCATCTTCCTTTGTGCTAGGTATGACTCCAACCAGTGGAGAGATTTCCCCCTGATTCCCATTGACCCCAGTTTGCCCATGCCTCTTGATGTCACACTCGGTCAAATGCTGCCTTGATGTCAAGGGCAGTCACTCTCACCTCGCCTGCTACCTCACCCACCCTACCACTTACCCATCTACCCACCCTACCATTCAGTCATTCATCCATTCACCCATTCACTAATATTCATACTGGACCTTTGAACTTACCATACAGCAGCTCGTGCCATAAAAAGGGGGTGTGTCCTATCATCCACTGACTTAGAAACATAGAAACTAGGAGCAGGAATAGGCCATGTGGCCCTTTGAGCCTGCTCCACCTTTCAATATGATCAGGCTGATCCTCTATCTCAATGCCATATTCCCGCTTTCTCTCCATACCCCTTGATGCCCCTAATATCCTAAAATTTATCAAATTATTTCTTGAATATACTTGGCCTCCACTGCCTTCTGTGGTAGAGAATTCAACAGGTTGACCACCCTCTGAGTGAATACATTTTTCCTCATCTCAGTCCTAAGTGGCCTGCCCCATACCCTGAGACTGTGTCCCCTGGTTCAAGACTCCCCAACCAGGGGAAACATCCTCCCTGCATCCAGTCTGTCTACCTCTGTTAGAATTTTATACGTTTCAATCAGATCCCCTCTCATTCTTCTAAACTCTAGTGAATACAGGCCCAATTGAACCAATCTCTCCTCATCCGACAATTCTGCCATTCCCAGTATCAGACCAGTGAACCTTCGCTACACTCCCTCTGTGGCAAGTACATCCTTTTTTAGGTAGGGAGACCAAAACTGCATGCAATAATCCAGGTGTGGTCTCACCAAGGCCCGTATAACTGCAGTAAGACATCCCTACTTCTGAACTCAAATCCTCTTGCAATGAAGACCAACATACCACTTGTCTTCCTTATTCCTTGCTGCACCTGCCTATTTACTTTCATTGACTGGTGTACAAGGACACCCAGACCCCTTTGTACATCTACTTTTCCCAATATATCACCATTTAAATAATACTTTGCCTTTCTGTTTTTCACACCGAAGTGTATAACTTCACATTTATTCACATTATACTGCATCTGCCATGTGTTTGTCCACACACACAACTTGTCTAAATCATCCTGAAGCCTCCTTGCATCCTGCTCACTACTCACAACCCCGCCCAGTTTTGTGCCATCAGCAAACTTGGAAATATTGCCTTTGGTTCCCTCATCGAAGTCATTTATATATATCATGAATAGCTGGGGCCCAAGCACTGACCCCTGCAGTACAACACTAGTCACCACCTGCTACCCAGAAAAAGACCCATTTATTCCCACTCTCTGTTTCCGGTCTGTCAACCAATTCTCAGTCCAAGCCAGTATATTACCCCATATCCCACATGCTTTAAATTTGCCCACTAGCCTCTTATGTGGGACGTTATCAAAAGCTTTCTTGAAATTCGAATACACCACATCCACTGGTTCTCCCTTATCTATTCTACTAGTTACATCCTCAGATTAGTTAAATATGATTTCCCTTTCATAAACCCATGCTGGCTTTGTCTAATCCCGTTAATGCTTTCCAAGTGTTCTATTACCACATATTTTATAATAGACTCTAGCATTTTCCCCACTACTGATGTTAGGCTAACTGGTCTGTAATTCTTTGTTTTTTCTCTCCCTCCTTTTTTAAACAGTGGGGTTACATTTGCCTCCCTCCAAGCTGTAGGAACTGCTCCAGGGTTTATAGAATTTTGGAAGATGACCACCAATGCATCCAAAATTTCCAGGGCCACTTCCTTTAGTACTCTAGGATATAGATTATCAGGCCCCCGGGATTTTTCGCCCTTTAACACCATTAATTTAATTAGCACCATTTTTTTTTTTACTAATAACTGATTTTCTTCAATTCCTCCCCCTCGCTAGACCCTTGGTTCCCTAACATTTCTGAGAAATTAATTGTGTCCTCTTTTGTGAAGACAGAACCAAAATATGTGTTCAACTTGTCTGCCATTTCTTTGTTCCCCATCATAATTTCCCCCGTTTCTGACTGTAAGGGACCTACGTTTGTCTTCGCTAATCTTTTTCTCTTCACATATTTATAGAAGCTTATACAGTCAGTTTTTATGTTCCTTGCAAGTTTGCTCTCATACTCCATTTTCCCCTTCTTGATCAACTGGACCCATTACTATCCCTAATGTCTTTTGTAATCCATGGTTGAGCCACCTTTCCTGTTTTATTTTTGTGCCAGACAGGAATGAATAATTGTTGTAATTCATGCATACGTTCCTTAAGTATTAGCCATTGCCTATCCACTGTCAACCCTTTTAGTAAGGTTCCCCAATTCATCATTGCCAACTTGCGCCTCATACCCTCGTAGCTCCCTTTATTTAGATTCAGGACCCTAGTTTCAGATTCAACTTCTTCACTCTCCATCCTAATGAACAATTCTATCATTTTATGGTTGCTCTTCCCCAAGTGCACAACAAAATTGTTAATTAATCCTTTCTCATTGTACAATACCCAGCCTAGAATAGCCTGTTCTCTAGTTGGTTCCTCAATGTATTGGTCTAAAAAGCCATCATGTACACACACTCCAGGAAATCCTCATCTACGATATTATTGCTAGTTTGGTTTGTCCAATCTATATATAGATTAAAGCCACCCATGATTACAGCTGTACCCTTATTGCATGTGTCTCTAATTTCCTGTCTAATGCCTTCCCTTACATCTCCATTATTGTTTGGGGGCCTGTACACAACCCCCACCAACATTTTCTGCCCTTGGTTTTCCGAGCCAATATCCTTCCTTACATTGATCCTTCCATTGATTTCCCTCTTCACCACCAAAGCTACCCCATCTCCTTTCCCTACTTGTCTGCCCTTCCTAAATATTGAATACCCCTGGATGTTCAGTTCCCATCCTTGGTCACCCTGCAGCCATGTCTCCATAATTGCAACTATATCATAACCGTTTATATTTATTTGCGCTGTTATTTCATCTACCTTATTTCGAATGCTCCATGCATTAAGATACAATGCCTTTAGACTTATATTTTTAACCTTATTAGTCAGCTTAGCTTTATTTTGCACTATGACCTCATTTGTTTTTCACCCTTTTTTTTGCCTTCCACTTTTGCTTCTTACTTTTCTGTCTTTCGTTTCTATCCTTATTTCCCCCTCCTATGTCTCCCTGCTCAGGTTCCCATCCCCCTGCAATTCTAATTTAAACCTTCCCCGACCGCACTAGCAAACCTCTCCCACCTAACCCCCTCCACCCCTCCCCCGAGGACATTGGTCCTGGTCCTGCCCAGATGCAACTTGTCCTGTTTGTACCTCCCCATAAGTGGTCCCAATGTCCCAGGAATCTGAATCTCTCTCCCCTACACCATTTCTTCAGCCATGTATTCATCTGATATATCCTGTTATTTCTACTCTTTCTAGCACATGGCACTGGTAGTAATTCTGAGATTACTATCTTTGAGGTCCTACTTTAATTTCCGTCCTAACTCCGTATATTCAGCTTGTAGGACCTCATTCCTTTTTTTACCTATGTTGTTGGTACCAATACATACCACAACCACTGGCAGTTCACCCTCCCCTTCAGAATGCCCTGCCACCTCTCCGAGACATCCTAGAGCCTGGCACCAGGGAGGCAACATACCATCCCGGAGTCTCTTTTGCAGCCACAGAAACACCTGTCTGTTCCCCTTACTATTGAATCCCCTTTCACTATAGCCCTGCCTCTCTTCTTCCTCCCCTCTTGTGCAGCAGAGCCATCCGTGGTGTCATGTCGTCTCCCCCAACAGTATCCAAAACAGTATATCTGTTAGAAAGGGGGATGGCCACAGGGGACTCCTGTACTACCTGCCTCCCTCTAGTCTGCCTTGTGGTCACCCATCCACTTTCTGCCTGTTTAGTCTTTACCTGTGGTGTGGCCACCTCACTGAACATGCTGTCCACAATAATCTCAGCATCGCGGATGCTCCACAATGAATCCACCTGCAGCTCCAGCTCTGAAATGCGGTTGGCCAGTAGCTGCAGCTGGACATATTTCTTGCACACATGTTCACCAGGGACACTGGAAGTGTCCATGACTTCCCACATAGCGCAGGAGGAGCATATCATAGGTGCGAACTCTGATGCCATGACTTCCCTTTAGATTAAGCTCATTAGTTGTTCCATTTAATGAATACTAATTACGCTAGGGGACTTATTCCACTCCAAACACCCCCTCTTCAGCCCAAAGTCCTCATCTTATTTTGTTTAAGGTAATGGATTGCAACAGTTTAATTAATAGAAAAAGTGGAATTAGAAGTATTCACCTGAACCTAATTACCAATCAGCTGCCTCCCCTGCATCGCGTCAGTTTTTGAATTGTGACGTCCTCGCGCCACTTTCAGCCCCATAGTCTCCCTGGAACTCTCGCTCTGTCCTCGTGTTGCTTTCAGCCCCTTGTCCAGCTCCCGCTCTTTTTAAATCTCCGCTCTGACTCTCAGTTCCCACTCTTTTTAAATCTCCGCACTCTCCTCAAAAGCATCCATAATGTTTGGAGATCTCCCAGGTCTTATGCTCCATTTGTTGAGCTTTACCTTCCAGAGACAGTTGTAGTACCTCTTGTTGCATGACCATAGCTCTCCTTTAAGATGAGCAGACTGCCTTTAAGAGGATCAGCCATGATTTTACATCTCTCTTTAAATCTCCGCACTGACTCTCAGCTCCCGCTCTTTTTAAATCTCCGGAGCAGGCTCGAAGGGCTGAATGACCTATTCTCTATGTTTCTATGACTCCTTATCCTGAGACAGTGCCCAATGTTTTAGTTTCCCAGCCAGGGGAAACAACCTGTCAGTATCTACCCTTTCAAACCCCTTCAGAATCTTGTATGTTTGAACGCGATCACCTCTTAGTCTTCTAAACTCCAGAGGGTATAGGCCCAGTTTACTCAGCCTCTCATCACAGGGCAACCCTCTCATCTTAGAAAGCATCTTTGCTGTATCGCCTCCAATGTCGGTATATCCTTTTTTGGATATGGAGCACAGTTCTCCAGGTGTGATCTTGCCAAAGCCCTATACCATTGTAGCAAGACTTCCTTGTTATTGTACTCCAGTCCCCTTACAATAAAGGTCAACATGCCAGTTGCCTTCCTAATTTTTTGCTGTACCTGCATAACTTCTGTATTCCTTGTACAAGTGCAAACAATTTTTTAATTCCTCAATGTTATTAGCCCCTTGTTTACCTTCTGTTTCAGGTATGTAATTTGTGTCTTCTGCCGCGAAGAGTGACTCAAAATATTTGTTCAATGTCTCTGCCATTTCCTCATTCCCCATGATAGTTTCTCCATCTCTGCCTCTAAGGGACTATTGTTTAGTGTAGCTACTCTCCCACTTTTTATATAATTGTAAAAGCTCTTGCGAATTGTTTTTATATTCCTGGCTGGTTTACTCTCATGTTCATTTTTTTCCCCATTTAATCAACTTTTTGGTTGCCCTTGGCTGGTTTCTAAAACTCCCATAATCCCCAAATGTACTACTACTCTTTACAACTTTATTAGGCCCTTCTTTTGATGTAATACTATCCTTAACTTCCCTAATAAGCTATTGATGGATCTTTCTTACTGAACTTTTGTTTTCTAATGAAACATATTATGTTGAAATTTTGAATCATTTCTACCTGGCTATGTGGAAAATTGCCCAGGTATGCCCTGTACACAAAAAGCAGGACAAATCCAACCTGGCCACTTACCACCCCAATCATTCTACTCTCGATCATCGGTAAAGTAATTGAAGGGGTCATCAACAGTGCTATCAAGCGGCACTTGCTTAGCAATAAACTGCTCACTGATGCCCAGTTTGGGTTCTGCCAAGGCCACTCAGCTCCTGACCTCATTACAGTCTTGGTTCCAACATGGACAAAACAGTTGAACTCCCGAGGTGAGGTGAGAGTGATTGCCCTTGACATCAAGGCCGCATTTGACAGAGTGTAGCATCAAGGAGCCCTAGCAAAACTGGAGTCAATGGGAATCAGGGGGAAAACTCTCCACTGGTTGGAATCATACCTAGGACAAAGGAAGATGGTTGTGGTTGTTGGAGGTCAGTCATCTCAGCTCCAATTCATCAGGGTAGTGTCCTAGACCCAACCATCCTCAGCTGCTTCATCAATAACATTCCTTCCATCATAATTCAGAAGTGGGGATGTTCACTCATGATTGCACAATGTTCAGCACCATTCATGACTCCTCAGATACTGAAGCAGTCCATGTCCAAATGCAGCAAGACCTGGACAATTTCCAGGCTTGGGCTGACAAGTGGCAAGTAACATTCATACCACACAAGTGTCAGGCAATGACCAGGACCATCTCCAACAAGAGAGAATCTAACCATTGCCCCTTGACATTTAACGGCATTACCATCAAGGAATCCCCCACGATCAATATCTTGGGGTTTACCATTGACCAGAAACTGAACTGGACAAGCCATATAAATACTGTGGCTACAAGAGCAGGTCAGAGGCTAGGAATCCTGCAGTGAGTTACTCACCTCCTGACTCCCCAAAGTCTGTCCACCATCTACAAGGCACAAGTCAGGAGTGTGATGGAATACTCCCCACTTGCCTGGATGAGTGCAACTCCCACAACACTCAAGAAGCGTGACGCCGTCCAGGACAAAGCAGCCCACTTGATTGGCACCACATCCACAAAAATTCACTCCCTACACCACCGATGCACAGTAGCAGCAGTGTGTACCATGTACTAGATGCACTGCAGGAATTCACCAAGGCTCCTTCGACAGCACCTTCCAAATCCACGACCACCACCATCTGGAAAGACAAGGGAAACAGCTACATGAGAACACCACGACTTGGAAGTTTCCCTCCAAGTCACTCACCATCCTGACTTGGAAATATATTGCTGTTCCTTCACTGTCACTGGGTCAAAATCCTGGAACTCCCTTCCTAACAGCACTGTGGGTGTACCTACACCACATGGACTGCAGCAGTTCAAGAAGGCAGCTCATCACCACCTTCTCAAAGGCAACTAGGGATGGGCGATAAATGCTGACCCAGCCAGCGAAGCCCACATTCCATGAATGAATTAAAATAAAATGTTTCCCAGTCTTTAATTTACTGCCAAAGTTTTTAATTTAGTGTCCCAATCAAGCTTAGCCAGCTCTCCCACATACCTTTGTAACTGGCTTTGATTAAGTTTAAACTTCTTGCTTTATGTTGCTCTCAAACTTAATATGGAATTCAGTTGCATATATAAGATTAACAATTGACCTTGCCTCATTATATAAAGCTATTTAGATCTAGCATTATCCCTAGTTGATCTTGCAACATATGGCTCTTGGAAACAACTGTAAAAGCATTCTACAGAATCATCTTCCAGACTACTTTTGCCAATTTGATTTGTCCAGTCTGTTACGACCAGGTGAGAAAGGATGAACTGCTTCCTCGGTTGGTCACAACAAAGGTTTCAGTTTCTTTTTCACGAGGATATGCCTTTTCCAAATCAGCATGTATTTAACCATTTAAGCTGTGAACAATCGGGAGCCAATCAAACAAGGTTTTCTTGAGTCAAAGAGCAGATTTATTAACCACCAAACTCGAGAAAAATAACAAAGACGCGATATCAAGCATCCGGCCCTCATGCAGTCATTTGGGCCCACACAGACAGACAGACGTATCAGAAATAAGGGTAGTTAAAGTCCAATAAAAAAAGGTAAAATAATATATGATTAAGTGTCCTTTGATTGTCCTTGAGGCATAGATTTTAAAAGCTGCGGCAGATTTAGGCTAAATGGTTTCTTTGATGCTTTCAGATGTAGCAGTTGTTGCAATTATTATAAGATCTTGGTTTGCTGGTAGGTTTGTGGTAGAGTTGGCTTCTCGACCCAGGTGACACAATTATTCCAAAAGAGAGAGAGAGAGAGCAGCCTTTAGCCTGTTTTCTCTGTTGAAAACTTTCTTGACACTGCCTGTGTCACCTGCAACCTCTCTCAAGTGGCTGGGCAGCCTTGCCTTGAAATACTTCACTCATTGTGTATTTCTAAGAGATTTTGTGTGTCCGTCTGTGGCAGCCATTGTTTCAATCTCCAGCACTTTGGGCAGAATTTTCTGTGCCCGCTGCCGTTGGATGTGCTCGGTGGTGTGAGCAGACAATATGACAAGAAGGCCAAAAACGGTTTCACAAAGTCGTGAAACCATTTTGCAATTGCCCGTTCAGCATGTTGATGGTGGGCTGCTTTTCCCGCCATTGGACGTTGGGAACCTCATTGTCACACACCTGTATATCATTATAAGGCCAGCCCGCTGGAATCCTCCCCCCACCCCATCGGTGTGATTGCATGCTGATGTGTTTCACAACAGCATATATAAGGTGTGCACTTGGTGGGCTGCACTTTGAGGGGAACTCAGAGGTGAGTGCACAGTAACATTGTGCAGTGCTTGCTGGACTTCAAGGTTGAGGCACGTTGAGGGTGGGCAAGGGCTGCCCTGCAGTTGAGGTGTGTTGGATGAGGGTGCAAGGGCTGCCCTGCGGTTGAAGGTAGTGCACAAGCATGTGCGGGGTTGGGGGGGAGGGAAGCGGCCATGCATTAGGGCAACCTTGTATAAAGTGACTATTGTTCCACAGCTGAGACAATTCTGACGCAGCCACTTTGACATGCATGGAGTCGGGCCTCTAGCTTATCTTCCCATTCAAGCAACACAGAGGAATGAAAGTGCTGCCAAGTGCTCCAGAGCTTTTCACCCCTTGGGCACAGACTGCAAACTAATAAGTGTTTTAGGGGCTGCAGAACAGTTGGGCAACTGGGCATATTGTACAATTTCCTTGTTAAAGCTGGCCATGGAGCAGTCACTGGTGGACGCGGTCACAGCCCCTTGCAATGTCAGCATCCCTGTTTGGACCAGTCTCCCCCATGGTTCAAGCTAACAGTGCAGGTTAGGAGAATGCCTGCTCCAGAGCTGAGAGCACAGCATGCAGTCCAATGGGCAAAGCTGCCGCCAATCGATCAGGTGGAGTGGGGTGAGGTTTCGGGCAGCCATACAGTGCACTAAACTCTGGCCATCCAAGTGGTGGCCAGCACTCTCCGGAATGCACCAAGGGGCCTTCAGACTTAACCAAGAGATGTGCTTAGAACACCCAATCTAACCCACGGGTCCCTTTCTTTCACCCTGCAGGAGGAGTACATCAGGAGCATGGAGTCTGGTGAACTAGCTGTATGTCTCGTGGCTTACAGAGAGCAAAGACGACAGAGAAGAGAGCGACTGAGGCGCCTGGCTGCGCAGAGAGAGGAGCAGCACCCTCAGGAAGAAGGGGTGGCTGGAGCTCCTGCGCACACTGATGAAGAGCCACAGTGAGCCGTTGCTGGTCAGTGCCTAGCTCGACCCTTTCATTCCTGCAGATGACCGAGAACCAGTGTCGCCGAGGACTGCGCATGTCTAGGGAACTAGGGCTGGTCATATCTGCCAGCTACTGCAGGATTTGGCGCCATGACGACATGAAGGGCGTCCACTGCCAGTGGCTGTGAAAGTGACCGCGGCACTCCTTTTTTACACCAGTGGCTCCTTTCAGGGTTCCACAGGTGACCTCTGTGGGATATCACAAGCCTCCACCCACAAATGCATCCATGAGGTCACGGCTGCCATCTTTGCGAGGGCACACAACTTTGTGCATTTCACCCAGGACCAGGAGAGCCAGGATGCAAGAGCGATTGGGTTTGCCCAGTTCTTAGGTTTCCCACAGATGCTGGCTGCAATCGACTGCACTCAAGTGGCGCTCAGATCTCGGTGACAAAAAGCAGTCAAATATGTCAACTGCAAGGACTTCCATTCGCTGAAAGTGCAGCTGGTGTGCGACCACCATAAACGCATCCTGCAGGTCTGCAAACGGTTTCCAGGGAGTGTCCACGACTCCTACATTCTCAGTCGGTCACAGATCCCTGAACTCTTCCAGGATCCACAGAGGCTGCAGGGATGGCTCATCGGGGACAAGGGCTACCCGCAGAGGACGTGGCTGATAACACCCGTGTGGCAGCCTCAGAGTGCAGCAGGTGAAGATATAATGAGGCTCATACCGCAACTTGCAACTTGGTGGAGCAAACCATCGGGATGCTGAAAATGAGGTTCCAGTGCCTGGACCGGTCTGGTGGAGCCCTGCAATACAGTCCACAGAGGGTGTCACGCATTGTTGTCGCCTGCTGCACCCCTTAAACCTGGAGCTGCAAAGGGGAGAGGAGCTGGCTGCGGAGGAGATGGAGGAGCTGGAAGTCTCCTCCGATGAGGAGGATGTCGAAGGTGATGAGAGTGAGGAGGTCCTCGAAGGTGACGATGATGGCAATGAAGCCCTCGCAGTAGCCAGATAAGGCAGGTGCACTCGGGAGGCCCTCATAGGTGCTAGATTTGTGGAGGAATGTAATGACATGAAAGTGAGGAGACACCACAAATCTTTACATTGCACCTATGAACGTTTGACTCCAGTCTGGCTTATGGCAGGGCATAGACCCTCTGTGATAATGTCATGGAGACATAGTGGAGCCCCTAATAGTTGCTCGATTGCAGGAGGATGATGACGACTTGCAGTGAGGACACTCCATAAATCTTCACATAGCCTCTGAGAATGTCTGACTCCTGTCTGGCCGAGGGCAGCTCGCTTGTACTCTGTAAGCAGGGTCATATCATGGAGATGCAGCCATGAAACTTTAAAAGTACCTGACCCTTTGTCCACCTTCAGCACCTGACCCCTTCAGGAGCACAGCATCACTGGTCACAGATGCTGAAGAGATGGGGGCCAACCCCACCTCAGAGCACACAGAGAATGACAGAACTAGGTGATGCCTGCCCACGACTTTCTGACAGCAAGTTAAGCACCATCGAGGTGCAGGCATCACTAATGTGTTCAGGGAGTATGAGGCCGGACCATCACTTTATGGTCTGAAGGCTGCACAAAGCACAGGGAAGAGGCCCTGGACTGAGACACCTGCCTTTATCTTGTGCAGAAGGGTTTCACATCTGAGTGACATGAACACTGCTCGTCAGAACAAGGAGCCATAGGCAGGGAACATTGCTGAGAGTTTATTTACAACAGTGAACATAATGTACAAGTGGTTAACATCTGTGCCCATGCTGTGCAACTAGATCTTCTTAACCTTCCTAACTCTAACACTAAGTCTTGGTGCTCTTTGGACATCCACAGCGGAGGTGGAGGCAGCATGCTGACTGTGACGTCCTGTCTGTGATGACCTTGATGGGCGTCCTCTGGAGGGCTGAGACTTGGAGGGCCCCGGCCTGCTTTCGGGGTTCTGCTGTGTGGCAGTGGCACCCACCTCGAACTGGAACACTCCCAGAGTCACCTGGGTGGATGACCCTGGGTGTGCACCTGCAGATCCTGGCTGATTCCTTAAAGAGAAGGCGAAGCTGGAGTGAGATCGAGCTGCCCCGCACCCCTCTCACGTACACACTGTTGGAGGCTAACCATCGCATCAGTGATGGAGTTCAGCCCTCACAGTAGTACAGAGCGATGTCGTAGACCAAGGTATCCATTGCAGCCGCCATCCTGCCAGTGTTGACCTTGACCTTGTTGACCAGTGTTGGCATGCCGGCGCTACCGCCTCAGACTGAAGGCGGACAGACTCCTCCATTGTGCCTTGCAATCTGAGGAGTGCAGCGGACATCCCTTCCTGATGTTCCTGAGTATGCCTTTGCAGCTCCAGCAACTGTGACATGGCCGAGCCCAGAGGCTTGTCATCTGACTCAGACTCAGCAAGTGCCTGGCCTCCAGTAGTCCTCAGAGTGCTGGGCACCAGGGAAGTCCCTGCTGTCTCCTACTGTGGATCAGAAAGTGCGATGTGCTCACCAGATTGTGATCCTGAGGCTACTCTAAAGCTTGGTCCCAGTGAGGCGTGTGTTTCTGCACTGGTGGAAGTTGTGGGTGAAGCTGTGACAGGACTTGAAGGAGGGTGCCTTCAGCTTCCTCCTCAGAGATTTCTTTGGGGCTTGATTGGAGGCCCTGGGTTGTGGACTGTGTCGGCTGTTTGGCAGATGTGCCTGCGAAAGCAAGGAGAGATAATTAGTGCATGGCAGGGGCCTGTGAAACAGGACACATCACTCACAGCATGGTTGTCTGATGGATGTTGCACTGCTGTATCCTCATTTGGTACAGCACCATCAACCTCACCGTCAGCACAGGAATGGTCCAGATCCTCACCGGCCAGCTGGATGGCCCTATTTTCAAAGTCTGTGAGGATCTTGATTTCAGGCATTCCTCCGCCAGTCTACAGCCTCTCCCTCTTGTTGTGTGTCAGCTTGTCATGTATGAATAGAGATGGAGAGAGTGTAAACAGGACGCCTGCTAGACCAGATGATAACTATGCCTGGCATGTGTGGGTGGTGATTGGTCCCATGGACGGGATGAGTACAATGAAGGTGTGTGTGAGAAAGTGAATGGCAATGTCCCTTGAACTGGCAGTGAATGAGGTCCCTGTAGATGTTTGATGACTTTGTGAGTGTGTGAATTGAGAGTGATGAGAAGAGTGACTTACCCTGGTGGAATGGAAGAGACCATTCACCCTCTTGTGGCATTGGGTGGCTGACCTCTTTTTTGAAGGGCTTTGGCACTGACTACCACCACCCCCCAAGGCAGATTGGTGATGCTGCTGCTCCTCTTGCGGCCACAGCGGGGGGTAGGGGACATCACAGCGGGCCTCCATGGTGTCCAAAACACGCTTGAGAGACGCGTCTCTAAACTGGGGACAGCAGTCTTTTTGTCTTTCGGGGCCGCCTGTCTTCTGTGCAGCAGCCCTGGGCTGGAAGCACTGAGAGGCGTGCACGCGGCTGCTCTTTAAATTTGGCGCCTGGAATGTCGAAGCGGCAAGGTGATGGCGTGGCAGGTGAAAGAGAGCCCTCCGCCATCGAAATGGCATTTTTCCCAGGAATGCATAATTAATACAGTGGATTTGGGATGATATAGCGTGAGAAGCCGCTATTGCGGCCAGCGGGTAAAACGTCCTTTCCCCCGCCTGCTGCTGTATTTAGTGCAGATCTGGGACGATTCTGCACTTTGCATTTTTGATGTGTCTTCCTTAGGCAGTTACGAGTTTCAATGGCTGTCTGGATTCTAGAAAATGTCTCTCTCTTCACACTCTCCTGAGGTTGATTTGTTTGTTTCCCATCTTCACCCTGGTATGTGGCCTTGCATTTTTTAAGCAGTTTTCTGTGTCTCAGTTCTAATTTCAAAATTTCCAAGTTTCCAAGAAAGTTGGAAATTCATATTTCCAAAAATAATGGGGCATAGCCTCATGACACCTCCCGTCACAAAGAAATGAAGAGATTCACTCTCATTTCATTACAAGGTATAAAAACACAAAAATAACCCACATTCACTTCATCCATTCTTCTAGCCTTCGTCTGGATTATCCCCTCAGTTTTAACTGAGTCTCTTTAAGTTCTGGACAAGGTGTCCACAATCACATTCAATTTCCCTGAAATATGGGTGATTTTTAGGTGATATGGTTGGAGAAACAAACTCCAATGGAATAACCTTACATTCTGAATTTTGAACTTCTCCACAAAGGTTGAAGAGTTGTAGTCGGTATAGACTGTCGTCTCTCTTTATCCATTTCAGACATATATCTCAAAGTGTTTGGGAGCCAGTAATAAACCTTGGGTTTTTTTTTCTACCGTGGAATACCGTTTCTGATGTTAGTTCGGTTTTTTGGAGAAGTACCTGATGGGTTTCTATCTATTCCTGATTCATCCTCCTGGAGGAGGATAGCCCCTACCCTAAGGTCACTAGCATTGATAGCTACTTTAAATGCTTGGTTAAAGTCTGGAGCTGCTAGCACTGGTTCTTTTATTAAAATGGCTTTTAGCTTCTTGAAAGCTGCCTGGCAGTTCTCGGTCCACACTACTTTTGCTTTTTCCTGTAGCAGGTCTCTCAGCGGGGCAGCTACAGTGCTGAAACATAGTAACATAGAAAATAGAGGCAGGAGTAGGCCATTCGGCCCTTCGAGCCTGTTCCATCATTCACTATGATCATGGCTCCCGCTTTCTCCCCATATCCTTTGATCCCTTTCGCCCCAAGAGCTATATCTAACTCCTTCTTGAAAACATACAATGTTTTGGCCTCAACTACTTCCTGTGGTAGCGAGTTCTACAGGCTGGGCTCACCACTCTCTGGGTGAAGAAATTTCTCCTCATCTCAGTCCTAAATGGTCTACCCTGTATCCACAGACTGTGACCCCAGGTACTGGACTCCCCCACCATCGGGAACATCCTTCCTGCATCTACCCTGTCTAATCCTGTTAGAATTTTATAGGTTTCTATGAGATCCCCCCTCATTCTTCTGAACTCCAGCGAATATAATCCTAATCGACTCAATCTCTCCTCATATGTCAGTCCCGCCACCCCAGGAATCAGTCTGGTAAACCTTTACTGCACTCCCTCTATAGCAAGTACATCCTTCCTCAGATAAGGAAACCAAAACTGCACACAATATTCCAGGTGTGGTCTCACCGAGGCCCTGTACAATTGCAGCAAGACATCCCTGTTCCTGTACTCGAATCCTCTGGCTATGAAGGCCAACATACCATTTGCCTTCTTTACTGCCTGCTGCACCTGCATGCTTACCTTCAGCGACTGGTGTACAAGGACACCCAGGTCTCATTACACATTCCCCTCTCTCAATTTATGGCCATTCAGATAATAATCTGCCTTCCTGTTTTTGCTACCAAAATGGATAACCTCACATTTATCCACATTAAACTGCATCTGCCATGCATTTGCCCACTCACTCAGCTTGTCCAAATCATACTGAAGCATCTCTGCATCCTCCTCAGAGCTCAACCTCCCACCCAGCTTTGTGTCATCTGCAAATTTGGAGATATTACATTTAGTTTCCTTATCTAAATCATTAATATATATTGTGAATAGCTGGTGTCCCAGCACCGATCCCTGCGGTACCCCACACTGCCTGCCATTCGGAAAGAGACCCGTTTATTCCTACTCTTTGTTTCCTGTCTGCCAACCAGTTTTCTATCCATCTCAATACACTACCCCCAATCCCATGCGCTTTAATTTTACACGCCAATCTCTTATGTGGGACTTTGTCGAAAGCCTTCTGAAAGTCCAAATAAACCACATCCACTGGCTCCACCTCATAAACTCTACTAGTTACATTCTCGAAAAATTCCAGTAGATTTGTCAAGCATGATTTCCCATTCGTAAATCCATGCTGACTTTGTCTGATTCTGCTACTGTTTTCCAAGTGCTCAGCTACTAAATCTTTGAAAATGGACTCTAGAATTTTCCCCGCTACTGACGTCAGGCTGACTGGTCTATAATTCTCTGTTTTCTCTCTACCTCCCTTTTTAAATAGTGGGGTCACATTAGCTACCCTCCAATCTGTAGGAACTGTTCCAGAGTCTATAGAATCTCGGAAGATAACCACCAATGCATCCACTATTTCTAGGGCTACTTCCTTAAGTACTGTAGGATGTAGATTATCAGGCCCTGGGAATTTATTGGCCTTCAATCCCATCAATTTCTCCAACACCATTTCCCTACTAATACTGATTTCTTTCGGCTCTTCCCTCTCACTAAACCCTGTGGTCCCCAACATTTCTGGTATGTTATTAGTGTCCTCCTTTGTGAAGACAGAACCAAAGTATGTATTTAGTTGGTCAGCCATTTCTTTGTTCCCCATTATAAATTCCCCTGTTTCTGACTGTAAGGGACCTACATTTGTCTTCACAATCTTTTTCTCTTCATGTACCTATAGAAACTTTTGCAGTCAGTTTTTATGTTCCCAGCAAGCTTACTCTTGTACTCTATTTTCCCCTTCTTAATCAATCCCTTGGTCCTCCTTTGCTGAATTCTAAAGTGCTACCAATCCTCCAGTCTGTTGTTTTTTTCTGGCTAATTTGTATGCCTTTTCCTTGGATCTAATACTATCTCTAATTTCCCTTGTAAGCCATGATTTGGCCACCTTTCCTATTTTGCTTTTGCGCCAGACAGGAATAAACAATTGTTGCAGTTCACCCATGTGCACTTTGAACATTTGCCATTGCCTATCCACCATCATCCCTTTAAGTAACGTTTCCAAATCCATCATAGCCAACTCGTGCCTCATACCATTGTAGTTTCCTTTTTAAGTCTCAGAATCAACTATGTCAATCTCCATCTTGATGAAGAATTCTATCATATTATGGTCGCTCATTCCCAAGGGGCCTCGCACAATGAGATTGCCAATTATTCCTTTCTCATTACACAATACCCAATCTAGGATGGCTTGTTCTCTAGTTGGTTCCTCAACGTATTGGTCCAGAAAACCACCCCGTATACATTCCAGGAATTCCCCCTCTACGCTATTGTTACTAATTTGATTTGCCCAATCTATATGCAGATTAAAGTTACCCATAATTACAGATGTTCCTTTATTGCATGCGTCTCTAATTTCTTGCTTAATGCCATTCCCAACATCACTACTACAGTTTGGGGGTCTATATAAAATCCCCACTAACGTTTTTTGCCCCTTAGTGTTTCTCAGCTCTACCCATACAGATTCCACATCGTCGGAGCTAATATCTTCCCTCACTATTGCGTTAATTTCCTCTTTAACCAGCAATGCAACTCCACTGCATTTTCCTTTTTGTCTGCCCTTCCTAAATACCGAATACACCTGGATGTTCAGTTCCTATCCCCGGTCACCCTGCAACCATGTCTCCATAATCCCGACTATATCATACCTGTTTACATCTATTTGCACGGTTAATTCATCCACTTTATTGCGAATGCTCCTCGCGTTCAGGCACAAATCCTTAAGGCTTGTCTTTTTAACATTACTTGTCCCTTTCCCACTATTTTTCACTGAGGCCCCGTTTGATTCTTGCCCTTGATTTCTCTGCCTTTCACTTTTCTTCTTCCCCTTTCTGCCTTTTGTTCTTGTCCTTGATTCCCCCTCCTCTGACTCCATGCATAGGCTCCCACCCCCCTGCCATTTTAGTTTAAACCCTCCCCAACTCTAGCAAATATTTCCCCTAGGCCATCAGTCCCAGTCCTGCCCAGGTGTAACCTGTCCAGTTTGTACTGGTCCCACCTCCCCCAGAACCAGTCCCAATGTCCCAGGAATCTGAAACCTCCCCCTCACACCATCTCTTCAGCCACGTATTCATCCGATATATCCTGCTATTTCTCTGAATAGCACGGATACTGGTAGTAATCCTGAGATCACTACCTTTGAGGTCCTACTTTTCAACTTACTTCCTAACTCTCTATATTCTGCTTTTAGGACCTCATCCCTTTTTTTACCTATGTCGTTTGTACCAGTGTGAAATTTGGGATGAACTTGTGGTAGAACCCACACATCCCTAGGAATCTCATGATTTCCTGTTTCATTGTGCGAATGGGGAGCTGTACTACTGCTTGAATCTTTGCAGCTCTGGCAGTACTAGATCTTGACCCACCACATGCCCCAGGTAGGTTATTTGAGCCTTATCAAACTTGTTCTTTGTGAGATTGACCGCTAGGTCAGCTGACTGTAATTTCTGGAAGAGGGCTCCCAGTTGCTCCAGGTGTCACTGTACACTAGAAGGTTGCCTAGGCACACTACACAATTGGATAAACCTGCCATTACCTGGTTCATTAGCCTTTAAATAGTGTCTGGAGCATTTCTGAATCCAAATTGCATGACTTGACACTGGTGTAATCCATTCGGAGTCAAGAACGTGGAGATTTCCTTCACACGGGGTGGTCAAGGGAACCTGCCGGTATCCTTTGAGGAAATCTATCTTTGTAATGTAGTCTGCATTATTTACCCTATCTATGCAGTCTTCCAGGTGGGCTATTGGGTAGGAGTTGGCTCTGGTTGCTGCATTAACCTTTTGGTAGTCAACACAGAACCTTGTAGTGCCGTCTGGCTTGGGTACAAGCACAACTGGGACGCTCCAGCTACTGCTGCTCGGCTCTATTAGTTGGTGCACCAGCATGTAGTTAATCTTCTCCTGAACCTGGGTCAGCTTTTCTGGACCTCAACAGCAGGAATGTTGCCTTGTGGGAAGGGCCTCTCCAACATCCACATCATGTAGAGCAAGTGTGGTGCAGCCTGGCTTGCCTCTATAGATGTTTTTAAATGCAGTGAGCAGCCTTGACAGGTCTCCTTGCTGTTCTGTACTTAGGTGGGTGAATATGATGTCCAATTTCACTTGAATTTCTGTGTTTCCTAGCCAAGAGAGTGGGAGGTTCAATGTGGGCCTCACCTACGTCTCCCTCAAATTCATCCTCATTGTTCCTCTCCTCCTCCAGGCCTATTGTTATTGGACAGACCATTACCTCTTACCCACTTCTGAGCTGTTATATTGTTTTATCATGTCGACATGACACAGCCTTTGCTTTTTTTGGCGGTCTGGGGCATCATTTATGTAGTTAACCTCCCCAAGCTTCTTTGCTACTCTGTGCAGGTCACTGAACTGGGCTTCTAGGGGTTCACCCAGTACTGGTAGGAGCACCAGCATGTAGTCTCCTGGCTGAAAGGTTCGGGCCCTGGCATGTTTGCATGTTTTTCATAGCTGTTTGGGAGATTTTTAAGTGTTCCCAAGCCACAGACTTTCATGAGCTGCTAAAGGAACACGGTTATGTAGTCTAACGTGGAGACTTTCTCCTGCTCTAAAGATTTCTCCATGATTAGTTTCAGAGGGCCTCTCACTTGGTGTTCATAAATCAATTCAAACGGAATAAAACCAGTGGACTCATTGGGTGAGTCTCTGGTAGCAAACAGAAGAAAAACCTAATCCTTTATCCCAGTCATGGGGGTACTTGTGGCTGTATGCTCTGATCATAGGGCCTGATGGCACTGTTCTAGCATCCCCTGCAACTTTGGGTGATATGCTGAAGACTTCAGCTGGGTCATGCCCATGACTTCCTAGAATATTCGGGAGATGAAATTTGAGCCCTGATCTGACTGGATTTTGGTGGACAGAATTGTGTTAATTCACCCCCCCCCTCCCCACCCCCGGCATTATTTTGGCAGGTTGTTCTCAGGGGAATGACCTCTGTAAAGCGGGTAGCCTCATCCATGATGGTAAGGATGTTTTGTTTTGGGCAGAGATCCCAAACAATCCACTAGCACCTTGCTGAATGGTTCCCAAAAGCTGACCTAGGGATCATAGGTGCAGCTTTTATTGCAGGCTGGTGTTTTTCCACAACCTGGTAGGTGTGGCAGGTTCTGCAAAAACTAAGTACATCCTTGTGGAAGTGTGGCCAGTAAAAATGCTGGCTGATGTGGGCTTAGCTTTTTCCTGTACCAACATGCCCAGCCATCAGAATTTCATGTGCTAGCCTTAACAATTCCCCACAGTACCTCAGTGGCACTACTACCTGGTGGACCACTGTCCACTCTTGGTTTGCAGGTCTGTGAGGAGGTCTCCACTTTTTAATGTAGTAGAATTCAGTGATTGCCTCTGCCTCAGCTTCAGCTTCAGCTTGGACAGTTGAACTAATTTTTTAAACAACGGGTGGGTTTGCTGATCCAAACCCAAGGAAGAACTACTTATTACCTCTTTAGGGTTCTATCGACTTCCAAAAAAGGTCTCAGATAACCAGACAGTAGGGTCATCTGTCTGCAGTGCCACTTCAGCCTCCTCCAATGGAGTTTGTACAGCCATAGACCGTGTTACCACACAGTCTGGGAAAATGCCAGGCACTTCCTCCTGCAACTGTTCTGTCTCCCTGACCTCGGTTGGCTTCTCTGAGACCACTGGGGATGCTATCAACTTTGATCGTACCAGGTCATTGCCGAGGAGCAGGTTGACCCCATCCACAGGCAAACTGGAGGCGACTCCCACGGTCACTTGTCTTGACACAAGGTTGCACTCCAGGTGCATCTGGTATAAGGGAATGGGCATGTACCCTCCCTCAAAACCCTTTACAAACACCTTGGCATTTACTGCACTCTGGTGGAAAGGCCATGCCTTTTCCCAGCCATAGTGTTTGGCTGGCCACTGTATCCCTCAGTATCACCATAGGCTTACTTGCCTTGCTTTGGGGAAATGTGGCCACTCTTCCCTTTGATACAAAATCATGGTAACTCTCAGGGGTTTTTTAAAACTCCCAAGCACTCCCAATAGTGCATCTTCAGGGATTTGCTGCAGCAGTCAAAGTGATAGCCTGGTGTGCTATGCTCTCTGTCTGACTCCCATTTTCTGCATGGGGCTTGTGTTTCCCAACAAATCCCATGGGTTTTTCCCGTAATCTCCAGCAATCGGCATGGAGGTGTCCTGCCTTATGGCAGTTAAAACACATAGGCTCCTTAGCCTCGCTCCTTTTCTTAGCACCATCCTTTCTGGCCTGAGGAAGACTCCTGTGTTTTGAGCTGTTCCTTTTCCTCCATGAGTGCTCGGTTTCCTATCGCTCTCCAACCTTCTATTCTTCTCTGTTGGTCGGGGTGAATAGGGAGGGGTTTCCTTTAGAATGAGGGTTTGTGGATAAGCTCATTATCAGGGTTGCTGCCTGTCTGGCCCCTGTTACTCTCTACTTCGCTTTGTGAGTTCTTATCAGGGAGGGTATGGAGCTTTTGAACTCCTCAAGGAGAATTATTTCACAAAGGTTTTCATAGGTGGCCTCAATTTTAACTGCCTGTACCCACCGGTCAAAAGCGAACTGCTTAAGCCGTTCAAATTTTGGATACGTCTGGTCAGGCTGTTTCCTGAAGTTACAGAATTTCTGATGGTGCACCTCCGTCACTAACTAGTACATACTTAAAATAACCCTTTTTGCTGTCTCAGTTTGTTGCACTTTCCTCAGGCAAGAGGGAGTAAACCTTGTGAGCTTTTCCTGTCAGCATACTGTGCAATAGCAGGGACCAGTGTTGGGCTGGCAAATTTAGCTGCTGTGCTAATCATTCGAAAGAGATAAAGATGGCGTTGACCTCTTCTTCATCAAATTTAGGGATGAAATGGGCAAATTTGAATACCTCAGCTCCTAAGTCTGAGCTAGGGGTGGTTCCTTCACCAGGGGTGTCTTCAATGGGTCCAACGGGATACTTCTTTTTCAGTCTCAAGCTGTTGTAATTTAAACTCCCTTTCCTTTCCTCTCCCCTGTAATTCTCTCTCCTCCTTCAGTTCCTGCCTCTCTCTCTTTTTTCCTTTCCTCAAATTACAGTTCCAATTTCTGCTGCTCTAATTTTAATTTCTCTGCATCTAATCTATCTGTTTCAGTGTCCTCAATTTCCACCTCTTGATGTTTTGCCACCCATTTTAAAGTTCCTGTTTTTTCTGGATTGTAGGTGGATCTCCACCTCTAAGTGTCTAGCTACATCTTTTGATTATTCCAAGGACAGTGGCCCTAACTTCCCGCCAGTTATCTCATCCTGTTCTATGAAAGCATTGACATTGGCCGGAATTTTCCGGCCCCTTTGGCATTGGGCGTCATGGCGGGTGGGGAGGGGATCAATATGGCAAGAAGGCCAAAAATCGGTTACCTGCGGTTGTATAAGTTCAATGCTTTAGCACCTCATTATAAGGCCTGTTCACTGGAATCATTCTCCCACATTGCAGGAGGCCCATAAGTTTCACCGCTTTGGCTAGGGAGGCAGTGGCAGAGGTGGTCAGTGCCATTGCTGAACTCAAAAGGTCGGCCATCCAGTGCAGAAAACGGATGAATGATCTCATATGTCCTGCCTGGGTAAAGCAACCATCTTATCACTCTAAACTCACACACTCACAAGGGCATCACACAATCACTGGCATCTAACTCATTGCCAGCTCAAGGGGCATCACCACTCACTCTCTCACACGCACCCTCACATCTCCATCTGGCCTCATCTCATCTAGAGACTGCCTCCTCAGTCCTCATTACCTTGAGGCCACTTGCACAGATCAATAAGTTCCCCCCCGGATCATCCGGGCGCGTCAGTGTGATTGCATACCGACGCTTTTCACAACTGTACATAAGTGACGTGCACCTGGCAAACTGCACTTCGCTTCGGACTTCGAGGTTTGTTTGCCTACCTTGCTTCGGGCAGCACTCACAGTCATCAGCGCCAGGCTTCACAGGCAACACCGCATCACTTTTAGGGTAGCTCACGGGCAGGACTTTACCTACCAGACCAGCTGTAAGGTGGGGTGGCTTTTCAACAGCTGCAGGGATAGGGCTTGCTTGGGGAAAGGGAAGAAGTGACCTCAGACGAGGGAAGAGGCTGCAGGGGAAAGGCTCTACTGAGGAAGGGTGGTATCCCAGGGTGTTTTTGGAGGGGAGCATGTTGATCTGTGCAAGTGGCCTTAAGATAGTGGGGATTGAGGAGGCAGCCTCTAGATGAGATGAGGCCAGATAGAGATGTGAGGGTCTGTGTGAGGGAGTGAGTGGTGATGTCCCTTGAGCTGGCTGTGAGTTGGATGCCATCGAATATGTGATGCCCTTGTGAGTGTGTGAGTTTAGAGTGTTAAGATGGTTGCTTTACCCAGGCGGGATGTATGAGATCATTCATCCGTTTTCTGCACTGGATGGCCAACCTCTTGAGCTCAGCAGTGGCACTGACCACCTCTGCCACTGCCTCCCAAGCCGAAGTGGTGAAACTGATGGGCCTCCTGCAGCCAGATCAGGGTTAGAGGACATCGTGGCGGGCCTCCATAGTGTTCAGAAGGTATCCCAGGGATGCGTCACTGAATGGGGAGGCTGCACTCTTCTTGGCCTTTGGGGCTCTGTCTTGGTTGGAGCAGTCCTGGGTGCAAGCAATGAGAAATGTGTGCGTGGCTGCAGTTTAAATATGGTCCCCGACGTGAGGAAATGGTGAGGTAACGGTGTGGCGGGCAAATCGGAGGCCTCCCACCAGTGAGACAGCCTGTTTCTTGTGGCTGCATAATTAATGAGGTGGGAATGGGACAATATGGCGTGAAAATGCAGCCTTTATGCAAAGCTGGGATGATTTCGCCCATTGAATGTGGACATTTTAGCTCTATAGTATTACGAGCCCAAGAAAACCTTTTGCTGTAGCTAAATTGCTTTTGAAGGAACAATTTACTTTCTCCGCTCCAATTCTTTCATCAGCCTGTAGGAACAATCCTGGACGAGCCCCCAATTTTGTTATGACCATGTGAGAAAGGGTGAACTAGCTCCCCTCTATTCAACCCCCTTGGTTGATCACAACACATGTTTGGAATGGAATGATATCCCTTACGTGAAGAAAGCTTGAATTTTTGCCTGAAATCCTTTCATTATACATCTTTTAAAGATCTTTACAGCATCAGAGCAGCCCTGCACCGCTTTTCCAGCAGAAAGCTACAGAGAGGTTAATCTCTTAGGGGGAAAAGCGATATTGATAAGATGGGGTAACAGACTAAAAACTGGTAGACAGAATTCAATGTCAAAATGTGAGGTGGTACATTTTAATGAATTATGCTGTATATTGAAGTAGACTCAGTGCTGTGGAAGAACAGAGATATATTAGGTTACAGGCAGAACATTAGAGGCAGCATCTTAGGTTGATAAGGCTGCCAAAAAAAGTAATGAAATTCTAGGTTTTATTCAAACGCTTATTATTAAACCCCCACATCTGGTGACAATGGAGTGTGTGGAGGTGGGTTGGGGGGGGAATTGTGGTGGATGGTGGTTAAAATCGCGACACTCACTGCATCTGCACCAGTTATCACTTTTACTGGCATGATTCAGACAACATCCCAGGCCCTCACTTCTGGCAGACAATGGCCTAATTAAAGTGCAAATGTCGGGGTTAGAAATTGAATAGCCCCATGTTTTGGGTGCCGGTGTCGTAATTGCAACTTTCCCACGCCAATTTAAAACAAGGTGGGCAGCACATTAAACTCATGTACTCACCTCATCACTATGATGATAGCATGACCCTGAGTACCCACCCCCCCACCCCCCCACTATACATTGCTTTGCCAGGGATCGTTCTGTGGATTCATAGCAGTAGCATCCTACAACACTCCCGCTCCAGCCTGCTAGTGCCAATTTATTGGTTGAGAGTGTCTAATTTAGTTAAATGAGGCCTGAAACTTAAAATAGCCCAAGCTTTAGGTCAGCAAGCCAGAGCAAGCCCCAAGTTCACCCCTTGCCCCTCAGCTCCAGTTAAAATCAAGGCTAAAGAATATAAAATCCAAGAGGTAATTGTGAGCCTATATAAAATTTGAGGAAGACTTCAGTTGGCGTACTGTGTGCAGTAATGGGCTGCACACTATGGGAATCATATTGAGGCTTTAGGGAAGGTGTAGTAAAGATTTACTTAGACACAGATGCAAAGAAAAAGTGGGTCTTTTTTCATTAGAACAATGCAAATTATGCTAGGATTTAATAGGAGTGTTTGAAATTATGAAAGGATGGACTGACTAGAGAGAAGCAGAATATTTTCAGTAGTTGATGGATCAAGAACGTAGATGCATGTTTAAATATATGTGATTCAGAACTGAGGGCAGAAAAAATTCTTCACATGGAGACCGTTGAGTTGTGGAATTCACTTTTAGGGTTAGTAAATGAGACAGAAACTATCAATATTCTAGATTAGAATGGATAGGTGAATGAAGGTTAAGGTGTTGAGGGATGTGGGAAAAGACAGGTAAATGTAATTAGAACTATGTGCTGGAGTGGAGGGTAAATATTGACATTGACTTTACGCAGAATGGCCTGTTTCTGTATTGTAACTTTTGTGTATTTCTGTGGGATACAGTTTGATGCAGCATAACGTGAGCAGCTGCAAAGTTTACAAAGCAAGCCCTAATATAAATGATTGCTGCATGTAGTCCTCTGCTGTAGTCATACCTACAGATGCATGAGCCACTCTCCGACTTGAAGTGCAAGAAGTAGAGTGTGTACCTGTCCTATGCTCTCTCAGGCAAAAGCTGAGGTGGGTGGCAGCCTGGCTACAAGCAAAATCAAATCAGCAATAATGCAATGAACCACTGACAATTTAAGGTGACCCTGAATCAGCTGTTACCCCAAATAGCACGAAGGAGCTCTGAAAAACCTGATGTCCATTCTGAAAGTAGATGCTTGGCAATGATCTAAAGTTAAGTCCATGTCCTCTTTAATTTGCACAGGTCTCAAGCTACTAACAGATCTTGGGTGCTCTGATTTATTCAACACTGAGGCAACGGTAATAAGAATATCCCTTTCCAAATCACCAGGCCTACAAATATACTGAGTTTCTTGCAACTTCAAGGGCTAGGCTGTCAGGGTTTGTAGCCTTTTTACAGCTCTAGATCCACAAGTTGGACACACCTTCAGTAAATGCACTTCCATTATAAATCTAAGAGGGAGCTAAATACTATAGGGTAATGTGTGGGCCCAGAAAATATACATAAGCAACCAAAGCTTTATTGAGTCCTCTGAGTCACTGCACTGTTGCTTCCTTATTTCACGGTCCAGGGTATCCCACATTCAATTTGTAATTTGTACCTAAGCAGGCATTCATGGGACATCATACTTCATGACTATAAGTGCAAAATTTCATCTAATTTTCATGGGACGACTGACAAAGATCAGATGGGAAGACAAAATCCCTTACACTGAAATTCTAGAAAAGAGCTGCATGCCAAGGATAGAGGCTCCGATCATGAAGGCAAGACTATGGTAGTCAGGTCATGAGGCATGTATGCCCAATGAACGAATCCCGAAGAAGATCTTTTATGGTGCATTGACACAGGAAAGTGATTTCATGGTGGAGCAAACAGGCTGCTTAATAGTGACTGAAGCGATGCAAAATAGAGATCTATAAGTGAGAACAACTTGCTCAAGATAAGAAAGCATAGCAAAAAAAAAAAATCCATCAAGACAGCTCCTAATGCCTGTTGCATTGCTGATTCTGTTTGTAACACCTGAAAAATCAAAATTCCCAACATGGCAAATCCAGGATTGGCTGTTCACTCTGCATTAAGGTGACCAACCATCCCGATTTTTATGGGATCGTCCCACAATTGGACTGATTGACCCACGTCCTGTTCTTTGGTTCCATGGGATGTCATTTGCCCCATATTTCTCAGGCAGCGACTGGAAGACAGCTGGGGAGCCTCCTCTTGCTGCTGCTGCCCTTATACCATTGGCTTCTGTGCATGCGCACTGCTGTTGGAGGAGAGTGAGTCACCAGCTGGTGCCAGCGGAGAGAATTTATCTAAAACAACTTCAAAACACTTTTTCTTCATGCGTAAGAATCAGCAGGTAAAATGTCCTTACTATGATATCTTCCAAAATTCCACATTCAGTCTGTTGCTCCTCTTAGCTTCTTGTTCTGGCTGTCCCCGACTCCCCAGCTTGCTATTCCTGGAGCTGCCTGTGCTGACCAGGGCTCATTTTGCGCTGGAGAGGAGGCTTTACCTCCTTCTGGAACTAGACTTGATCCCATGCTCTTACTCTAAAACCAAACCTATCCTCTTTCCCTCTGGGAGTAACATAAGGTGGGTTCCCCCACCGATCCCCCATCTATATCTAAACTTGACTCTCAGTCCTGACTTCCAAGTTCCGAGTGAGGGGATTGACAGTGGGAGCAATTTCAACAGTTTTGCAAAGGGACCCAAGCACCGCAAGCCCAGTAGCATCGTGTGCCTTTAGCAACCTTACACCCCATCAGAACTCACACTTCAAATAAGCATAGCTAGCATCATCAGTCTTAATAATGGTTGGAGTCAAAGAAGCCACTTTTAAAAGAAATCTCCTTTTATTGGTGCATTTCCAATGGAAACAAAATGCACAGGAACAAAACATTACACCACACAGGAAGCTGATTATTTTATTATTTATTATATTCAAATTGTGCCATAGGCTACTATCAGATCAAGCTTTGTAATGGTAGATCTTGCTAACCTAGCTAAAAGGTAAAGTGGCAGATGGCAAGAAGGGCTTTCTCAATATGGGGATGGAGTGGAAAAGTTATTGAGTGAAGTGCCCGGAAATATATGCCATAAAGCCTCCTGATCAAATAAATAACTTGGACTGAGTGTTAGTGCTAGCAAACTAAATTTGAAGTTGGGAGAACAGAAGGAGACAGAAAGCCTCAAAGCCTGATATAGGCAACAAAGTGACGTTTAGATCTGAGTAAATGAAGTCCAATACAACAACTTAAATTTATATAGTACCTTTAACATAATGAAACATTCCAAGGTGCTTCATCGGAGCATTATAAAATAGAGCTACGTAAGGAGATATTAAGTCAAATGACCAAAAGCTTGGTCAAAAAGTTAGCTTTTAAGGAGTGTCTCAAAGGAGGAAAGTGAGGTAGAAAAGCAAAGAAGTGTGGGGAGGGTATTCCAGAACTTAGGGCCTAAGCCACTGAAGGCACAGCCACCAATGGTGGAGTGCAGGGAACCAGAGTTAGATATCTTGGAGCATTATGGGGCTGGACAAGATTGCAGAGATAGGGAGGAATGAAACCATGGAAGGATTTGAAAATGAGGACAAGAATTTTAAATGCAAGATGTTGCTGACTGAGAGCCATTGTAGGTCAGTGAGCACAGGGGTGATAGGAGAATGGAACTTGCTGTGAGTTCAGACACAAGCAGCTGAGTTTTGGATGTCCTCAAGTTTAAGGAAGGTAGAATGTGAGAGACTAGTCAAGAGTGTATTAGAATAGTCGAGTCTAGAGGTAATGAAAGCATGAATGAGAGTTTCAGCAGCAGTTGAGTTGAGACGGGGGCAGAGTCAGGTGATATTGTATGCTGTGTGCTGAATACTGTGTGCAGTTTTGGTCTCCTTATTTAAGGAAGGATGTAAATGCATTGGAGGCAGTTCAGAGGAGGTTTACTAGATTGGTACCTGGAATGAGCTGGTTGTCTTATGAGGAAAGGTTGGACAAGCTGGGCTTGTTTCCACTGGAGTTTAGAAGAGTGAGGGGTGACTTGATTGAAGTATATGGGTGGAATTTTATGTCCCGCAGGCAGGTGCGCGCCTGACCTGATTGGGTGTAAAATAGCACGCGATGATGTCGGGCGAGTGTCCTGATGTCATCGCGTGACATTTCGGTCAGCGGGTGTGAGAGTCAGCAGTGCGTCCGCCAACAATTAAAAGGCCTATTAAGGCCATTGAAGTATTAATTAAGAGAGATTTTTCACTGCCCGTCCAACCTAATGGTTGGTGGGCGGGCGAATCAGCTAAGGGGCCTTTGCATTTTTGAGGAAACCTCATCGGCAGGTGGGATGAGGTTTCCGACATTAATTAGAAGAAAATGTTTTGACATAATTTTTATTTTGGATAAGTTCATGTGAGTGAGTCCTATGTGGGGACACCTTTTTTCAGAATTTCCAAATCTTTATTTTTGATTTTAAAATTCTTCAGCTCCCTGAGACAGCTCTCTGCCTTCAGGGAGATTTCATTGCGTACCCGCCCACGCCTGCGCAGACGTCAGTGCTCGCCCTCCTCCCGCCCCCACCCTGGCAGCGCTGAGCCTTTCAGCGCACATCTTACCCTGGCTGGCTGTTAATTGGCCAGCCAGTGTGAAATTGTGGTTGGAGACCAATTGCGGGTGGCGGACCGTTTCCTGGCCACTCCCAGACCCACCTGCCGCGCCCACCCTACAACCCAAAAATCCTGTCCTATAGGATCCTGAACAGTCTTGACAAGGTGGACCTAGAAAGGATGTTTCCTCTTGTGGGTGAGTCCAGAACTAGGAGGCACTGTTTTAAAATTAGGGGTCGCCCTTTTAGGACAGGGATGAGGAGAAATTTTTTCTGTCAGAGGGTTGTGTGACTTTGGAACTCTGCCCGAAAGTGATGGAGGCGGGGTCATTGAATATTTTTAAGGCAGAGGTAGATTCTTTTTTTTATCGTGTCCATAGACAGTCTATACATGGCCCAGCCAGAACTGGACACATTTATGCACCTTGTTGTTGAATTCAACGAGATCTGCAACAGTGCAGGGTTCCTCTAGCGATAGGCATTGCAGGAGATGTTGCATAGTCTGTGGCTCAGTTCCACATTCACAAGTTGTTGGGTTGGTTGTATATCCCCATTTGCTTAGTGACACCTTTGAACGACCTATACCAGTCCTAAGTCTGTTAAGGCACTTCCAGGTTGCCCAGTTGCAATTAGCTCCTGGGGGAAGGCTTTCATCCAGTAGAATTTTCATCGCTGGGGGTTGTTCGAGACTGGCCAGCCGGTCTTTCCACAAGGCGATGCAGGCTTCAGATGGGGTTGATTGTATTGGAACAACACTGTTCATGAAGCTCTTCCTTGACTTTAGGCGACTGGGTGTAGGTGTATGACTATGTAGAGGGTGCCTCTCACCTGATGTTTGACGGAGTCGCTCCTTCTTGCTGGCTACCGTTCTTCTTATATCAGGGGGAGCGATACCCGCCAGGATTTCTAGGCTGTTGGTGTTTGTCGGTTTTAAACAACCTGTGATAAGTCGGCAGCTGGCATTCAGAACGGCATCCATCTTCTTAGCATGAGTAGATCTTTCCCATGCAGGGCAGGCATATTCGGCAGTGGAATTGCAAAGAGCAAGTGCACTGGTTCGCAATGTTTTCGAGCTTGCTCCCCATTTTGTGTTAGTGAGCTTATTCAGGATGTTGTTTCGTGCGCTCACTTTTGCCTTTGTCTTTTCGATGTGGTTCTTGAAGGTGAGGCATCTGTTAAGGGTGACTCCTAAGTAGATAGGGTGCATGCAATGCGTCAGTGTTGCTCCACACCAGGTTACTTTAAGCTGGCGTTTGGCTTCACGGTTTCTGAGGTGGAATGCAAAAACTTGCGTCTTTGATGGGTTTCCGTGAAGGTGGTTTTCTTCATGGTAGGATGTTAGTCCCTCCAAGGCCTCAGAAAGTGTTTTCTCCACGGTGTTAAAATCAGTGCTTTGGGCAGTGACACATAAGTCATCAGCATATATAAAACGGGCGTGTGACACCGTCTATAGGTTGGTCATTCATGTAGATGTTGTACAGCAGCGGTGCAAGCATGCTTCCCTGAGGAAGATTCTTATTATTGAGGGTAGATGCGAATGTGGAACTTGAAACGCAAACAGATCAGCTGTGATTTTATTGAATGGCGGAGCGGACTCAAAGAGCTGAGTGGCCTACTTCTGCTCCTATTTCGTATGTTTGTATGTTTGTATATTGCAGATGTGGAAATGTGCGATCTCAATGATCAATGCACAGTACTGTGTATAGTGGAGGTAAAAATAATGCACAAAAACTCCACGGGTAGAATTGAGCTTGCAAAAGGGTAGCTGAAATATATCTCAGGGTACTGACTTTTCACTCATTTCATCTGAAATGTGTGTGGTAACTTGGCAGATAGAGTGCTGAGCATTCCAATCAGTTGAGTTCCAACCCAGATAAGTTATTGATACTTGGACAGCAGCCTCATTGGGATACATCTGGAGAACTGCACCCGCTGTGCTCATCACAGAAAGGAACAAGAGGCCAATTAAGGGGCAATCAGGGGAAACCACAAGGCTTATCCATGTATTCATAAAGGGGAAAATAGAAGTCCACAAGTTACAGGATAGAAAAAGTAAATCTAAAATAAGAAATAAAATTAGATTAAATTAATGAGATTAATAAAATTATGAATAAAATTAATAAGATTATTGAATCAGAGTAATTTAAGAAGTAGTTGGGTGGGATGATGTTAAGATTTATTATTCTGGAATAATGAGATCAATTGTTTGAAGGTTCTGTGACAAATCAGAGACGACTTGTTTTGTATTTAAAAAGAAATATTACAACTGCTTTGATTTATATAGCACCTATAATGGAATAGAACATCCCATGGCATGTCAGAGGAGCGTTAGAAAAAACAGTGACACCAAGCTACGTAAAAGAGAAATTACAACAAATTACCAAAAACTTGGTTAAAGAGGTAGGTTTTAAGGAGCGTCTTAAAGGAGGAAATAGAGGGAGAAGTTTTGGGCAGGAATTCCAGAACTTAGGTGTTGGTCTGACTTGGCTCTGCAACTGTAGTGCAGCCATTACCCAGGCTAAAAATGCTACAAATATTTCCGGGAGTGCAATCATCAGTTGTTAAATGGTGCCATGTGCATAGGACTCAATTCTTTTATTGAGTGGATAACTATCAAGGGATCCCATCTCACCAGCATTCCCCCCACCAATTGAAGTGTCCCTTATTTTATTTCCTCGGAGTTGGTCACCCTGCCCTGCGATGAGCTCAAGCCAAAATATATTTGTTTTATTGGGATGAATTTTGATAGCTGTGTCACGATCCTGGTGTTGGCCAAAATCCTGGGTTGGGAACCCAGAAGTTGCTGTAGAGGCATTTCGGATACATGCTTCCTGGATATAGCAAACTGAGAAGAACTCCAGGAGCCCCGTTCAGTCAGGGACTGCAGCTGGGTTCCAGCGTCAGGAGGTTCATTCAGTGTGGCTTCAGATAGGGCCGCCAGTCTCCTTCGCAGTGTGGGAGCTACTGAAGGGCCAGCAGCAGGAGTGGCAGTGGCGCCATAGAGGTTCCTTTGGTAGGAGGGGTGTGAATGCAGGTACAACATTAGTGGAGACATCAGTTTCCGTGAAGTGGCTGCAGTGACATGCTTGTGGATTTAAAAAAAAAATATTCATTTACGGGATGTGGGCATCATTGGCTAGGCCAGCATTTACTGCACATCCCTAATTGCTCTTGAGAAGGTGGTGGTGAGCAGCCTTCTTGAACCGCTGCCGTCCATGTGGTGTAGGTACACACACAGTGCTGTTATGGAGAGAGTTCCAGGATTTTGACCCAATGATCGTGAAGGAACGGCGATATATTTCTAAGTCAGGATGGTGAGTGGCTTGGAGGGGAACTTCCAGGTTGTGGTGTTCCCATGTATCTGCTGCGCTTGTCCTTTTAGATGGTAGTGGTCGTGGGTTTGGAAGATGCTGTCAAAGAAGCCTTGGTGAATTCCTGCAGTGCATCTTGTAGATGGTACACACTGCTGCTGCTGTGTGTCAGTGGTGGAGGGAGTGAATGTTTGTGGATGGGATGCCAATCAAGCAGGCTGCTTTGTCCTGGATGGTGTCAAGCTTATTGAGTGTTGTTAGAGCTGCACTCATCCAGGCAAGTGGAGAGTATTCCTTCACATTCCTGACTTGTACCTTGTAGATTGTGGACAGACTTTGGGAAGTCAGGAAGTGAGTTACTCACTGCAGGATTCCTAGCCTTTGACCTGCTCTTGTAGCCATAGTTTTTATATGGCTAGTCCAGTTCAGTTTCTGGTCAATGGTAAACCCCCAGGCTGTTGATAGTGGGGGATTCAGTGTTGGTAACACCATTCAATGTCAAGGAGCGATGGTTAGGTTCTCTCTTGTTGGAGATGGCCATTGCCTGACACTTATGTGGTGCAAATGTTACTTGCCACTTGTCAGTCCAACCCTGGATATTGTCCGGGTCTTGCTGCATTTTGACATGGACTGCTTCAATGTCTGAGGAGTCACGAATGGTGAACATTGTGGAATCATCAGCAAACATCCCCACTTCTGACCTTATGATGGAAGGAAGGCCATTTGATGTAACAGCTGAAGATTGTTGGGCCTAGGACACTACCCTGAGGAACTCCTACAGTGATGTCCTGGAACTGAGATGATTGAACTCCAACAACCACAAGCATCTTTCTTTGTGCTAGGTATGACTCCAACCAGCGGAGAATTTTCCCCCTAATTCCAATTGACTCCAGTTTTGCTTGGGCTCCTTATGCCACACCCGGTCAAATATTGCCTTGATGTCAAGGACATCCTCAGTCACCCTCACCTCTGGAGTTCAGCTATTTTGGCCATCTTTGGATCAAGGCTGTAATGAGGTCAGGAGCTGAGTGACCCTGGTGAAATTCAAACTGAGTGTCAGTGAGCAGGTTATTGTTAAGCAAGTGCCACATGATAGCACTGTTGAAGACCCCTTCCATTACTTTACTGATGATCAAGAATAGGCTACTGGGGTGGTAATTGGCCAGGTTGGATTTTCCCTGCTTTTCATGTACAGGACATACTTGGGAAATTTTCCATATTGCTGGGTAGATGCCAGTGTTGTAGCTGTACTGGAACAGCTTGGCTTGGGGCGCAGCAAGTTCTGGAGCACAAGTCTTAAGTACTACTGGCAGTATCCAGTGCCTTCAGTTGTTTCTTGATATCACATGGAGTGAATGGAATTGGCTGAAGACTGGCATCTGTGATTCTGGGAACCTCCGGAGGAGGCTGAGATGGATTATCCACTTAGCACTTCTGGCTGGAGATTGTTGTAAATGCTTCAGCCTTATTTTTTGTACTGATGTACTGGGCTCCTCCATCATTGAAGATGGGGATATTTTTGGAGCTTCCTCCTCCAGTTAGTGTTTAATTGTTCACCACCATTCTTGACTGGATACGGCAGGACTGCAGAGCCTAGATCTGATCCATTGGTTGTGGAATCGTATAGCTCTGACTATCACTTGCTAATTATGCCGTTTGGCGCAGAAGAAGTCCTGTGTTGCAGCTTCACACCTCATTTTTAGGTATGCCTGGTGCTGCTCTTGGTATGCCCTCCTCTTTGAATCAGGGTTGATCCCCTGGCTTGCTGCTAATGGTAGAGTGGGGGATATGCTTGGCCAAGAGGTTACAGATTGTGGTTGAGTACAATTCTGCTGCTGCTGATGACCCAGTCTTGCGAGGCTCGATGTGTTTGAAACCTATCCCATTTAGCACGGTGATAGTGCCACATAACATGATGGAGGGTATCCTCAATGTGAAGACGGGACTTCATCTCCACAAGGACTGTGTGGTTGTCACTCCTACCGATACTGTCATGGACAGATGCATTTGCGGCAGGCAGATTGGTGAGGATGAGTTGAAGTATGTTTTCCCTCTTGGTTATTCCCTCACCACTTGCCACAGACCCAGTCTAGCAACTATGTCCTTTGGGATTTGGCCAGCTTGGCCTGTACTAGTGCTACCGGGTCACTCTTGGTGATGGATATTGAAATCCCCCACCCGGAGCACATTCTGTGCCTCTACCACCCTCAGTGCTTCCTTCAAGTGGTGTTCAATATGGAGGACTATGAGACTTCATTGGGTCCAGAGTTGATGTTGAGAACTCACAAGGCAACTCCCACATGACCGAATACCACTCTACTGCCACCCTTGCTGGTTCTGTCCTGCTGGTGGGACAGGACATTATCTGTCAGGTATGATTTTGTGAGTATGACTATGTCAGGCTGTTGCGTGACTAGTCTGTGAGACAGTTCTCTCAATTTTGACACAAGCTCCCAGATGTTAGTAGGAAGGACTTTGCGGGGTTCACAGGTCTGAGTTTGCCATTGTTGTTTCCGGTGCCTACATCAATGCCAGGTGGTCCATCCTGTTTTGTTGCTTTTTAATGACTTTCTAGCAATTTGGAACAACGGAGTGGGTTGCTTGGCCATTTCAGAGGGCATTTAAGAGTCAACCACATTGCTATGGGTCAGGAGTCACATGTAGGTCAGAACAGGTAAGGACGGCAGATTTCCTTCCCTAAAGGGCAATAGTGAGCCAGATAGGTTTTTACAACAATTGACAATGGTTTCATGGTCACCATTAGACTTTTAGTTCCACATTCTTTTTGAATTCAAATTCCACCATCTGCCATGGTGGGATTTGAATCCAGGTCCCCAGAGCATTACCTGGGTCTCTGGATTCTAGTGACAATACCACTATGCCATGACCTCCCTACAACACCTGAGCATTGTGATTTACTGCTGGCAAATTAATAAAAGGCCTCAAATGTATCACATTACAGACCTGCTGCTGTGAAGCCGCTTTGTTGCATTGCTGGGCTCCTGACACCATAGGGGGTCCATACATTGTTGGGAAAATTTCAGTCCATTTTCAACATAGGGTCTTATTGCCCTATCAAGTATCCTGAGTGACGACCCATCACTGCTGATGGGTAACTGTCACCACTGTGAGCTTGCCTCCGGCAAAGTGCATGGAAACCGGAACAGGCCCGCATGATTTCATCAAAATTTCCATGCCCCTTGTCTCCAAAGCCACCTTTTGCAAGACTGGGAAAATTCACCCTATCTTGTATGATAGCTATGGTATATGGTATGGTAAAGCTTTATAGCTAAAAATATAGCTATACATATTATATGGTCATACATAGCTATGGCACTGTTGCATATTGCAGAATTACCAAATGGCTGTGGGTTGAACATCCCTCTGTGCACTGTTTATCTCATACTCAATAACAGATCCACGCCAAGTTCCTGTGTCTAGTGTTTCAACAAAGTTGTTAACCCAAAACAAGTTAATGGGCTGGATTTTACAAGAAAAGTTAATTTCAGACAGAACGACTTTAAATAAGGCTGCCCAGTAGCGATAACACACTGACAGTGGCCTAAACAAGCTGAGGGTTGGGTTTCTGCCCCTCAGTGGCAGCAACTCTTGATTGGCTGGCAGCTCTAGCAGCCCAAGCAGTGCCAGGACTCAGTAGTGGGCACTACTGGGACTACAAGCAAGCCGCAGATGAAGAGGACGTGGCCACCAGAGAGAGGCAAGACGGGGGTTTTGGACGGGATCAGGCAGTCTGGGAGCGGGAGGGGGTTGGGGGTTGCGGGGGAGTGGGGGGGCAGTGGTGAGGGGGCTGGTGCCGCAGGCTGTACGGGAGAGGGTTTTGGAAGCCAGACAGGGAGAAACAAAGTACGGGAAACATCTTGGTGAGGTTGCACCTGGTGCGCACAGGGCACCCTTTGAATAATGTGCCCCCACTCTCCTTCCCACCTTTTCGACAAAGTTGTTTTCCACTTTTGTTTTATGACAATGGAGGTGTATTGAGGGCCTTAAGTGATCAATAATTGGCCTAAAGGCAGGCAGGCTAGTGGGCACCTTAGCCACCTCCTGTTTTATGGGACTGGGTCAGGGGTGGGCTACCCACCTGACTTATTTTATGTGCCTCCATTACACATGGCAGGGGGCTGTAAAATTCAGCCCAATGATCATGTTAAAATGATATATACAGAAATCTGATGTGATGCAATGATCACCTTGGTAAAAAAATAGCACACAGAGGAAGTTCAATTCTGTGTGCTCTCTGGCAATTTCAACCTAAGCAAAGTTGTATCGCTGGGGGCAACCTATCCCTCTGAATACGGAAGAACTGCTCTCGTTCTGGTTGTTGCTGATATTTTGCAATGCTTGTTAGATTCTGTCAGTGGTTACATTTCTCAGCATGTGTCATGATGAAGCTTATTATTATAACAATCGTTATTATCTGAACTTACTGCTGCAATCCCTAGCTCACTGTGGTTTAGAAATGATATAAGAAAGAATCAAGAGAGAATTGTTGTTCAGGAGAAATGTATAATAGAGAAAAGGAGCAAGTTCATTGCTTTGTATTTCAATATGGGTTCAAGACTATAACGTGCTCCAACATCTTTTCACAGGTAATTAGTTTACAAACTCAACCTCAAGAGCTTATATTCAGTATACCATGCAGGTCCTGATTTGATACATGACACAATAAGGAGACCAGGCTCAATAACAAGTGATGTATGCTTTATAACTGTCTCGCACCAGGAACCTGCATCGTATTCTGTCTATTGTCCTGGTGTATTTTTGTCTATTTCAGTGTATGTAATTTCCCCACAGAGGCTTCAAGCAGGTGAAGCTGTAAATGGGAGCGTGCATTTGGAAAGCTGGCTCTTGAGAATTAATTAACTACAGAGCCTCTTCAATCAAGGGGTCCAGCATAGCTCTTTATAGGCTCCTAATGCAACATGGCAATAGTAGCGTTCATGGCAAATAAATCGGCTGAACTGCAAACAGGCCAGTACCACTGGATATACCAGACTGAGAATAATATCCTGTTTCAATATAATAAATAATTCCTTGTCTTCCCAAGTATCTGCTTTCTTATTGATCATTGGCTACCCACTGGGCTGAATTATTATCCAATGTTCCAGAATGAATAGCGGTGGAAATAGTGATAACATGGGCAGTGAAGTATACTGCCAACCCCTTGTTCCAATCACAATTTTCCCGACCTGTCACTGCTGGAACCACCAATGACTATTGTTCTCTTTTCGTTATATGTAAATACTGGCCTGGGGTACATAGCCCAACATCATGTACCATCATCACTACTTTCAGGAACCATCTGGTAGAAGATGGCAGTAGACGCATAGTAGCAGCCTCAATACCTCCAAAAGGCAGTAGTAGAAGGAGATGGCTTTGTAGATGGTCACAATTTTGTCTCCACTCATGTATCATTTAAGGGTGCTTTTGCCCCTTTAAAATCCCACGTCACTTCTCATGGTGCTGCAGTGACGGTCCTGTCATAGTTTCCTTCGTAGCATTGGTGAGCTTTTTTTGAGCGGTGGTCATCCTGTCAGGTGTTCACTGTACATGGGTAATGGACCCTGAGCCAGAAAAATGTGTCAGCAGGCACACAGAAGTCCAGATATTGTTGCTCTGATGAAAACCAACCCAATTTCTCACCTCAAGCACCAACTGTCATCTTGGTGAGTCACTTCCTGTCTAAGGATTCCACTTGAACTTTGCCTTGGCGGCATTATGGCTCTGTTTATACTTTGTCAGTTGATTGAACTTTACATAAAGGTTCAACACATGCATCTCAATAAAGACACCAGCTAAAGGTAGGTATGACATAACACTAATCAGGGCCAGAGTATTAACTTTGATTGCCAAAGGGATTGAAGAGGAATTTTCTAGCTTTTATTCCTCTGATCAGCACAAGTTTTTAATCTGTATTCTTGCTATTCCACAAAGATGACATAGGGCTGAAAGTGAGTTGCAAGCTGACTGACTTTTAAAAAGCGATAATGTGTTGGGGGGTGGCCTTAATGAGACTTCCGCCCCTCGAGATTGTCCGGCAGTTGAGAAGTCTCAGTAGCGCCAGAACACAGTAGTCCTGAGAAGGAAGACATGGATACTGGACTAATGTGAGTCCGGGGATTTTGGTCAGGGTGGGATTGGGGACTGAAGGGAGGGATGTGGGAATTTGGGTTTTAGAGGTTGGGATGTGTGTCACAAGGTGGGGGGTAACATCTTGGGGAGGTGTCCCCAATGGGCACAGGGCATCCCCCAAAGAAGGTACACATTCCGCCTTTTCATCTGAGATGATGAAGTTGTGGGCTGGCCTCCTTTGTTCTGCTTGCCAAGCTGCACATATTATTGCAACAGGGGTGGAAACAGGCCCTTAACTGGACATTAATTAGCCAGTCAAGGGCCTCAATCGGCCTAAGGGTGGCTGGGCTGGCTGATGCGTTACCTGCCCACCATATATTGGGGGACAGTTCAGTGGTGGGTAGGAAGGCAGTAGGCTAGCCACCTGTCCTGTTTTACGTGCGCCCCCCTCCCACCTGAAAAAACGCCAGCTGGGGGTGAGGGGTCGTAAAATCCACCCCCCCAACCCTCCCAACATGGTATTAGGAGGGGTGAGCAGTATATATATTGTAATGCCAAGGCAGCGTTGTTGAGTGGAACAAGCTGAATTGACCAGAAGGTCTCTTGTGCATCCTTGTTCATACATTTATATAGAATTGTTTATAAAACTTATTTCATCTAATAAGCAAAACATAACTTTAAACATGACAAAGATTCGATCAATATTAATGGGGTCTGATATTATAGCTGTGGACTTAGTCCATCTTTTTCTCCTGCATGAGATACATATGTCCCTCACTCCCCACTAACAAACCCTGGGATTACCTTGGCTAAAGTTCCACTTTTAGTCAACTTCAGATCCACATGCAGACTGAATAACTAAGGGATGGGAACATACTACGGATGCTGGCATTAAGGTCAGAAATCAAAATATGATAATAGCAGGACAAGGGTAAGCACTCTGGAAAGAACAACATGAACAAGTGACGGATGGCCCTTGTGGGGTGGGGGGAGAGGACAGTGGTGGAAAAAAAGATTGAAAATAGGATAAAAGATGGGGATAAAACAATGAATAAAAATGAAAATAAATAAAAATAAGTGGATAAAAATTAAGAATGAAAAAATAAAAATTATAAAATGAAGATGAATATTGAAAAAAGGGGGATAAAATAGGGGAGTGAGGATGGAGGAGAGAGTTCATGGTCTGAAGTTGTTAAACTCAATGTTAAGTCTGGAAGGCTGTAAAGTGCCTAATCGGAAGATGAGGTGCTGTTCCTCCAGTTTGCGTTGGGCTTCAGTGGAATATTGCAGCAGGCTAAGGACGGACATGTGGGCATGAGAGCAGGATGGGGTGTTGAAATGGCAAGCAACTGGAAGGTCTGGGTCATGCTTGCGGACAGACCGAAGGTGTTCCGCAAAGCGATCACCCAGTCTGCGTTTGGTCTCTCCAATGTAGAGGAGACCGCATTGGGAACAGCGAATGCAGTAGACCAAATTGAAGGAGGTGGAAGTGAAATGCTGCTTCATCTGAAAGGAGCGTTTGGGCCCTTGGACCGTGAGGAGGGAGGAGGTAAAGGGGCAGGTGTTGCACCTTCTGCGATTGCATGGGAAGGTGCTGTGAGAGGGGGATGAGGTGTTGGAAGTGATGCAGGAGTGGACCAGGGTGCCCCGGAGGGAACGGTCCCTATAGAATGCCAACAGGGGCGGGGATGGGGGTGAAAGGAAGATGTGTTTGGTGGTGGAATCATGCTGGAGTTGGCGGAAGTGGCAGAATTGTATCTGTGTTTTCTTGATCAACAAGCCTGAAGTCTGCTGACTGCTGCTTCTCACTACAATACATTTTCAATATTTACTATGAAACTCAACTTTATCACAATATTCCAATACCTTAAAAAACTCATAAAAAGCCCCAAGATAGAGTGGGATAATAGGTAAGTAGACAAAAGGTCAAGATTGAAGTAAATGGAAAAGATTCGTGACAATCATGTGCAGTGTAAAACAGGTTACTGATGCATTACGAGCCCATTATGCACTCTTGTCCTGGCAATTTCACTCCACTAAGCCTACTCAAAGTAAACTTCCATTAGCAACAAAATAAACAAAACTCCAGCCATGATTCCACCTGTTCACAAGATAATTATTGATGACAAAGTCTATCTAGTCTAGCTCATCTCATCCATCCAAAATGACATATGAACATTAGGAGCAGGAGGAGGCCATTCGGCCCCTTGAGCCAGCTCTGCCATTTGATAACATTGCCTACATCATACCAGTAACTACAACTCAAAAGTACTTAATTGGCTGTAAAGTGATTTGGGACATCATGGAAGGTGCTGTATAAATGCAGGGTTTATCTTTTTTTCATTACACCTGCATGCAGTAGGCAGAATGACTGCAGCAATGGTGAAATTGGAGGCCCAATGCTGAGTCTCTATGGATAATTAATCACAGAGTAATCAACTGATGTTGGGAAAGTGGCTACAAAGAAATCACTATATTTACAAAATAATTCAACTCTGTAGCTAACACCATTCTGACTTCTCTGGCACCAACCCACTGTCGTACAATTGCATTGTACACTGTGAATTTATAGCCTATCCATAGGTTCCAAATGACGTTGCATTACATTTGTACTAAATAAATGTGCAAATAGTATTTTAAAACAAATTCTAATTGTTTTTTGAGGTTTGAGAGAAACAGGCAAATGAAGTGGAAAAATGTAATTAATAAATAAAAAACTCTTACAGCAAAAAAAGAGTGTGACAGCAAAATTCCAAGAGAAATCATTTCTAGAAGCACTTAAGTCATAGGATTGGGTTTCTATAAAGACCCCTTATGGTAAAAGCCCTTTATGCTGTTTCTCTGGGACTTGAATGGATTTTTCTTTCCTCAAAGTTACAATGGATGATCAGGAATCCACACCCACAGAGAAATTTTAGTCCCACAGTGTGACTCCTTCTGCTAGATTTGAAACAGGATGGTGCAGGGTGGGGTGAACCTAGGATGGAGTAGAGATTTGTAAAATCTTTCTTTAAGCAACCTCTTTCAAATAGGGATTTCATTCCCAGACTTTATAAGAGAGTCATAGATGGATGAGTCAACACCCTGCTTTGCACCACTCCCAGTTTTTAGTTTCTTAAATTCATTTTTGCTGAGGCCCAAGATTCTCAAGCCTCTGGTAATCAATACAGCATGTCATCAGAATTTTGTCTACCTACTTGAGGGCATAATAAAAAATTAGACCGCTATTTATATACTGGTTTAAATTCAAAAGAGAATTTTGAGAAATGCACAGTATTTAATTTTGTGGTACTAAATCTTAAAAGTAATTCCCCCCAACACCCTCACCTCCCCCCTCCTTACACCCATCGCCCTCCCCACATTCCCCCCAACCTCCCCCAACTTCCCCCACCCCCTACAACCTCCTCCCCACCTCCAAGCTCCCTCCACACCAAAACCCGCCAACTGCCCCAAACCCCACAAACTCCTCCCACCCCTCCTCCCCAACCCCCCCACTTCCTCTTCCAACTACTCCCCAACCCTCCCAATTTTGACCCCACCGCTCCAACCTTCCCCCCCAGTTCCCTAACCTCCCCACATCCCATCCAACCTCTCCCCAGCCACTCCACCCTTCCAAATTCCCACAATCCATCCAACTTCCCACCCACACCCCCAACCTTCCCTCTTCCTGCACCCCCTCACACACGGATTTCATTTACCATTTTTCAACTGAGAGCATCTGATGACAGTTCCTGCTGCTGCTTCTCACCTTCATGGTTTTCTGGTGGGCTTTTAAAAAAAATGGACCTGAAGGTCAGAAGTAGCAGTGCAGCAACTCAGTGAAATTGACCTGACAGACTGGCTTTTAAAAATTCAGAACCTTCTGTCTGAGAGTTCCAATTTTTTTAAGATGGGTCTTTCAGGTCTGAAGCTCTGGCTGCTCAGTGTGGATGATGAGAACTCTGTTTAAAACCCCGAGTTTGCCCTCCGCCAGGCACCATCTGCACCTCTCCCTCTGCCAGGCCCTGTTTTCTAGTGCAATGTGACTTTTCTTTGGAACTGAAGAGAGGCAGAAATGTGATGGGCTTTATGCTGTTGAAAAAGGGGGAGGGTCATGTGGAGCAAAAAGGGAAGGTCAGGGATAGGTTAGAGGGTAGGGCAGGTAAAATTGTGAAGATGTCACGGAAAAGGCAAACAGAGCGGGAATGTTAGTAGTAAGGGAATAAGCATTGGTCCAGAGTAGGTTTTAATAGCAGATTAAAGGTCAGTATTGCCTGAAAGGAAAATAGCAGAATGTGTTTATGAAAAGTCACTTTCATAGCTACATCTCCTTCCTCAGTGACTGTCTTCATCTCCAGCTTACCCCATGTGGATTCCAACTGAAGTTCTATCCTTCATGTTTCAAATCAAGCCAAGATTACAGCTATCCCTGCGACATACAATGTTCCTTGTTCTCGCCATATCCTGTGACCCACACTCAGTGCCATGTGCCATCACAGGTACACACTTGACCTCTCTCTTCAGCAGCACTGACCCACCCTATCTCAAAGCTGTCCTGGTCCCCAGTTTCATTTAATTCTTCACCTCATCTAACGCCTTAACAAAAAACTTTTTCTCTTCCTGTCAGGCTTTAAGGAATGCAAACTCCAACAACTTATGGGTACCAATGCCCACCCCCCTGCCCCCAGATTCTTCTTCCCCCTTCCCTTCCCTTTGCTCTGATTTCATCCCATCTTCTAATCCCACATCTCATTGTGTATTCCCTTCCCCCTGACCTTCCCCTTCCTGATGCTGAATGATCTGTGCTCAGCAAGGGACTCAGTTTTATCCCCTCACCTTAACAAATTTTGGGCTTGGCACAATGTTGAATTCTTCTTTTATTGCTTTCGCCTGCATGCTCACTTCTTTGAGTAGGAGTCCTCCACCTGTTCAACGGACGCTTTCATCTGTCTCCAATGCTGCCCCTCCACCTGGACCCCTCCCTCTGGTCTCTTAGCTGCTCTTGATTTTTTCATTGAGAACTGTCAGCATGACATCTTAATTTCTCTGCCCCCCTCATCCACTCTAACCTATCTCCCTCTGAACTTGCTGTACTGTGTTCTCTCAGGTCTAACCTCGACATTGTTATCAAACCTGCTGATAAGGGTGGTGCTGTTGTTGTCTGTATTACCCTCTACCTTGAAGAGGCTGAGTGCCAACTCTCAGACACTTCTTCCTACCACCCCATGGACCATGACCCCAACACTGAACATCAAGCCTTTGTCTCCAGGACTGTCACTGACCTTATCTACTCTGGAGATCTTCTCTCCACGGCCTCCAACCTCATAGCTCCTCAAGCCAAAACAGCCAGCTTCTACCTCCTTCCCAAAGTCCACAAACAGGACTGTCCTGGTAGACCCACTGTTTCAGCCTGTTCCTGCCCACTGAACATATTTCTTCCTATCCTGACTCTATTTTTTCTCCTCTTGTCCAGTCTCTTCCCACCTACATTCATGATTCCTCTGATGCCCTATGTCATTTCAACAATTGTCAGTTTCCTGGCTCAAACCACCTTCTCTTCACTATGGACATCCAATCCCTCTACACCTCCATCCCCCACCAGGATGGTCTGAGGGCTCTCTGCTTCTTCCTTGGATGGAGGCCCAAACAATCTCTATCCATCACCACTCTCCTCTGATAAAAGCAAAAAACTGCGGATGCTGGAAATCCAAAACAAAAATAAAAATACCTGGAAAAGCTCAGCAGGTCTGGCAGCATCTGCAGAGAGGAACACAGTTAACGTTTCGAGTCCATATGACTCTTCAACAGAACTAAGTAAAAATAGAAAAGAGGTGACTCTCCTCTGCCTGGCTGAACTTGTTCTCTAATTGAACAATTTCTCCTTTAACTTGTCTCACTTGCTCAAAATAAAAGGAGTGGTTATGGGTACCCATTAGGGCCCTAGTTATGTATGTCTTCTTGTGGGTATATGGAAAATTCCTTGTTCCAGTCCTACCCAGTCCCCCTCCCACAACTCTTTTTCTGGTACATCGATGATTGTATTGGTGCAGCTTCCTGCTCTCATCCAGAACTGGAAAAATTCATCAATTTTGCTTCCAATTTCCACCCTTCTCTCACCCTCACGTGGTCCATCTCTAACACTTTCCTTCCCTTCCTTGACTTCTCTGCCTCTATTTCTGGGGATAGTGTCATGAAAAACAGATTACAGCCACAAATTACTTACGGGCATATTGAACTTTTTAAGGAAGACTTGTGTGTTTTTAAAGAAATATAAGAAAGGACACTGAACAGAAGATGGCTGATAATGTAAGACGTTCTGGAAAATTCCATTTGGATTTTACTGACAGACAGGTCCTGAGAGAACATGGAACATCACACCTGAAAAGCTGTCATGGCCATCTGCAAGCAGACACACTTAAAGGGGAGATAGAAAAGATACAAAAGACTGAACTTTAATCTCCTGTGGTTGCAGAGACAAAAGACTGATTTGCACATCTCAGCAGCCACCCAAAAATCCATCTTCTGTTGGTTTATATCTTAGAATGTTTAAATAGTTCTGAGTTGGATGCAAGATGACTGTTTCGCCTCATGGAATATACAGGGAAGATTGGTTAAAATTCTAGCTTCAGAGCAGTGCAGTGTGTGCTATTGCACTGTGAGAGTGACAGCACAAGAAGACCAACTAGTCACCCCTTGTTCGATTGCTGGAGGCAAGGCCCAGCAGAATCCACAACCAAAAAGGAAATAGGACAGCTTCTTCAGCTACCCTGCAGGACCAAGTATCCCCAAACTGACAGCGAAAGTGCCAAAGTCAGCTCTACCGGAATCACCCAACTTAATGGTCGCAATGTACCACCATCTATGCCTCATGCACAGGCCAAATACTGATTCGTAAATTTTTTAAAAACTTTTATTTGGACTCTGGAGCATATAGCATCCTTGGCTTTATTAATGGGAACATAGAGTACAAGAGCAGGGAGGTTATGCTGAATTTATATAAGACACTTGTTAGACTGGAATATTGAGTACAGTTCTGGGCACCGCATTGTAGAAATGATGTGAACACATTGGAGAGAGTGCAGAAGTGGTATACAAGAATGGTTCCAGGGATGAGAAACTTCAGCTATGAGGATAGATTGGAGAGGTTGGGTCTGTTCTCCTTAGAGAGAAGAAGGCTAAAAGGAGATTTGATAGAGATGTTCAAAATCATGAGGGGGCTGGACAGAGTAGATAGGGAGAAGCTGTTCCAACTCGTAAAAGGATCAAGAACAAGAGGTCACAGATCTAAAGTGATTTGCAGAAGAAGTAAATGTGATATGAGAAAAAAACTTCTTCATAGAACAAGTGGTTCGGGTCTGGAATGCACTGGAAGTGTGGTGGAGGCGGGTTCATTAGAGGCATTCAAGCGGGCATTAGATGATTAATTGAATAGAAATAATGTGCAAGGGTACAGGAAAAAGGCAGGGCAATGGCAAAATATCATAATGCTCATTTGGAGAGCCAGTGCAGACACGATGGGCTGAATAGCCTCCTCCTGTGCTGTTAAAATTCTGTGATTCTTAACTTTTCATTTGTACAGGTACATTATAGTATAATTCAAATAGTGCAGTACAGATCAATTAGGTTAAGTAGAGTACATGGCACTCTAGGGATGCCTCACTTCATTTTTACAGTGCAGATTGAATCATCATTTACACAGTAGGGGTCTGAACGACTGCAGGAAATCTTGCTGCGGAGGCCAGCAAACACCTGGACAATAGAAGCAAGATGTGGTTCTCAGACTTGTCCCTAATGGTAAGGATGGATGCAGTGAGGGTCAAGAGAGAAATCCTCTTCCCTGAGGCCAGTCAACTAAAGAAGCAGGCCAAGCTGGAAGTCACACAAGCTGTGAGTCTCCTGAGTGTGCTCCTCAGGACCTGGACTCAGTGCTGGAAAAAGTTTAATGACCTCATTAGGTTCAGCAAGCTGAGCGTCATACTGCTTTCAGCTGGCAGCCATTACTCTCTCACCTTCCGAGCATTGTCCTGCACAGCACTCCTCTGAACACGCACCTCTCAGTAACACACATTCCTTTCTTGCCAGCTTCCTCCTCAAATCTCTATGTCAGTAGGCATCACTCACACTCACCCTCATCCTATGTCCCTCTCACTCCCATCCTTCACAATCACTCTCCCCAAATGGTCCCATCCATCCTCAACATTCATTCCACTTCTCACACTGAAACCTCTCTGCCCTCCCTCTTTTCAGAAGAGAGATCATAGCTCTAGGAAAGGCAGAGAACCTGGTGTGGAGCTGTAGCCAAAGCCACCTTGACCACAGTGGAGGAGGACGCCCTAGAGACTGGCAGGATGGCACACATATGGACGTGGAGATGGGGGTTGCCCAGAGACCTGGTGACAGCATTAGATTGTGCACCGACACTTAGCACTTAACCAGTCACTCACATTGAACTGATGCTACCAATACATGAGTTATCACGATTTGTTCAATGTAGGGTCTGTACCCTTTTCCACTTTCAACAATTAATCATGGTCTTTCATCTCCTAAAGATTCTTTGCAGGCCCTGATGAAGATGATGAGGGAGAAGCATGTAGAGGTCTGAAAGGAGGAGCAATACGCTGAGGATGCAATGTCACATGACTCCTGGCACCCTCCACCATTGCAGATGCGCATGCCAAAAAGGCTCTAGCATTACAGATAGATAGGGTGACATATGTTGAGGAGCACATCACAAGTGAGTAGGTGCAGGAGCAGGCACTGAAGGCTGAGACAACAATGGAGAATCCCTATTGGAAGGCACAGGACACACTACGCTCTGCTCAGTTGTCATTGGTGCTGAGTCTTGGGGGCTCATTGCATGGAAGGGAACTTGAGAAGGTGCAACAGGAAATGTATGTGCTGCTGTCGGCACATCCAGAGGCAGTACACATCATTGGAGAGAGATTGGAGGAGTTCATCTCTAGCATAAGTGCCATGACATCTCGGGAATTTATGCTGATGAAGACCTCCATGGAAAGAGTGGCCACCTGCATGGAAACTCAGGCACAGCGGACCACTGAGTGCATGCTGTCCCAGATCAATCACATGCATATTCTGGTTGCCAGCAGCAGGATTGTAGCGCCCAGGACCTGGATACAGTATTGAGAAAAGATTTAATGACCTCACTAGGTCAGGATAGGTGATTGTTGCACCAATTTCAGGTGTCAGCCATCACTCTCTGACTTCCTTAGCATTCTCCTGCACAGCACTTCTCTCATTGACATAACTTATAGTTCACTCCAGGCACCTCCTCAAATCTCCAAACAAATACTCACTCTCATCATTTTGCCATCCCACAATAATTCCTCATAGTTACTTTCCCAAATATACACATCTTAGCACACATTCGATCTCCTTTGTCCAAACATGAATGAAAAGTCCGAACTGAAGAGGTGAGTTGAGAATGACTGCCCTTGACATCAAGGCAGCATTTGACTGTGGCTTCAAGGAGCCCTATCAAAACTGAAGTCAATGGGAATCAGAGGGAAAACTTTCCACTAGTTGGAGTCATACCGAGGCCAAAGGAAGAAGGTTGTGGTGTTGGAGGTCAATTATCTCATTGCCAGGACATCACTGCAGGAGTTCCTCAGGGTAGTGTCCTAGGCCCAACCATCTTCAGCTGCTTCATCAATAACCTTTCCTCCATCATAAGGTCAGAAGTGGGGATGTTTGCTGATGATTGCACAATGTTCAGTATCATTCATGATTCCTCAAATACTGAAACAATCTATGTTCATATGCAGAAGACCTGGACAACATTCAGGCTTGGGCTGATAAGTGGCAAGTAACATTGTGCCACACAAGTGCTAAGCAATGACCATCTCCAACAAGAGAGAATATAACCGTCTCCCCATGATATTTGAAGGCACTACCATCGCTGAATACCCTACCATCAACATCCTGGGGGTTTTCATTGGCCAGAAGGTTAACTGGACTAGCCATAAAAATACTGTGGCTAGGACAGCAAATCAGAATCTAGGAATTCTGCAGCGAGTAACTCACCTCCTGACTCCCCAGCACCTGTCAACCACCTACAAGACAGAAGTCAGGAGTGTGATAGAATATACCCCACTTGCCTGGATGAGCGCAACTCCAACAACACTCAAGGAGCTCGACACCATCCAAGACAAAGCAGCCCGCTTGGTTGGCACTCCATCCACCAGCTTAAACATTCACTTCCTCCATCACCAATGCACAGTGTCAGCAGTGTATACCATCCACAAACTGCACAGCAGCAACTCATCAAGCCTCCTTCGACAGCACCTTCCAAACCTACGACCGCTACCAGCTAGAAGGACAACAGATGCAGGTGAACACCACCACTTGGAAGTTAGAGTCATAGAGTCATAGAGGTCTACAGCACAGAAAAAGGCGCTTCGGCCCATCGAGTCTGCGCTGGTCAAACAAGTACCTAACAATTCTAATTCCATTTTCCAGCACTAGGCCCTTACCCTTGTATGCCATGGCATCGCAAGTGTACATCCAAATACTTCTTAAATGTTATGAGGATATCTGCCTCGACCACCCTTTCAGGCAGTGAGTTCCAGATTCCCACCATCCTCTGGGTGAAAAAATTCTTCCTCACATTCCTTCTAAACCTCCTGCCCCTTACCTTAAATCTATGCCCCCTGGTTATTGATCCCTTCACCAAGAGGAAACGTTCCTTCCTATCTATTCTATCTATGCCCCTCATAATTTTATACACCTTAATCATGTCCCCCCTCAATCTCCTCTGCTCCAGGGCAAATAACCTCAGTCTATCCAATCTCTCCTCACAACTAAAACTCTCCAGCCCAGGCAACATCCTGGTAAATCTCCTCCACACTCTTTCTAGTACAATCACATCCTTCCTATAATGCGGATTCCAGAACTGCACACAATATTCTAGCTGTGGCCTAACCAGTGTTTTATACAGTTTCCAGCATAACCTCCTTGCTCTTATATTCAATGCCTCGGCTAATTAAGGCAAGTATCCCATATGCCACCTTAATCACCTTATCTATCTGTCCAGCTACCTTAAAGGACCAGTGGACATGCACACCAAGGTCCCTCTGATCCTCAGTACTTCCCAGGGTCCTGCCATTCATCGTGTATTCTCATGCCTTGTTTGTCCTGCCCAAGTGCATCACCTCACACTTAGCCAGATTAAATTCCATTTGCCACTGATCAACCCATTTGACCAGCCCGTCTATATCCTCCTGTAATCTAAGGCTATCCTCCTCACTATTTACCACCCCGCCAATTTTTGTGTCATCCGTGAACTTACTGATCAACCTTCTTACATTCAAGTCTAAATCGTTTATATATGCCACAAACAGCAAGGGACCCAACACTGATCCCTGTGGAGCCCCAATGAACACAGGCATCCAGTCACAAAAACACCCCTTGACCATCACCCTCTGCTTCCTGCCACTCAGCCAATTCTGGATCCAATTTGTCAAATTGCCTTGGATCCCATGGGCTCTTACCTTCGTTATCAGTCTCCCATGTGGGACCTTATCAAAAGCCTTGCTGAAGTCCAAGTAGACTGCGTCAAATGCATTGCCCTCATCTGCACACCTGGTCACCTCTTTGAAAAATTCAATCAAATTGGTCAGACATGACCTCCCCTTAACAAAACCATACTGATTAATCCCTGCCTCTCCAAGTGTAGATTAATTCTGTCCCTCAGAATTGCTTCCAATAGTTTCCAATAGTTTCCCCACCACTGAGGTGGGGAACCCACACACCACCCCCCAACTCACACACCATCCTGACTTGGAACTATATAGCCTTCCCTTGAATGTCGCTGGGTCAAAATCCTCGAACTCCCTCCCTGTGGGTGTACCTACACGCACTGCAGTGGTTCTAGATGGCAGCTCACCACCATCTTCTCAAGGGCATCTTGACAACAAATGTTGCCAAAGTCAGCGACACCGACATCCCATGAACAAATAAAAAATACCTTCCCACACACACAACTGTCAGCTTTCTCTCATTGCAGAAGGAGTGAGCACACAAATCCAAGGAAAGGCCGAGAACTAGGGTGGACCTACAGCCATAGCCACCCTGATCACATTGGAGGAGGTTGGCAGGGTGACAGAGACATTAGGTCATGGACAGTTGGGAATGGCCCAGAGACCTAGTGACAGTGTTAGGTATCACATTGGAACTTGGCATTTAAATGTCAATCGTGCTCAACTGTTGCCACTACTAACTGAAATGTCATGATATGACCTGCCACAGGTCTTTCAAGGGTGATGGAGGAGATGCTGAGGAACCAGGCCAAGGAGTCCTCAGACTGAACACTGAGGATGCACCATTATATGACTCATACGCACCCTCCACCAGCACAGATACACATACTTTGGTGGGTACTGCAGTAGAGATAACTAGATTGTCACATGGTGAACAGGAGCAGGTTCTGGAGACAGAGATTCCTCACCAGAGGGTTTAGGGCTTTTCAAGTTCAGCTCAGCTGGATGTAAATATTGAACTTTGGGAGTCATCCGTGAAAAGAGAACTTGAGATACAGCAATGGGACAACAGTGTGTGCTGTTGCCAACATTTTCAGAGGCATTGCACATCCTTGGAGAGTGAATGGAGGCATCCATCTCTTGGCCCACACCAATGGCATGCACACTCAGTGTGCTACTTTACAGAGGATGGAACAAAGCCCTTCCTGATGGTTCAATGCCTCACTGATATGCAAGCAAGCATTCTCCCCCTCTTGATTAGCAAGGAAGTACAGGTGGGCCCTGAAAGGGAAGATGGAGAAAGGACACATAGCAGTGGGGACTCTTCTCAGTCCTTGCCTTCCTGTTCAGACAGACCTGCTCAAGATGTTACCTGATGACAGAGAGTGCCACTGCACTGGTGGAAGTGAGGTGGTCTTTGGCGGGGGCCTCAAAGGTCCAAAACCAAGAGGATGTCTGTTATGGGCATCTCGTGCATCGGAGTAGGGGAGTGCGCTGCCGGGCTCCAGCTCAGCTGAAGCCATAGGAGCTGCACCATACAGAAGAAATAGAAAGCATAAGAGGGAGACATCTTATGGCAAAAGGGGATTCACTGGAGTACCTATAACAGTTATTGTATTAAGGATGATCTTTATTTCAATGAATGCATGACTTTATGGGAACTCCTCATTCTCATGGCCTCTACTTTGTTGCATCCTCTAATCACTTTGGACAGTTTTTTTCAGTGAATTGAAAGATTGGTGTTTAACTGGAAGGGAAAGAAATCAAATACTGAGAAATTAATTGTTTTGGAATAGAGAGTGAAATGTAAAGGTAATGGCAGCAAATGGCTTATAATTTCCAAAATATTAGGAGTAAGGTGAGGTACTTATTTACATTGTTACGGGCAGGGTCAGGAGAGAACTGAAACTCTTGTGCTCCTTTCCTTACTGCCCATAATCAGTGTGGTTTTGGAAAGGAAGATGTGTGTATTTCTTAGCTCCCGGAGTGTGTGCGGTCAATTTAAATATCAGGAGCAAGCTTTTGTGGGTTTAACTAAAGAGAATTATTTATTCACGCATTCATCCCAAAAGTCAAAACACTATGACATTCACAGACACACACAGTCACACACACAAGAAAGATGAAGTTCAAGAGAAGAGTGCACTTTTACAAGTTAAACAAAAGAATAGTTCATAGTTCATGTACTTGGCTAGTTGTCAGAAAAACAATCGCTGCAGGCCCAGCAAAGGCAACATTTTCACTCTAAATGGGTAGTATAGATGGTTTCAATAACTGCAGTTAAATATCAAGGATTATTGTAGGATCCCCTTGAAGAGATGGATGTTTACTCAGTTGCAAAGTTAGTCAGTTGTAACTTCTCCTTACTAGGAGATCAAGTTTCTTTACAGGCGGCCTTGGAATAGGAAACAGGCGGAGTAATTTTTTAAAAATATAACAGCCCCCAGAGTTTTAAAAAGGCATGGATCTTACTGCCTTTGATGGCTGCTGAAGTTCTTTGCAGGTGGTGTTCTTGTGTAGACTGCCTCAGTTTCTCTCTGGGTCTTGGAATATTAAAGGATTTGATATCAGAAACTAGTTTCGGTCACATGATAGCAAGTTCCAGTGCCTTCCATTGTCCACATAATGAGTTGGAGCCACAATGGGGGAATGATTGGTAACCCATCAACATGCCAGCTACAATTAGCTCACCAGAAGACCTTGATATTCTGTCCTCAGGGCTCCGACATGCCTGTTAGTCATTGTTTGTTAGACCTCTGGTAAGGGTGCTCCCTTTGCACCTGAGAAACCCATTTGCACTTGAGAACTTTCCAGAGGCATTTTTAGATACGAGTTAATCCTTTGTGCAGAAATTGCAAAAGTCACCTGACCCTTGACAGCCATCTTAACAGCCTTGTTAGTGTCAATTTTAAAATAAAAGACAGTTCTGGGAAATTATATATTGAGTGCAGTCCACATTTAGAGTTATGAAAGGAACATGCCTTCACTGGATATGATAGCATATTTGCTGATGCAGTGCCACTGAAGCCAGTAGACATTCTGATTTCCCTCTTAAATGGCTTATATCGAATTTTAAGATTAAGTCCTCTCATTCTTGATTCCATCAATGGAAGGAATAGTCCAACCACATCTACCCTATCAAATCCTTTCAACAGATTACCAGTCAATCTTTTATACTCAGAATACAAGTCATGTTTATGCAATCTATCCTCATAATTTAACCCTCTAAACCCTAGTATAATCCTAATGAATTTGTAAAATCAATATATCTTTCCTGAGGTGTAGTACCCAAAACTGAATGCAGTACTCCAGATAGGATCCAAGCAAGGATCAGCACAACTGAAGTAGAGCTTCCTGCAATCCAGTACCCTTGGGATAAAGGCCAACTTTCAGGTAGTCTTTTTGATTACTTTTTACACCTGCCCCCTAGCTTTAAATGATTTGTGTGCTTGGCTCCAAATCTATTTGCTCCTCTACAACCCCCACAATATTGTCAGACATTTTCTGACATCCCTTCACTCTGTGGTAATGTGCTTGCATAGAATAGCGTGCAAAAATTACTGATGCACATTTTAGATTTTTCATTCTTGGTGTCACATCATTGATGCACCATCACAACATTTTTTTGTTGATAAAAGACCCTCTTTACACAAGCTACTGCTTCTCACAGTTGGGCTCAGATTTAATTTGGAAATGCAGCATTAAGTGCAGCATTTTGGCTATTTCAAGATCAGGAGAAATAACAGAAATTAGAACAACTTCCCAATTGGAAGATATTGTGGAATGGGAGGCCAGGGGGAACGTCATACAATTAATGCAAATTAATTCATTTGAAATATATTGATGTAGCTTTTGCCAGCGGATACAGAGAATAATTAGTATGACAAGGCAAAGCAAAAACTGATGTGCACACAAATGTTTTAATGAAACATTGTATAACTTGTTATAAATGGGCTATAAAAAACTAAGAACGAGGCGGTTAATTATTCAGAGCTCAAAAAAAACTTCCTACTGTATGTCAACGATAATGAAATTAGTCACGTGTACATATTGAATCAAACCACAAAGGTCGACAGCAAATAAGCAGGAAATGAAGAATGGGTGCTGTAGTCCTTGGTGAGACATTGCACACAAATTATAGTCTGTGCTGACTGACACTTGATCACAAGTCCGCTGTAGACAAGTATCAGCCACTGACTCATTGTGCAGATGTTCTCATTCTGTCTTCTGCTCAATAGAAAGCAACTGGGGAAAATGAATTGGATCATATGTCAAAACAACGCACAGAAATTGAGCCACGTGATGTCCTCGCTAAAAATAGATCTATTACTTTTGACTCTGCCGGGATTTAGTAGAAACATTTTGCAAAAGGCCTCTCAGGAACTGAGGGATTGCCAATAATTGAAGGGAGGCTGCATCGTGATGCAAGGAAGTTATGGATGTGCAAAAAGTTGCACTGCTGTGTGCTATTTTTACATGTAATCTTTATGCTGTGTGATATATAAATGAATGTTCACATATATAAAACAGCTTTAGTGGAAATATTACTTATATAGAGATCAGCCCAGATTTTCACATCAATGTGATTTTAATGCTGGATACCCATTGACATTGTATTAATGCCAATCAGAAATCCACAGCTAACAGTTAAAGGAGGCTGGGGTATATTTCCCTGTTGCCAGTATAGGATGGAACTTACACGGAGCTGTGCTTCTGTCTCCTTCATGTTTGCGCACCGCCATGTTGGTACTTCTTTCTGCTTCATGCTATTGAGCAGATTTCAGAATGAGAACATCTGCACAGTTTGAGTTAGTAGCTAACACTTGTCTGATGATTACCCAGGATTGGGTTATTTTGAATAATCTGGGTGGGTTCCAGCATTTTATTTTACTGCTAGTTGTCACCCAATTTATGTGGTTGGGAGTGCCAAATAACTGTGGCATCTGCCACAGTGTAGTCTGGACAGCAACACCACCTTAAAATTATTTTAATGTTTTATTATAATTTTGAGCTTCTCACCTTGCCTAGCACAATCGAATGACGTGTAATTGACAGCTGGTAAAATTTAAATCACTCCACTGCAGTCCATAGCAACTTTGGATATCAGGAACCTATGACTTTCCGAGCACAAAGTTTTGCTGAGACTCATGACTGGAAATACAGAGGCCTAGGAATTACATTATGGCCTAAAATGGGTGACAAAGAGTCCCATACAGTGGGAGGCATAAGTCCACACATACTGAGCCATACTGGTTTGGATACTACCAGAGACATTCAGGGCCCATGCCAACAGGCTGGTTACAAATGCAAGATGTCAGTGCCTGTTTGATACTTCCTTTGTAAAATTGGTTTGTTTTCAACACAGCTGATGCCAAGCCAGATGCATTCAGGAAAATCAGTTCTATGTGTGGCCCAAATAAAATGCTTTCTAAAAAAGTAATTTGGGGTGAAAAAGTGCAGAGGTGTTCTTCCAGGCTCCATATTAAAACTATGGGATACTGCTACACCACTCTCTTCCCCCCTCCTGATTGCTGCCTCAACTTCCCTCCTGGTGGCTACCTTGATACCCTGCCACTGTCTATTCTTTCCAATCAACCGGCCCCAGGTTACCCCTTGTACAGACCAGCCTGTTTTGTCGACAGTTCCACAAAAAGTAAAAGTTCTTTGCTAGCTGGGGCTCACCCAACAGGTGTCTGCAGCTTGCTGGTCTGAAGTAAACGAGACTTGAGGCTCAATGTCCGATGTGCAGATGTCTAGATCATAGTTTGAAGCAATCTTGTCCTTCACAACTCGTTACAACATAACTGTTTATATTTTGGGTGGATATCTAGAATGTTTACTGTTACTTCTGACCGCAAGTCCTAGAAGTGACATTGGGTGATTACCAGATTTTCCATCCTTTCTAAGCCTCAAAAATGGCTCAACGGAAGGTTTTTTAACTATGGGTGGGATTTTCCCCTCATTGCACTAAGTGCAGCAGCAGGTATGAAAAATGCCATTCTACCCGCCAGCCGCAGTGGCAGGTTTTCACACCGATCGCCTGCTTCCTGCCACATTAATTATGCATGCATGGGAAACACGCTAGATCGCGGGTGGGCGGCCACTGATTCTCCTGCCCCCTATGAGCTCACCGCTTCCTCACTCCAGGTGCAGCAGTGCACAGCTTTTTTAATGTCTACAGCCCAGGACTGCTCCACTGAAGAGACGGCTCCCAAAGGGAAGAAGCATGTTGCTCCAAAATTAATGATGCCTCACTAGAATGCCTGCTGGGTGCAGCTGAGGCCCGCCACAATGTCCTCTACCCCCGTGATGGCTGGAGGAGGTCCACCAACCTCACCATTCCAGCTTGACAGGTGGTGGCAGCAGTGGTCTGTGCCAACGCAGAATGGAAGAGGTCAGCCACCCAGTGCAGAAAGAGAATGAATGATCTCATCTATGCCGCCAGGGTAAGTCAACCATCTCATCACTCTCAACTTACACACTCACCAGCCCATCACACATTCACTGGCATCTCACATGCTGCCAGCTCAAGGGACATCACCACTCACTCTCTCATACACACCCTCACATCTCCAACTGGCCTCATCTCCTCTGCAGTTCGCGTCCTCACCCCATCCATGGCTGCACTCACCAACCACAGATGGCAAACATCCTGATCATCTGCCCTGGCACATATACTGCTCACACTCTCCATCCGGCTCCACAGGCTGAGGCATCTGAACCGCAGCAAAAGACACCCAAAGCAGACTGGGGCCCTCTAGGTCTTGGCCCACAGAGAACGCCTGCCAAAGTCATCACAGACAACAGGGCGTAGCATTCAGCAGGCTGCCTCCACATCTGCTGTGGATGCCCGGGCAGCACCAAGACATAGTGGTAGGGTTAGGAAAGTTAAAAAGATTTAGGAGTACAACAGTGGCATGGGTGTTCACAACATGTATAAAATGTACACAAATGTAAATAGACTCACACCCATTTCACATCTCCTCTTGTGTATGCATCCTTTTTATGATGAGCTGTGTTGCTGCCAATCAGGTGTGACACAATGGTACCTCATTTATTGCAGAAGTTGTTATCATGAGCCTCTCGTCTATGTAGTGTGCTTCCATATCACCACAGTGTGTGGCCCTTTCCCAGATCATTCTTGACATCAATGATGCCTCAACCTTAATGCTAAGTGTGCTTGTGGAAGGAACTTTGTTCACATGCTTTGCAGGGTCATGTCATGTTTATTCTTGGCTGTGTAAGATTGAGGCAGAGGTGTTCTCCTACCCCGCCTAAATTCTTGAAAGGTGAAGGTGTAGTTTACAAGGAGAGATGTGCTAACATATGGAGAATGTGGTAAAGTGGGGTACCATGTACCTTTAAGAGAATGCAACTGGACTAACCTATATTAATGACTTGGATGAGGGAAATGAATGTACTATTACCAAGTTTGTGAATGACACTTAAATAGGTGGGAAGGCAAGTGGTGAGGATGACACAAAGAGTCTACAGAGGGATATAGACAGGTTAAGTGAGTGGGCAAAAACTTGGCAGACGGAATATAATGTGGGAAAATGTGAGGTTATGCACTTTGGCAGGAAGAATAGAAGAGCTGAATATTATTTAAATGGAGAAAGACTGAAGAAAGCTACAGCACAGAGGGATTTGGGGGTCCTCCTGCATGAATCCCAAAAAGCTAGCATATAAATTCAGGTAACAGGGAAGGCAAATGGAATGTTGGCCTTTATTTTAAAGGGAATGGTGTCTAAAAATAGGTAAGTCTTGTTAAAACTATACAAGGCACTAGTTAGGCCACACTTAGAATACTGTGAACAGTTTTGGTCCCCTTATCTAAGGAAAGATATACTGGCATTGGAGGCAGTCCAGAGAAGGTTCACCAGGTTGATCCCGGGTATGGAGGGACTTTCTTATGAGGAGAGGTTGAGTAGGTTGGGCCTGTACTTATTGGAGTTTAGAAGAATGAGAGGTGACCTTATTGCAACTCATAAGATTCTTAGGAGGCTTGACAGGGTAGATGCTGAGAGGTTGTTTTCCCTTGTGGGAGAGTCTAAGACCAGAGGGCATAATCTCAGAGTAAGGGGTCGCCCATTTAAGACAGAGATGAGGAGGAATTTCTCTCAGATGGTAGTAAATCTGTGTAATTCTTTACTATGAGGGCTGTAGAGGCTGGGTCGTTAAGTATATTCAAGGCTGAGATAGACAGATTTTTAATCAGTAAGGGAATCAAGGGTTACGGGGAAAAGGCAGGAAAGTGGAGTTGAAGATTATCAGATCAGCCATGATCTCATTGAATGGTGGAGCAGACTCGATGGGCCGAATGCCCTACTTCTGCTCCTACGCCTTATGGTCTTATAGTACTGAGCGCTCACTGTACAGCATGGGCTACTGGTTAATTGTAAGTCTAGAGCTGGAGGTGTTTGTGGGAGCATACAAGGATTTAGTGCTCTGCCTTCTGTTGCAATAAACAATCACAGTTTGTTCTTATCTCAGTCTCCCTCCATTATTGATTGTGAGCATCAACTAACAAGTGTATATGAAGGCATGCAATTCAAGTTTACTCGACTAGTGAACTCATAGACTCAAGACATAAAACTGGTGCCAAGGATGAATATAGCAAAATTGCAAGACCTCTGAGTGAGAATCCACAAGATGGGTGAGCAAAGCATTAGAAAGAGAATCTGTACCTTAGTCCTTAGTTGTGAAATAGATGGCAATCAGATCAGAAAGCAGTGCTGCAGTTTTAAATTTGAGAAAAAAAGGAGAAAAGAAAAAACCCTGCAGAATAGCAATCATGAGGATCCCACCAAAACTCGAAAAGAGTGCAAAGCCCAGCAGAGAAAAGCCAACAGCTGCAGAGACGGAGTTAAAAAAATGGTGACTGCTTTTAAAGCAGCAATACATTTAAAGAGGTACATGCAAGAAAAGTTATGAGAGACCCCAGAGAGAGGGCAACTGTCCGGAAGGCAAAACACGAATCAATTGATGCCAGTCAAGAAAGCCACAGTAAGCCAAACACCTGAACTTGTCATTAACTGGGAAGCCATTGGAAGCGCTGTCCCCTTGTAGTCGTTCACGATGCCGCAGTTCGGGCGTGTCGATCCATTCAACCCCATCTCAGATGACTGGTCTCAGTATGTTGAATGTGCAGCTTTCTTTTTTACCGCTACAGACATCGTGGGGGAGGAAAAGAAAAGGGCGATTCTTTTGTCCAAATGCGGGAGCAAAATATATGGCTGATCTGCAGACTCACGTCACCTAGCACCCCAGACTCGAAGACTATCGATGAGTTAATAAAAATTGTACAAAACCACCTGAGACTAAATCCCTCTTTTACTATGCAGAGCTTCAAGTTCAGTTCAAGGGACAGGCTTCCAGGGGAGACAATAGCTGACTATGTTGCCATTTTAAAGGCATTAACTGAACATTGCAAATTCGGAACGTCTATTAATGATATATTGAGAGACCGACGGATATGTGGGATCGGAGATGGTACTATTCAAAGGTGTTTGCTAGTCGCAGCTAATCTAGACTTCAGTAAGCCATTAGAATTAGACACAGGCATGGAGAGCGTTGTTAGAAATTCGGAAGCTATAAGAGATGCACAAAATGGCACTGTCCATCTGGTAGGGCGGGACAGACTGGCAACAAAAGGTGCGAAAACGTCGGACCCCACAGAAAGGAGCGAAACGTCCCCTATGTGCAGGTCAATAAAAAACAGCAGTACCACAGTGAAAACCCACAAAATGAATGAGAGAAATGCATCCAGGCATCCAGTGGATGATTGACAATTCAAACAAGTCAAATGTTTTTTCTGCCACCACTATGGTCACATAAGGCGGCACTGCAGAGATAGGCTGAGACAGCAATTTAAAGACAAAGGGAGAAATCATAACATATGCCTCTTGGAAGAATAGAATCAGACATCCATCCATTATATAACCTGAAAGTGGGTAGAACCGAGCCAATCCAAGTAGTCATTATAGTCAATGGACAACCTGTTAAGATGGAAGTTGATATTGGGCTGTCGATGTCCATCATTGGAGAACATCCATTCAGATACTTGAATAAAGGGACCCATCCTTTAAGATTGGAAGTTTCGGACATTAAACGGGTGAAGAAATAAGACTGAAAGGGTTATGTCAAGTCTCGGTGAGGTATCTGAAAGGTTGCCCTTGTTAGTGGTAGCTGGAGAGGGCCGCAGCTTAATAGGCTCCAACTGGCTCGAAAAGATTAAATTGAAATGGGCCAAAATTTTTCAAATTACAACAAATGGCTTGCAGGAATTGTTGCAAAAGTATGCTTCCATTTTCAATGATGAGTTAGGAAGGATTCTAGAGCTACAGGCCAGAATCCATGTAGATCCAAATGCAACCCCCAGATTTATAAGAGCCAGACCAGTCCCTTATGCTCTATGGGACAAGGTTGAAACCAAACTGGACACACTGGAAAAATTGGGCAACCTACAACCAGTGCAATTTTCTGAGTGGGCGGCACCCATTGTACCTGTACTGAAGCCGGACCAAAGAATGCGTTTATGCGGTGACTATAAGCTAAATGTCAATAAGGTGGCCAAATTTGATAGACACCTGATAGCCAAGATTGAGGAATTGTATTCGAAGTTGGCAGGGGGTCAGCATCCCTAAGTGAGAGTGCTAGATGTTAATGTGATAGGGAAGAAGGTGACACAGAGGATTCAGCCATCTCTGAATAGATACACGCCTGTGGAACATCCTCAGCTGCCTTGGCCCAAGAGTCACCAATCAGTTTCACCATCGAGATTACACAGAATGTGTTGTCCCATTGTTGGAGGTGGATCTCCTTGAGGAGCTTTGTCAGAATGAAGGCATACAGCTATGAGCCTACTGAGGGTAATGGAACAGCTCCTGGCTCTTGTAGGCTGCTGCTGCGACTGGGATGCTGGAGAGACACTTGAAGAGGCAGCACCTTCTGATGTCTGATGCTGGGCCTCCCTCCTCCAGTTAGCATCTCATCTCAGCAAGGACACATGCTGCCAAGGCTTCATCATCCTTCAAAGGATCAGGACACTGTGACCTTCATGTATAACTATTCATTCTCACATTGAAGTGCATGGTTGAAATGAGAGGAATAGTAATGCTGGTATTCATGTTGGCCCATAATGAGGGGCACTTGTCCAAGAGGGTACTCATTGCAACTCATCATCCTCCTCATGGAATCTGGTGGCAGTGAAGTCCGCACGCGCATGCTTTCCTCATCTGGGCTATGTTGTACCCTCACCCCCTGCAGCCTCGACTTCTTCCAACTCAACGCGCTCAACCCCCTTGATGTCCTCCTCATTGGTTGAAATGCACATCTCCTCCAATGAGGAGGACCTGGCAGCCAATGTGGAGGAGATGTGCAGCTCCTCCACATTGGCTGGCAGGTCCTCCCCCCTTTGCAGCGCCAGGTTGTGCAGTGTGCAGCAAGCCACGATGATCCATGGCACCCTCTAGGGAGTGTACTGGAGTGCTCCGCCAGATATGTCCAGGCATCGGAATCACCTTTAAGATCTCTATGGTGTGCTCCACCAATGTTCGACTAACGGCATGAGCATTGTTGTATCTTCTCTCTGCAGGAGTCTGAGACTGCTGCATGGGCGTCATCAGCCAGGTCCATTACGGGTACCCTTTGTCACCAAGGAGCTAGCCCTGGATCCTGTGTGGTCCCTCGAAGATGGCAGGGATCTGCAATCTACTCAAGATGCATGAGTCATAGACACTTTCTGGGTATCTGACGCAAACCTGCATGATAAGTTTCTTATGATCACAGATCACCTGCACATTGAGTGAGCGGTAACCTTTCCTGTTTATGTATTGGAGTGCCTGTTGTCAGGGAGCTTTTATAGCCACATGAGTGCAGTTGATGGCACCCTGCACCTGTGGGAATCTGAAAATCTCAGCAAAGCCCAGTGCTTTGGTGCCCTGGCTTACTTGATCTCTGTCGAATTTGACGTAATTGTGGGTCTTGGTAAAAATGTTACATTCAGAGCCACTGGCAATGGATGCCCTCCAAGTCCCCGTGGTGCCAATTCATGGAGAATTTGGCAAATGTGAGTCACCAGATCCCTGGACGTGCGGAGGCATTGGCAACACTGTCTCTCATTCCTCTGCAGATAAGACTGTGAGTTCTGTACACCCTTGGTTTTGTGAGCCGCCCATGCACGGTGTCTCTGTGAGCCTCATCATCTACATCCGGAGGCCCTGCTGGCCCTTGGTCTTGAAGGTTTTGCTCCTCCCTTTGGTGAGCCAGATGCCCCTGTCGCAATCTTCTCCTTCTCCTCTCCTGCCTGTATGCCATTATGCAGGCAGCAATAAGTCAATAAATGCAGGCTCCATCTTGCTGATGGCCCCCTCTCTGCAGAGAAACAGACAAGAGTCAGCATTAGTCTGCAAGGGTCCCCTTCCTATCAATGTCTCATCAGTGAATGTGGGTTCAAGGGCTTTGTTCCTGTGTTGGCAACTACTCGCCCCTGAAATTATGGCCAGTGCAGGGTGCATGTCAAGGGTCCCTCCCCACAACATGACTGACTGCTGTGACATTACTTTGGCCAGGTGCTGGGATGCATTGCTTTCAGCCCAAGCGCTGGGAGCCTCATTCACTGCACTCTAATACTACGCTCTTTGGAATAAACATGAGGGTAAATGTTTAGCCAGAAAATGAGATTATTTGAGGGCTGCCTGAGGCTTCCCTCCTGTGAACCATCCAGCGCCATGATTCTAACATGCTTCTGAAGCTTGTCCAGTTGCCCAGTTGCTCTGGAGTTCATTATTGCTTTGGGGAATTTCCACACTGGGAACAAGGGCTTAAAACAAGATCGATGAGTGCCTTGCAGGACTAGTCTTGCATGAATGTGTATCATAGCTTCTCTTTCCTGATTCCCTGCACTGTCATTGAAAGGTCCTAACATGTCTCAGCTGTGCCTCTCTCGTCATTTGGCAATGCACAGTTCAGTTGGGTTCCCTTTAATCAGCCCCCCAGTGCAGGTACCTGCCCTCCAATCTGCCCACAGATCCCTCACCAGCTGAGATTCTCCTGATTTTAATTTTGTACTGCACCATCACTGCAGGTTGGAAGAAGGTGGTGCTAGACTAGCTTGGACCCTCCCTGTGTGAGCATGGAAACTGCTCCCATCGTCCCGAAGGAGCCTAATGTTCAGGTTTCCCTTCCTCCAAGACTTCTAAATCCTCCCCTCTGTCTTCCTTGATCCCATCGTGATTATGATGGATATCCATATGTTAGCCCCTAAACATTTTGAGATGGGTGTGTCTATGCCCCGTGTGGACCTCACCCCTCCCCATCTTGAGGCCACTTGCACAGTTAAACATACATCCCTCCCCACACCCCACACATATTCGATACCCCCAGAATGCCTTTTCCTTATCTGTAGGCTGTAGATCTGACTGAGTGTGCCCTCTGAGGCCCAGTAAGTTGCCAGAAACCCCCTGGACCAATGATATGACTGTGCCCTGTGCACAACATGCTGGGCAAGACTGAGACTGGACTGACATGCCCTTCCCCTCCCTGGACTGGGACAAGGACAGTCTTTGAAAGCTCAACAATGTAAACTAAACACTTCATCACTCAGCGCTCCTCCCATTCTGGCCCCAAGTGGCTTATGTCATCCTGTAACATACTCTCTCCCCATCCTGGCACTGAGGACGCTAACAATCTTCACTCTCCCCCAAGTCATGTGCCTGAGTGCAACCTTCCCCAATCTTACCCCCCAGTACAGCCCTAGTCCTGCAGCCCTATCCCATGCCTGAGGCCAATTTCCCCTCTTCCCAAGCACAGCCCTGACCTTGCAGCCCATTAAAAGACACCCCTGCCTTATCGCTGGTCTGGTAAGTGGAGACTTGCCTCTGACACCCCTCTGAAAGTGATGTGGTGCTGCCTGCGAAGCCTGGCACTGATTACCACGAGTGCTGGGTGGTGCAAGGTAGGCAAACGAACCTTAAAGCCATGAGCGAAGTGTAGGTCGCTAGGTGCATGTAGCTTATGTACTATTGTGAAACACATCGTTCTAATTGCACACCAACATGCCCTGATGATCCAGGGTCGGGGGATGATTCCAGCGGCCCGCCATTGAAGGCTGCAGTGCATAATCACAAATTGGTTTTATGATGCTGCAAAACCGATTTTTGGCCTTCTTGCGATATTTTCCGCTCCCACCCATCATGATATGAAGAGGAGTGGAAAGTCTTGGGCTATATCTTAAACAGAAATGAAAAGGGGAAATAGCAATAAGGGTATCTATACCAATTTAGAGATTGCACGTTGGGTAATTCTGCAATGCACATGCTCAAAGTGTTTGAAAGCTCTCTTGAACTATTGTGCGATACAAATATCTAGTTGAAACCAATGTCTTTGAGTAAGGGCTGGAAGTAACAGCATTGAAAGACAATTGAGCAGAAAAATGTAATCATGCCTTTGTGAAATATGTTTGTTTTACTATTTAAAGGCACATGTCTGCTGCTGGGTACTCCCTCAACACTGGCTCTGTTCTTTTGGGAGCAGTCATCAAGCAGGAGTAAGGTTTGTGAAGGCTTTAACTTCCCTCATTTAACCAGGTGTCAGTTTTGGCACTCTTACTTCAGAGTCAGAAGGTTGTGGGTTCAACTTCCACTCTAGAGCACATAAGGTAGGGTGGCATTTCAGTGTTGTATTGAGGGAGAGCTCCACAGCCAGAGGTGCCAACTTTCAGATGAGTCCTTAAACCAAAGCTCCCGGCAGTCTTCTCAAGTGGACATAGAAGATTGCATGAGACTCAAAGAAGAGCAGGGGAATTCTACCAGTGTCCTGGCCAATATTTACCCCTCAACCAACATCAGTAAAATAATTATCTAGTTATGCATCTTATTGCTGATTATGGGACATTGCTGTGCATACATTGGCAGTTGTGTTTCCTACATTAGAACAGTGATTACACTTCAAAAGTACTTAGATTATGTCCAAGTGCTTTATGGACAATTGAGGTGAAACATGCCAAATAAATGCAAGTCTTTCTTTCCATCATGACAAAGTTGAAAATACTAACTTGTGTGTCAGATTATTTAACTGTGATTGAGTGAATAAGTAGGGAGAAAGTTAAAGAAAACTCTGTACTAGCACGAAACTTGGGGTAAGTATCTGGCTTCATCCTTTATGACTCCCTCGATGCTCTCAACCCCTATGATTTCCAGTATTATCTCTTCAAAAGGACTGAAATAAATGAAATTGTTGGGCCTCTTCCTGTGCAAGCTTGCTCCTTCATGTTGTCCTTGAATTCCCTTTGAATTTCTGCCGCTGTGCCACCATAATTTCACTGGAAGTATGGTGGAAACCGTGTTGATGCTTGGAAACAAAGGACAGGATTTTATCTGCCAATGGTGGTTTCAGATACAGCTGGACGTTTAAATCCCCCCCAAAATTTCAGCGGGTTGAAAACCTGACATTATCCCACACACTTACAGGTTTCACTGGGGCATGTTTGGAGGCAAGCAGAAAATATCTGTGGAGTTGTCGGATTTCAAAATTTAAATAATCTATTAATTGAGTCTTTACCAGCCAGCGCAGGAGTTTCCCAAGCTGTGTGGAACTCACCAGGGTCAACAGGGTAAGAAAACAGCATTGAATCATTGATCAATTAGACAGACAGACTGGAAAGATGTTAAACAGTGAAATTGCATAGATGGGAAAGGCTTGTGTGTACAGCAATGGCTCAGGGAGCCTGATTAACTTATTCACAGGTTATTTCCAACATTTTGGAAGCCATTTCACACACCTTGGACTTTACTTTCTTGATCTGGTCTTCACTGCAGCAGGGGAGAAACTTATGCAGCTCTATCTTGGACCTCTGTGAGGCACAACAGAAGCTGTAGGAGCAGCACCAGCTGCATTTTCCTCAGATGCATGACACTCCACAGGACAGAGGGAAGGACACAGAACTCCAGCTGGATGGAGGTGATATGCTCAACAGAGGATTAGCTACCTTAACATGTGTGAGTGCCAGTGCTTCAGAAGGCTCAGATTCTCAGGTCATTACTGGAACCTCCTGGAATAAGACTTCCTTCCCAGTGGACTAGGTGGGCATGCATTGTCAGCGGCTGTCAAGTTGGCTATCATTGGAGGGCCAGTCCCAGTTATCTGCCCCTCCCTGGAGTCCTTTGAAGAAAACAACCAAGCGTTATGAGTATGAGGAGTGGATTGCATGGAAAGGTTGCAACGACATTTGTGGAGGCTGACTGTGAGGCACGGCTGTGAGATGCTATAAAGGATGAGTGTCAGTGCTGGCTGTTCAGATGGGGATGTGAGGAGGTGCCTGGAGAGAGCAGAATAAATGGAGCTGCAAGATGTGTTTGTCCAAGGAATGCTGTGCAGGAGAATGCTAGGAAATTCAGAGTGTGGAGTTTGGAACCTGAAAGTGGGAGGCTACTCACTGTTCCTGCCTTCTTGAAGTCCTTAAATCCCTTGGTGCACTGCCTCCACGTTTGAGGGATCACATTCCAGCTGCACACGTCCATGGCCACTTACATTCACACCTGCTTGAAAGGTTGGCCTACCCTCCAGGAAGGGTCAGAGACCTTCAATAATTAGCAATAAAACAAGTTTCTGTGGAACTGGGACTTCCATATCATTTTCTTGTAAAGGCAAATGACTAAGTGCATCGGCGTTTGCGATTTGACTGCCGGGCCTATGTACGAAAGTATATTCGTATGCTGCCAGGATTAAAGCCCATCGCTGTATTCTTGCCGAGGCTATGGGTGGTATAGCCTTGCTTTCGCTGAATAACCCTAGCAATGGCTTGTGGTCTGAAACGATAGTAAAATGGCGGCTGTTTATGTACTGGTGAAATTTCTTGACACCAAAGATGATTGACAGGCCTTTTTCTATCTGCGAGTATCTCTTTTCTGCTGTGGTGAGCATTCTTGATATGTACCCTTTAGGCCGCTCCATGCCATCGTCCATCCGATGGGAGAGCACTGCTCCCACTCTGTAGGGGGATGCATCACATGTCAACACCAATTCTTTTCTTTGGTCATAACGTACTAATAGGTTGGACGAGTGCAACAATTGTTTGACATTTCTGAAAGCTTCTCTCTGGGGCGCCTCCCAAGACCAACATTGGTTCTTTTTGAGTAAATAATGTAGGGGTACCAGTTCTGTAGATAAATTGGATAAGAAACGCCCATATTAATTGACCATTCCTAGGAATGATTTGAGCTCTGAAGTGTTCCTTGGAGCAGGTGCCTCTCTTATGGCTCTCACTTTCTCCTCAATCGAGTGGAGGCCCGGCAAATCTACCCGGTGACCCAAATAGATTACCCCCCTCACTTGGAATGTGCACTTTTCTTTTTTTAAACGCACTCCAGCCTTCAAGAAATGTTTTAAGACTTCTTTTAAGTTTGCCAAATGCTCCTTTTTAGTGAATCCTGTCACCAAAATATCATCTAAATAGACTACAACCTGGGGCAGTCCTTGCAGTAAACTTTCCATTGTTCTCGGGAAGATGGCGCAAGCTGAGGAGATGCTGAAAGGTAATCGAGTATATTGGCACAACACTTTGTGGGTACTAATTGCGACACATTCCTGGGAGGCATTATCTAACTCTAATTGTTGATAAGCATGACTCATATCAAGCTTTGTGTAGGTGGTTCCACCTGCCAGCTTGGTATACAGGTCTTCGATTTTTGGCATGGGGTTTCTGTCTAGCTTGGCTACTTTAATAACTGTCAGTTTGTAGTCTTCACAAATCCAGATGCTTTGGTTGGGTTTAAGGATGGGGACTATGGCCATTCTGAGAACTGCACAGGTTGTATAATACCCAGTTTTTCTAATCTGCCCAGTTTGGTGTCAACCTTTTCTCGCAATGCGTAAGGTACTGGTCTCACCTTCATAAATCGGGGGGTTGCCTCTGGATCCACATGAATTTTTGCCTGCAGCCCCTGGACCTCCCCAAGTTCATCCTTGAAGACTGTGGCGTACTTTCGTAGTAGCTCTAGTAACCTGCTTGTTCTCAACTGCAAAATTTCAGCCCATTCTAACTTAATCTCCTTTAGCCAGTTTTGCTCAAGGTGGCTAGGCCCCTCAACTGCTACCACCATCAAGGATAGCTTTACCGAATGGCTTCCATAATGGACAGTTAGTCAACTTATGTCTTTGACTTGGATGTCTTCACCCGTGTATGTTTTTAATTGGGCAGTTGTTTCTTCTAGATTTAATTGATGTTCACTGTTATTGAGATAACTCTAGCTCTACACTACTGACTACTAACTACTTCAGTAGCCCACGCTATTCTCCTATCGGATACAAAGATCATGTGATTTCTTTTTATTCATTCTTGGGATGTGGGCTTCGCTGGCTGGGCCAGCATTTATTGCCCATCCCTAGTTGCCCTTGAGAAGGTGGTGGTGAGCTGACTTCTTGAACCGCTACAGTCCATGGGTATAGATACACCCACGGTACTGTAAGGAAGTGGGTTCCAGGATTTTGACCCAGTGACAGGATGGTGAGTGACTTGGAGGGAAACTTTTAGGTGGTGGTGTTTCCATCTATCTGCTGCCTTTGTCTTTCTAGATGGTAGTGGTCATTGGTTTGGAAGGTGCTGTCAAGGAGCCTTGGTGAATTCCTGCAGTCCATCTTGTAGATGGTACACACTGCTGCTACTGTTCATCAGTGCAGGAGGGAGTGAATGTTTGTGGATGTGGTGCTAATCAAGCGGGCCGTTTTGTCTTGAATGGTGTCAAGCTTCTTGAGTGTTGTTGGAGCTGCATTCATCCAGGCAAGTGGGGAGTATTCCATCATGCTTCTGACTTGTGTCTTGTAGATGGTGAACAGGCTTTGGGGAGTCAGGAGGTGAGTTACTCACCGCAGGATTCCTAGCCTCTGACCTGTTCTTGTAGTCACAGTATTTATATGGCTAGTCCAATTCAGTTTCTGGTTAATGGTAACCCCCAGGATGTTGATATTGGGGGATTCAGTGATGGTCATGCCATTGAACATCAAAGGGCAATGGTTAGATTCTGTAGATTATTGGAGATGGCCATTGCCTGGCACTTGTGAGGTGCGAATGTTACTTGCACTTCTTAGCCCAAGCCTGGATATTGTCCATGTCTTGCTACATTTGGAAATGGACTGCTTCAGTATCTGTGGAGTCGCGAATGGTGTTGAACATCGTGCAATCATCAGCGAACATCCCCACTTCTGACCTTATGATGGAAGGAAGGTCATTGATGAAGCAGCTGAAGATGGTTGGGCCTAGGACACTACCCTGAGGAACTCCTGCAGTGATATCCTGGAGCTGTGATGACTGACCTCCAACAACCACACCGTCTTTCTTTATGCTAGATATGACTCCAACAAGAGGAGAGTTTTCCCGCTGATTCCCATTGTCTCCAGTTTTGTTAGGGCTCCTTGATGCCACACTTGGTCAAATGTGGCCTTATTGTCAAGGACAGTCACTCTTACCTCACCCTGGGAGTTCAGTTCTTTTGTCCATGTTTGAACTAAGGCCGTAATGAGATCAGGAGCTGAGTGGCCCTGGCGGAACCCAAACTGGGCATCATTGAGCAGGTTATTGCTAAGCAAGTGCTGCTTGATAGCACTGTTGATAACTCCTTCCATTACTTTGATGATTGAGAGAAGACTGATGGGGCAGTAATTGGCCTGGTTGGATTTGTCCTAATTTTTGTGTACAGGACATATCTGGGCAATTTTCCACATAGCCAGATAGATGCCAGTGTTGCAGCTGTATTGGAACAGCTTGGTTAGGGGTGCAGCAAGTTCTGGAGCACAAGTCTTCAGTGCTATTGCAGGAATATTGTCAGGGCCCAAACCCTTTGCACTATCCAGTGCCTTCAGCCGTTTCTTGATATCACGTGGAGTGAATCGAATTGGATGAAGACTGGCATCTGTGATGCTGGGGCTCTCCGGAGGAGGCTGAGATGGATCATTCACTTGGCACTTCTGGCTGAAGATTGTAGCAAATGCTTCAATCATATCTTTTGCCCTGATGTGCTGGGCTCCCCCATCATTGAGAATGTGGACATTTGTTGATCCTCCTCCTCCAGTGAGTTGTTTAATTGTCCACTAGCATTCATGACTGGATGTGGCAGGACTGCAGAGCTTAGGTCTCATCCATTGGTTGTGGGAATCGCTTAGCCCTGTCTATCACTTGCTGCTTATGGTGTTAGCATGCAAGTAGTCCAGTGTTATAGCTTCATCAGGTTGACACCTCATTTTTAGGTGTGCCTAGTGCTGCTCCTGGCATGCCCTCCTGCACTCTTCATTGAACCAGGGTTGAACCCCGGCTTGATGGCAATGGTAGAGTGGGGGGTATGCCAGGCCATGAGGTTGCAGGTTGTGTTTGAATACAATTCTACTGTTGCTGATGGCCCAAAGTGCCTCATGGATGCCCAGTCTTGAGTTGCTAGATCAGTTCGGAATCTATCCCATTTAGCATGGTGGTAGTGCTCCACAACACGATGGAGGGTATCCTAAATGTGAAGGCAGGGCTTCATCTCCACAAGGACTGTGAGGTGGTCACTCCTACCAATACTGTCATTGACAGATGCATCTGCAGCAGGCAGGTTGGTCATGATGAGGTCAGGTATGTTCTTCTCTCTTCTTGGTTTATCACCACCTGCCGCAGACCTAGTCTAGCAGCTACGTCCTCTAGGACTCGGCCAGCTCGGTCTGTAGTGGTGCTACTGAGCGATTCCTGGTGATGGACATTGAAGCCCCCCACCGGGTGCATTCTGCACCTGCGCCACCCTCAGTACTTCCTCCAAGCGGTGTTCAACGTGGAGGAATACTGATTCATCAACAGCTGAGGGAGGGTGGTACGTGGTAATCAGCAGGAGGTTTCCTTGTCCATGTTTGACCTGACGCCATGTGACTTCATGGGGTTCGGAGTCGATGTTGAGGATCCCCAGGGCAACTCCCTCCTGGCTGTATACCACTGTGCTGCCACCTCTGCTGGGTCTGTCCTGCCGGTGGGGCAGGACAAACCCAGGCATGGTGATGGTGGTGTCTGGGGCGTTACCTGTAGGTAATGATTCTGTGAGGATGACTATGTCAGGCTGTTGCTTGACTAGCCTGTGAGACAGCTCTCCCAATTTTGGCACTAGCCCCCAGATGTTAGTAAGGAGGACTTTGCAAGGTCGACAGGGCTGAGTGTGCCATTGTTGTTGTCATTTCCAGTGTCTAGGTTGATGCTGGTTGGTCTGTCTGGTTTCATTCCTTTTTTGAGATTTTGTAGCAGTTTGATACAACTGAGTGGAGTGTCTTGCTAGTCCATTTAAGAGTCAACGACATTGATATGGGCCTGGAGTCACATGTCGGCCAGACCAGGTAAGGACAGCAGATTTCCTTCCCGAAAGGACATTAGCAAACCATATGGGACATTAGCAAACCATATGGGTTTTTACAACAATCAACAGTGGTTTCATGGTCATCATTAGACTTTTGGTGATGAAATTTTAATTCCAGATTTTTTATTTAATTCAAATTTCATCATCTACTGTGGCAGGATTCAAACTCAGGTTCCCAGAGCATTACCCTGGGCCTCCGGATTACTAGTCTAGTGACAATAACACTACACTAGTGCCTCCCCCTGAATAACATTCCTTAATAGCATTCTTCTTAAAGGTATATTACAGGTTAGATAAAACCATAATTACTACAGAGGTGCTACTTGAAGATGCATTTGTCTGGTTGCCATTATTTAGGGTTTGAAGGGATGCTGATCATTTGCAAACAGCCGGTCTTGTGGCTGGTCATTTTGTTCAAACGTCCAAGAACATAGTAGTTCCAAATGAATTAATCATATGTTAAAAACCAGAGATGTGTTAATCCCAGAAATTTTATACTCATTAGCAATGTGAGTTGTTTAACACTGCACAAGGACTGAGGGAACTAACATGCATCGGATTGAGTGACAGTGCCTGTTATCTCTCTGTGAACAGAGTCTGCCACATCCAGAACTCTGGGAATGACAGCATCGACATACAAATGTTTTCACCTGACAAGTTGTCTCTCAGGAACCTTGCAGAAAGTGTACGACCTGCCAGCCTTCAGAGCAGCCCATCTGTCAGCAGTTTAATGCAGATAGGCATTATACTGCGATTGCAGTATGTTAGTCCTAGTGCCCAGAATGACCCATCAGCAGAATTTTATAGCTATCATCAATCTCACTCGTGGCAAGAACAGTAATAGACGCCATTTGGATGCAATTAGTGACTCAGACCCAAATTATTTTCGGCAAAGTGAGATTTGAAGCCGGAATAATCTGAGTGAATCCTTTCTGCAGAAATCTGAGAATAATCCCCTTTCTGCTCTGTCACTTTCCTCCTCATCCTTTCATGGCTTCCCTTGTGTTGGGACTCATATACAGTTCACTCTTGTAGCAGTAATGGAACATTGTCAAAGGGATTTGTATAAATGTTACACTTAACGATGTGTTACTCAGGCTGCTTATCTACCACCTATTTAATTATTACTAATTCAATTGCTGGTTTTAATCCACTGTCAGAAACCATTTTATTAATGCTGTATTAAGCCTGGACAGGAAAATATTGTCTGTTGTCAATGATTATAAGGGATCATTTTCCAACTTTGTCCAGGGGCAGAGTAAATAGGAAACTCATACATGCCAGGTCTGATTTTCTGACCATTAAATGGAAAGAGAAATAACTTGTATTTATATTATGGCTTCAGGACAACCCCAAGTCCTTGACAATCAATATTCTTTTGTTATTGTTGTCATACAGGGAAACAAGACAGCAAATTTGTACACAGCATAGCCCACAAATAGCAATGGCCACATAATCAGTTTTTAAATGATGTTAATTGAGCTATTTTAGCTAGGACACTGGGAGGACTCCCCAACTCTCAGGATCAGTTACACTCTTGAGAGGAAAGAATTGGGCTTTGGTTTAATGTCTCATCTGAAAGAAGCCACCTGCTACAGAGCAGCATTCCTTCAGTATTGCATTGCTGTGAACCTATTTTATGGGTATTCTAGTCATTGGAATGGGATTTGAACCCACCTCTAACTCAGAGGCAAGAGTGCATTGAGCCAAAGCTGACCTTCATGTTCATAAAACTATGCCCAGAAAACCTGATTTTCAGATGTACACTTCTGCCAGATGAGTCTATCCGCCAACAGTATTGCCAAAAAATTGCCCCATATTGTAAATACTGTACTTTGTATTTTACCAGTATTGTCTGAGCAGAATTTTGTCAATTTATCGTATTTTTATGATACCAAATATTTTAGTTTTTGCTTAATGTTAACTAGCAGACATGGAATTCGGGAGAAGAAGAGCCGAAGAAGAGTCATATCAGACTCGAAACATTAACTCTGTTTCTCTCTCCACAGGTGCTGCCAGACCTTCTGAGTATTTCTGGCACTTTCTCTAAAGTTTTTATTTCAGATCTCCAGCATCTGCAGTATTTTGCTTTTATTATTATGGAATTAGGGAGGTCTTGGTACTATGAAATAACAATTGTTTACCAATGGGACTTCCTACAGCTTTGAGATAATGTCCCACATCTTCAGGTTTCCAGATGGTCTTACCCCAGAAGATGTGCTACGGGATCCCTTGGAAGTCCCAACACAAGATCTCTGCAGGAATTGCCTAGGAAGTTTCAACTTCCGATCAGCAATCTCCCAGTGTCCAGAACCCTCTGAAAAGTCTCCAACTCTGAGTTAGAGTTGGAGACTTTGGAGGGTTCCAACTCACTTACCAGAATGTTTACCCAGTAAATGTTAGATAGGAAAAAACCGTATCTACCTCCTGGGTAATTGTACAACTGACACTCACCACCCTCAGATTTCCCACTGACCCCCTCCCCACAACTCCCGGCCCTCTGAACCCCTGACCCACCGACTCTCCCTACCGACCCTTTGATTTAAAAAAAAAATCATTCACGGGATGTGGGCTTTGCTGGTTGGGCTAGCATTTATTGTCCATCCCTAGTTGCCCTTGAGAAGGTGGTGGTGAGCTGCCTTCTTGAACCAGCTGCAGTCCATGTGGTGTAGGTACACCCACAGAGCTGTTAGGAAGGGAGTTCTAGGATTTTAACCCAGCGGCAGTGAAGGAATGGCGATATATTTCCAAGCCAGGATGGTGAGTGATTTGGTGGGGAACTTCCACGTGGTGTTGTTCCCATCTATCTCCTTCCCCTGCCCTTCTAGATGGTCATGGCCGTGGGTTTGGAAGGTGCTGTTGAAGTATTCCCCCCGACCCTCCCAAAACCTGCCCAAACCTCTGATTCTCCCCCCATCCTCTGACTCTGTCCCTCATCCTCCGACTCCCCGCTGACCTTCCGACACCCCCTTGACCCTCTGACACCCCTTGACCCTCCAGGCCCTCCCAATTCCCCCCGACTCTCTGACACCCCCGACCCTCTGACTACCCACTGACTTTCCGACACTCCTTAAGCCTTTGACCCTCCAACTCCTCCCCAACCCTCCAACAACCTCCTAACCGTTTGACTCCCCTACAACCTGACCTCACCACCCTACCACCTGCCACCCGACCACCTTGCCAGTCACAGCCCTGCCCCCCACTACTCTGCTACCCACCGCCTCGCCACTCTACTACCTGCACCCTCTACCTCCCACCCTTCCCACCCTACCCACTTACCTCACTCACAGTCATTCACTAACACAGTGAAAATCTATTTAAACATCCTAAAGCTTTTCACTGTGTTAGTGAATGAAGACTTACCAAACTACAGCAGCTAGTGCTGTAAAAAGGGGGCGTGGCTTGGCTTCCCCCAACAATCCTGCCCTATGAAGAAGGACTCCCAGAGCAGATACACCCCACGTTTCTGAAGAGCAATCTGACGGTGATTGCCGCTCCTCAGAAGATTCTTGCCGTTGAGTTGTAGCTCAGCCTTTAGCAAGGTTAGTTCTTATGGAATGCATCTACTTCTAGGTTTAGCTTAACAGTCATTTGGAATACAAACAGAAAATGCTGGAAATACTCAACAAATCAGACACCATCTGTGAAGAGAGAAACAAAATGTTTGAGGCTGATGATCTTTCATCAAAACTGTAAGAAGTTAGAGATGTCATAGGTTTTAAGCAAGTGCAGGAGTATTGGAAGGGTGAGGGAAGGAAAGAAGAGAAGGAAAGGGCTGTGTGATTGGGTGGAAGATAAGTGCAAATGAATGACAAAGGGATTGATGGTGTATTGCAAAAGGGAATGATAATGGGATGTAAAGAGCTGTAGGTAGTCATGGAGGAAGGAGATTTGACTGTGAAAGTGTGTTTTGGATGTCTCAGACCCCTAAATTAAAGGGGAGATATTTTAAGTAGGGAGCTTGGATTCACAGCTTTGAAATCTGTACTGTTCAATTGTTTTGTGTTTGATTATGTAAGTCTGGTAACTGATCTATGCTCATTGTGCTTGATTAGTTAAGAACGAAGAACAAAGAAAAGTACAGCACAGGAACAGGCCCTTCGGCCCTCCAAGCCTGCACCGATCATATTGCCTGTCAAACTAAAACATTTTGCACTTCTGGGGTCCATATCCTTCTTTTCCCATCCTATTCATGTATTTGTCAAGCTGCCTCTTAAACACCACTATCGTATCTGCTTCCACCACCTCCTCTGGCAGGGAATTCCAGACACTCACTACCCTCTGTGTAAAAAACTTGCCCCGCACATCTCCTCTAAAGTTTTCTCCTCTCACCTTAAATCTATGTCCCCTAGTAATTGACTCTTCCACCCTGGGAAAAAGCTTCTGACTATCTACTCTGTCCATGCCACTCATAATTTTGTAAACTTCTATCAAGTCGCCCCTCAATCTCTGTCGCTCTAGTGAGAACAATCCGAGTTTCTCCAACCTTTCCTCATAGCTAATAACCTCCAGACCAGGCAGCATCCTGGTAAACCTCCTCTGCACCCTCACCAATGCCTCCATATCCTTCTGGTAATGTGGTGACCAGAACTGCGCGCAATATTCCAAGTGTGGCCTAACCAAGGTTCTATACAGCTGCAGCATGACTTCCCAATCTCATGTCCAGCTTGAGGGAGCAAGTATATCTCATACTTAAGTGGAACCATTTCGCAAAGGGTGCAAGTCAAAGAAAACTTCATTGGTTTGACATATGGAGGAGTCTCTTCCTGAGAGTGAGGTACAGCACATGTATACCAATACAATTGTAAAGCACCAGGCCATTTTTCGGATTGCTCAGTCGAGATTGCGGGCATCTCAATCTCACTTCTCATCAATGTTGGCATGAAAGTATTTATTTTGAGCGACAGCCTTTACCTTCGGTATTTTTGACAACTTGCTCTCACTCCTGCAACAGACACTCTTAAAGCTTACGATGACTCAGCTTTTCGGTTTTGGGAATGACCACAGTTCCAGCCCACTACAAAAATGTCACCATAGACAGATTCATATTCTAAAGCTAAAGGCAGAAATCTTATGAGGGTAAACCTTTTTGATAGGCTAGATTTAAAACCTGAAGACCCCACTGGAGTACACGTTAACATGATCAATGACACAGAGCAAACATCCGGTATCCTTCTTTATTTACTGGATTTGGGGAGATCGGAGATACCATCAAGCCCCTAACATTGACACATCAGTTCTGCCAGTTTTACAACATTTGAAATGGTTGCCATTTGCAGTCTGTGCTGAAGTATCACAGGAGCTGAAATGACTCGAAGCAGATGGTATCATTCAGCAAATCGACTCATCGCCATTGATATCAAATCTAGTCATTGCATGACGCAAGACTGGTGAACTTAGACTATGCATTGACCTTAAGGTGGTCAACGAAATGTTATGATCCCCAGCTGAGGTTACCACTGGAAAAGCCTGATCCCAGGGTGGAACTCAGTTTTATAGGTCATAACTTTTATTTGTTTGTTTAGCTACGTGGGGTGGGGTTACTGAACAGAGTCACCGGAGTCAGCTAATGAGCTTTTAACAAAAGCATAAAACATTTATTAAACAAGAAAAGATGAACTATGTTACAATACTCCTTCACCCACAACTATTCCTTGCAGATATATACAGATTTGTAAGGATAACACAAGTTATAAAAACTGTTTTATACTCTAATGTTCACAGTAAATACACAGTCCATGTAAACCAATTGGCGACCTGTGGTCAAACACACCACACTCTGAAACCAAGTGACGGATACCACGCCAGACAGACGGTATGAATCTCTTCTCAACTCCCCCCAGATGCTTGTTACACTGTGAACCAAGCAGTCTCACTGAACTCTATCTTTCACACAAAGGTTCCCAATGTCCACTTTCCAAAAACTCACCTTGGAATATTCTCTCAGACTGACGTTTTCTCTCAGCCACATTCTGCAAGGGTTCACCTCCAGGGTTTTGAACTCTCCTTCCAATGTTCCTCTTCCCTGGGTCACCACATGCATCCAAGCTTTCTTCCACGCACTCTCTCTCATTGACTCAGCTGTCAACAGTATACCACTGTTTCACATGCCCATAGTAAAGTGTTACAGACCTTCAGTTGTCTCTTTGGACCTTCTAACTTTTCCTGAGCCTTTATCTCTTTAGGCTTGAAGCTTGGAGACTTTCTCTCTACTCCTTACTTTCACTTCCACAGAACAGAACTTTTTCCAGGTTCTTGTCCTTCCTTTAGCTAGAAGGTCTGCTTGGGACTTTCTCCTGTTCCACTCTCTGGGATTTGGGGACTTTCTTCTTTAGCTTGGGACTTGCTAACTGTCCCCTTTGCTGCACATCTCTCTGGCAGCTAATTTCAACCAAATTTAGCTTGGAACTTGCTATCTTCCCCTTCTAGGTTGCTTCTGCGTGGCAGCTGTCTTCAAAATCAACTGAACTCAAACAGCTTCCAAATCAAACTGCTGTTTCTAGTTTCTTGTGTGTGTGTCTGTGGGAGGGACCTGCCTCTCTGGGCCCCTGTTGCTAGGCAACAGTCCAGTTTTTCTACTCTTGTGTTTGCTTAACTTCGCCAACTGTGGTAAAACTTATTAGAACTGCAAATACCTTTTAAAGTGAAACTCAGACTCAACTTGATCTTTTCTTAACACACAAATACAGAAATACAAATCAAACTTCAACTTTAAAGCTAAAACTCATTCCTAACACCCACAAATACCAATATAACTTACTTAAACTATCTCTATTTCCTAACAGAAACCATCATTGCAGACAAGTATCCACTTCCTATGATTTAACTGTTAGCATCATTTCATAACTCCACAGTCTTCACAAAGCTCGACATGCAATGGAACTGTCATCAGGTATCACTAGCAGAGCAAGACCAATATCTTACAGCTTCTGTTACTCATGGAGGTGTGTTTCAGTGCTGCAGAATGTCCTATACACTGAGTTCAGCATTTAGCATGATCCAGAAGATTTTTCTTCAGTCTTGACAGATGTTGAGGGGAAGTAAACTCACTTGATGACATCATTGCCCATGGAAGGGACAAAGCAGAACGTGATCAGCAATTATCAGTGGTGCTCACTCGAATCATGCAAAACAATTTGATGCTTAACGAAGAGAAATGCACATTTGTGGCATCCACAATTGGCTTTCTCAGGTACAGAGTGACAGCAACTTGAGTAAAACCTACGCACGACAACGTCAAAGCCATTCATGTGCTTCTGACCCCATCTAACATGAAACAGTTGGCATGGTTTCTCGGTACTACCAACTTTTAGCACAAATTCCTTCCTAAATTTGCAAAGATTGTAGAGCCTCTTCAGAAGCTGTTGCATAATGAGAATGGACAATCACACTGCAAACAGTGTTTGATACGTTAAAGATGAAGATGGCATCTCCGCCAGTCTTTGTGCATTTCAACCCATATGCGGAAATGTATGTCACAACAGACGTGTCAGGAAATGAGATGGGAGCTGTACTCCTACAGTACATTGAAGGAAATGAATGTCCACTCACTTATGTATCAGGCAGGGTGTCAGAAGCTGAATGCAAACACTCTACTGGAGAGCGGGAAGCATAGGCCTGCATCTACGCTTGCGAATTTTGGCACATGTATTTCTACAGTAGGAAGTTCACTCTCCGCACAGATTAATACCCGCTGACTACATTGTTAGCTACATCAGAATCTGGTCATCAACCTCTATGCATCTACAAATGGTCAGATTGTCTTTATCATAACTTTGAGGTTGGAAATCTCGCAGGTTCATGCAACCGAGCAGCTGACATGCTTAGCTGTACTATTGCACCATTTGAAGCTGGAGATTGGGTTAGCATCAAATGGCCAAATTGCGACCTCAAACTTGCATCATTACTGTCTTGACCAAAGCAGATCAGGTGGTTGCTTGGCACCAATGCTTATCAGTTGAATGATAGCACAAGTGGAATGCGCAACGCTTGATAGCCAGCAGACCAGGATATTTCGAGGACAGTGATTATGAGGATGAGTGACTGTGACATTGATCATCTGCCTCGTCAAGTTAATCACACAGAACCATAACCTCAAATTTATAAGTCTCAGCATACTCATCAAGACCTTCGTATTTCAAAGGCCTTTTCTGCACTTAGGAAAAACTGACAAGCTGAACTTGAAGAAATGACTTGATGTATATATATTTTTTGTTTAGGATGATTTAATTTAAGAAAAGGTCTTTAGTTTTAAATGGGGCAAAGATGTACTGTTCAGTTGTTCTGTGTTTGATTATATGAGTCTATTAATTTATCGATGCTCAAAGAGCTTGATTGGTTAAGCCTGAGTGTGGACTTGGAGAAAAGTAAACAAACTGTAGAAGTTACTAGAAAGACCTGGAAGCCTGAGTAAGCATTTTGTGACTGCAAATATATTTTAAAGCACTGTGGAAAAAGTTGCTGCACACATAGAAACTAGTGTCATCTCCACACAGATCTGAGATATAAAATATACAGTACAATCTAATTCTGAACACAGAGTTAAAGGCAGGGTCAGAAAACACTATTTTTCTCTCTCAAACACATTAGCATTATGATTGCAGTGAACCTGTGAGACTATAAACTAAAATCTGCACTGGTTAGATTGACAGTAAGTATCTTGAAAATGTACACTTGTGCTAGAGAGGTTTCCTTTTTAATAATTTTTTATTATTTTGCATAGAGTGAGGAGCAGTAGGAAGTTGCTAGATCTCTCACTGTTTTCAATGTATTCATGCTTTTATGTAAATTAAACCAGTTTGTTGGATTATGATTGAGTATTTTTCCCTCAAAAGCTTTGTGTGAGATAGGAGAATGCATGTAGGAACATTAATGAGATTGCAATAGTCATGTCAAGAAGAGATAATAATTCTCATAATGTTATTGGAAGTTATTGTAAAATAGAGTAATAGTGGGATGTGTCTGTGTGAGATTTAATTGAATTAGAGGCAGCTAGTCTGGGTGCTTTGATCTAAGAAGAGAGGCTAGGTTTAAAATGTTAATTAGATAAACATGGGGAAGTTTAGAAACATAGGTGTCAAGGGAACATTTGCATTTTGAAATAAACCAGACTAGATTGTTTTCAAAGGAGGGGTGAAATGTGTCACCTATCCAGGTGAAGTTTAGAAACGGTGTGGTTGTTTTTCCCAAAGATTACTGGTAAAACTTTGTTCTATGAGACGGTTTTATTTTCAGGGAGATAAAGTCCAAAGACATAGTGAAACAATGGGTATTTGCATGCAAAGAGAAAGATAAGAATAAAGAAGGAGCAATAGCTGTGTGTAAGGGAAGGCATTTTTAAGATTTTACAAGTATGTGAAAAAGCTTTCAGCATCTATGCCTCAAGCTGTAGTCTTCAAAGGACTGAGGTTAAGAAAATTCACTTAGAAGTTGACTTGTTCAGGGTATCATGTTTCGTTGGTTGGGTCTTTTAAAATCTATGTGTCTTACTGTTGCCTTAACGAAAGTGTAACTGGGAATTAGATTGATTAGGGGATTTAGAAATTATCATAGTAGTAATTTGTAGATCTACGTATGTATTTAATGTCATTTCTTCTATTAATAAATGTTTAATCTAGTTTTGTAAAAACCTATAAGACTTGGTGGTCTTATTACTACTGAATTCAGGGCACATATCTCAAAATTTATACAAATTGCAAAACAAGTTATGACAGTTGTTTCAAGTTTCCCTTTGGAATTTGAACAACTCAGCATTTGCCATTGGCTGAGGCATAACAGTCAACACATGTACCAGAGGTCCTATCCTGAGATTTGCTATCATTGCTAGAATGTAGTAAAATGCAGTAAAATGTGCACTCTTGATTACCAGGGATGCGAGGTCCAGTTACAGGGGTAACTGGCAAGGTTGAACCTGACAGAATATCCAGCATAAAGACAAACAATTTGCAACATCAGGCTTAAGCTGAGTTTGCAATTTTCTAATTATCTATATGTATTTTGGCATTAAAATGACTCAACTGATTCCAGTCACCAGAAAGCCCACAGTTATTCCATATGACTTCCTGGTGAGTTATCATCCATATTACACTGTTGATAATGCATATGCCCATCTATATCCCCAGGCCCAAACAGAGAAAATGGCACAGGTTGACTCTTTGACGTTGATATACACTGGTAATGTTCTGGAAATATCAGTTGTATTACTGGTGGCAAACTGGCATTGTAAACAAGGTGGACATGCTGCCACCAAAAGAGCTAGTGTTGGCCAGCAATGGCTCCACCATGAACATGAATGTCATAAAAAGTGGCCAGGATTGTCACTGTAGTACTCCTGCCAATATGTCAGAAGAGGCAAGATAAGGTTTCTAGCAAGCAAAGTGGTCCTTGCAGCTTTCATGCGTCCAGGGGTTTGTGCGCCCCTGTCCTACCCACACCGTACAGGTCAGCAAAATAGTTTTCTGATCGCTGACCTGCAGAACTTCTCCAGTTGCTGGGGAAGCTGCTACATCCAGATTGATATAGTTAAAGCTTCAGAAATGAAATAGCTAAGCTGGTTGTTTTGAATTAGAACTGTCTGCATGAAATCCACCCTACAATACCCACTGGTCATTTTTCAGCACTGGGAGCATGACTGCTGAACTATTTCAAGAAGAGACACAGGCAATTTGATTCTTAAGGGTACAAACAGTCTCTTACCTTTACACTGACAGAAGTATGGCGAAGTGGAACTTCCAACTGTCACTTTGTTCTGGTCATAACTCTGTTACAAATCCTGTTGAAATAGTAAGGGTAGATTTCCACTCCTGTAGTGACATAACTGGGGCATCTGATCTGCTAGTCCAGTTGATCTTCGTATGGCAGCAAGAAGGAGAACCAGAGGCCACTCAGGGTGAAGGTGAAAAGGGCGATGGCTCCCATAGAAGTGAGGCCGAAGACATCACTAGATTCTGCTGTTGGTGCCCATTTGTAGTTCAGAGCATGATCAACGCCTGCTTTTAACAGAAATAGGAAGAGTTTGGGTTGCTCAGGGCTGCATTCAGTTGGATTTCCAGAGTAGGGGAGAAATGCTACCATGTCCCTAAATTGCTGCTGCAACTTACTTGGACGAGGGAGGCCCCAGACTGCCCCCACCTGGACAACAGTATCTTGTAGATTACAATGATGGAGAGGAAACTGGAGGATCTAGGTTCCCCTTGATTTCCAATCCCCTACCTCCATCTTTGCTGATTTATGTCGAAATTGTGCTGCAAAGATCATGTCCTCCTGTTTACTGTCCAAGTTACTTCATCCTTCTGAGGCAGGGTGATGGGGAATGTTGGAGGAGAGTCTTAAACCACATATACTTCAAAACAGTGCTGATCCATGTGTTACTTACAAATGCCCTCCCCACAGACCCACCTCCCCAACCCCAATAATTGCTTCCATTGTGACTCTAGCTGTATCCAGCAGTGTCTTTATTCATTGTCTCCAATTCAGTTCCTCTTGGATCCCAATTGATGACCCAATTCAAGTAGAGAATATGGTCGATGTACTCATGAATAGATTCATTGAATCATTTTGCACAAACGGAGGCCAATTGGCCTATGCTGGCTCTTTGAAAGAGCTATCCAACTTTTTTTTCTATTCTAAAAGCAAAAAACTGCGGATGCTGGAAACCCGAAACAAAAACAAAAGTACCTGGAAAAACTCAGCAGGTCTGGCAGCATCTGTGGAGAGGAGCACAGTTAACGTTTCGAGTCTGAATGGCCCTTCAACAGAACTAAGTAAAAATAGAAGAGAGGTGAAATATAAGCTGGTTTAAGGGGGGTTGGGACAAGAAGAGCTGGATAAAGGGCCAGTGATAGGTGGAGATAATCAAAAGATGTCACAGACAAAAGGACCAAAGAGGTGTTGAAGGTGGTGATATTATCTAAGGAATGTGCTAATTAAGGGTAGAAAGCAGGACGAGTAAGGTACAGATAGCCCCAGTGGGGGTGGGGTGGGGTGAAGGAATCGAAAAAGGCTAAAAGGTAGAGATAAAACAATGGATGGAAATACATTTAAAAATAATGGAAATAGGTGGGAAAAGAAAAATCTATATAAATTATTGGAAAAAAAAGGGGGGGATAGGAAAGGGGGTGGGGATGGAGGAGAGAGTTCATGATCTAAAATTGTTGAACTCAATATTCAGTCCGGAAGGCTGTAAAGTGCCTAGTCGGAAGATGAGGTACTGTTCCTCCAGTGGGTTTTCCACCCACGGTGGTTGACAGGGCCCTCAACCATGTCTCCCGTGCATCTGCCCTCACACCTTCCTCTCCCTTCCAGAAACATGATAGGGTCCCCCTTGTCCTCACTTATCACTCCACCAGCCTCCGCATTCAAAGGATCATCCTCCGCCATTTCCGCCAACTCCAGCATGATGCCACCACCAAACACATCTTCCCTTCACCCCCCACCCCTGGCGGCATTCCGCAGGGATCGTTCCCTCCGGGACACCCTGGTCCACTCCTCCATCACCCCCTACACCTCAACCCCCTCCCACGGCACCTTCCCATGCAACCGCAGAAGTTGCAATACCTGCCCCTTTACTTCCCCTCTCCTCACCGTCCAAGGGCCCAAACATTCCTTTCAAGTGAAGCAGCATTTCACTTGCACTTCCCTCAATTTAGTCTACTGCATTCGTTGCCCCCAATGCAGTTTCCTCTACATTGGAGAGACCAAACGCAGACTGGGTGACCGCTTTGCAGAACACCTTCGGTCTGTCCGCAAGCATTACCAGACCTCCCTGTCGCTTGCCATTTCAACACTCCACCCTGCTCTCATGCCCACATGTCCGTCCTTGGCCTGCTGCATTGTTCCAGTGAAGCTCAACACAAACTGGAGGAACAGCACCTCATCTTCCGACTAGGCACTTTACAGCCTTCTGGACTGAATATTGAGTACAACAATTCTAGATCATGAACTCTCTCCTCTATCCCCACCCCCCTTTCCAATTCCCCCCCCGCTTTTTTTCCAATAATTAATATAGATTTTTCTTTTCCCACCTATTTCCATTATTTTTAAATGTATTTCCATCCATTGTTTTATCTCTACCTTTTAGTCTTTTTCGATTCCTTCACCCCACCCCACCCCCACTAGGACTATCTATACTTTGCTTGCCTGCTTTCTACCCTTAATTAGCACATTCCTTAGATAATATCACCACCTTCAACACCTCTTTGGCCCTTTTGTCTGTGACATCTTTTGATTATCTCCACCTATCACTGGCCCTCTATCCAGCTCTACTTGTCCCACCACCCCCCCACCCCCTTATAAACCTGTTTATATTTCACCTCTCTTCTATTTTTACTTAGTTCTGTTGAAGGGTCATTCGGACTCAAAACGTTAAGTGTGCTCCTCGCCGCAGATACTGCCAGACCTGCTGAGTTTTTCCAGCTATTTTTGTTTTTGTTTTTTTTCTATTCGTTCATGGGATGTGAGAAATGCTGTCATGGCCAGCATTTATTGCCCATCCCTAATTGTCCTTGAAAATTGTTTTTGAACCACTTATGTTCATGTGGTATAGGCACTCCCACAGCGATGTTAGGGAGGGAGTTCCAGGATACTGACCTTGTGACAGTGAAAGAATAATGATCTAATTCAGCGATGGTAATGCCATTGAATATCAAGGGCTGATGGTTAGATTCTCTCTTGTTAGAGATGGTCATTTCTTGGCACTTATGAGGCAAAAATCTCACTCGCCACTTGTCAGCCAAGCCTGAATGTTGCCCAGGTCTTGCTGCATGCAGACACGGACAGCTTCAGTATCTGAGGAGTTTTGAATGGTATCGAGCACGGTGCAATCAACAGCAAACATCCCCACATATGCGCTTGAGGGAAGGTCATTGATGAAGCAACTGAAGATGGTTAGGCCTAGCATACTACCCTGAGGAATGCCTACAGCGAAATCCTGAGGCCGAGATGATTGGCTTTCAGCAGCCTCAACTATCTTTCTTTGTGCTAGGTATGACTCCAACCCAGTGGAGAGCTTTCCCCTGATTCCCATTGACCTCAATTTTGTGAGGGCTTATTTGAGTCCAAACTCAGTCAAATGCTGCCTCGATGTCAAGGGAAGTCATATTCAGCTCTTTTGTTCATGGTTGGACCAAAATTATAATGTGATCTAGCACAGAGCGGCCCTGGCGGAACTCAAGCTGAGCATCGGTGAGCAGATTGTTACTGAATAGTGCTGCAAGCTAGCATGGTTGGCAACACCACTTTGCTCATGATTGAGGATATACTAATGGGGTGGTAATTGGCCAGATTGGATTTGTACTGCCGTTTCTGGACAGAACATACCTGGGCAATTTTACACAAAGTTGGGTAGATGCCAGTGTTGTAGCTGTAATGGAAAAGGCTTAGCTAGAAGTGCGTCTAGTTCTGGAGCACAAGTTTTCAGTACCAGAGCTGCATGTTGTCAGGGCCCAGAGCCTTTTTTTGTCTTTAGTCCTTTCTTGATATAATGTGGAATAAATCTAATCGGCTGAAAACTGGCATCTTTGAGACCAAGATAAATCAACCACTTGGCACTTCTCGCTGAAGATGGTTGCAAATCTTCAGCCTTGTCCTTTGCACGGATGTGCTGGGTTTCACTATCATTGGGATGGGGATGTTTGTGGAGCCTCCTCCTCGGGTTGGTTGTTTGTTTCTTTTCTTTATTCTTTCATGGGATGTTGGCGTAGCTGGTAAGGCAGGTGCTTGTAGTCCATCTTGGTGCTTGAACTGAATGGCTTCTAGGCCATTTCAGGAGGCTTTTAAGAGTCAGGTTTCTGATAAGGTCTGGAGGCATATGTCGGCCAAATTTCCTTTCCGAAAGAACACTAGTGACGCAGGTGAGTTTTTATGACAATCAACAATAGTTTCATTGTCAACATTACTAGAGATGAGCTTTTAATTCCAGATTTATCAATTGAATTTAAATTCCATCAGCTGTTGTGGTGGGATTTGAACCTGTGTGCCCCAAGCTTTAGCCTTGGGCTCTGGATTACTATTCCAGTGACATTCCCGCTATGCTGCCATCATCTCCCCCTTTTGAATTGTCCATCACCATTCACAATTGGCTGTTGCAGGACTCTAGCACTTTGATGTGATCTGTTGGTTAGCCCCATCTGATGATTCTCTGCCAGCAGGGATTGATCTAATATATTCTTGGTATTCCTTGAAGATTTTGTTCAGACAAACACTTCCTTTGGCCCCACAACCGCATCCAGCACCTGCCCCAATCCCTACATTTCTCTGACTGGTCTTTTGTGAATTCCATTATGGAATTCCCTCCCGAAACCTCTCCATCTCTCCACCTTTCTCTCTTCTCCTTTAAGATCTCCCTTAAAACCCATGCCTTTGAGCATGCTTTTGCTTACCCTGCTGAGGCTTGGTTTTTGAAATAAAAACAGAAATACTCAGCAGGCCTGTGGAGTGAGAAGCAGAGTTAATGATCTGGATTTTTGCTAATAAGGCAGGAAGGTTGAGTTGGGAAATTTCCCAACTCTGCAGACCCATCTTCATAGAAATGACCCCCACATGCATGATTTTCATTCCAGGGGGCGGGGGATAAAACTGGGTCCACTGACTCTGAAAACCGTTCAGAGATGGAGGAGAGTAAGAATTGTAATGCTTAGTTACTCTGAAAAGAGATGGCCCATCATGGGCCTTCCATTGGAAACTATAGATTTTAAAGTTGCTTATTAACCTTGTCTAACAAAAGACCAGATAGCAGTCACTTAATGTTAGCAAAGCTTCACAAGGCCCAGCCATGCAGTTGGAGCATCTTGGCAACTTCAGCAGGTCCCAACACCCTGCATTAACTGAGATCAGCATAATGCTTCAAGACCCAGCATGCAGAACCTTAGCCTTTCCACTTAACCTTTTACCTCCCCTACCTCCAGGTGCGGGCACCAAAATTTACCTTATCCATTACTGTCACAGTGGCACACTGTCTTCGCATATGAGTGACTCAGAGGGAGCAGACCGGAAGGCGAATGTGTGCTCAGTAACCCACCATGCCATGTTGGTATGAACACAACAAATGCCAAGCCACCCAGCATTCTTGCATCAAGTGTGGCATCAAGGAGTGTGGCATTAAGGAGCCCTAGCAAAACTGGAGTCAATGGGAATCAGAGGGAAAACTCTGCACTAGTTAGAGTCACACTTAGCCCAAAGGAAGATGGTTGTGGCTGTTGAAGGTCAGTCATCCCAGCTCCAGGACATCACTGCAGGAGGTCCTCAGGGTGGTGTCCTGGGCCCAACCATCTTCAGCTGCTTCATCAATGACCTTCCTTCCATCATAAGATCAGCAGTGGGAATGTTCGCTGATGATTGCACAATGTTCAGCATCTTTCATGACTCCTCAGATACTAAAGCAGACCATGTCCAAATGCAGCAAGACCTGGACAATATCCAGGCTTGGGCTGACAAATGGCAAGTAACATTTATGCCACACAAGTACCAGGCAATGACCATCTCCAACTAGACAGAACCTAACCATCTCCCTTTGACCTTCAATGGCATTACCATCACTGAATACCCCACTATCAACATCCTGCCCAGTTGACTGTCAGTTTGTAGTCACCACATAGATGTATGGTCTGGTCTAGCTTGACAACTGGGACGATGGATGCAGCCCACTCAGAAAACTGGACGGGCTAAATTATTCCCAGGTTTTCCAACCTGCACAACTCTGCTTCCACTTCTTCTTTTAGTGAGTAAGGCACCGGCCTGGCCTTGAAGAAGGGTGGTGTTGCCTGACAATCGACATGTATTTTAGCTTGCATGCCCTTCAGTATTCCCAATTGATCGTGAAAAACAGTGTCATATTTCTTCAAAGCTCCAGAATTCCATTGGACTTCAAATTGGAATATTTCTGACCAGTCTAGTTTTATTTTTTACAGCCAATCTCCACCTAAAAGACTGGGCCCCTCCTCCTCTACGACCATCACAGGAAGCTGGGCTGTCTGCTGTTTGTAGCAGACTGGAACAGCAGCAATGCCTTTGACATGAATAGGCTCTTTAGTGTAGGTTCTCTGTTTTGCGGAGGTGTGCTCCAATGTCAATGGCTTGCTCCCTTCACTGAGGTACTTGAACATGTGCTCCCCAACAACAATAGCTGAAGCACCAGTGTCCACTTCCATCTGCAGTTGTTTGCCATTCACCTGCATTGTCACTGCAATGGGCTCAGATTTAACAGCAGTCACACAATATTGAGTGTATGCATCAGCAGCATCAGTTTCTGCAGTGTCAGTTGACTCAATCAGATTCATTCTCTGCTTTGCCATTTGTTTATTTCTTGTTCTGCACTGCCTAGCTAGGTGTCCTTTCTTGTGGCAATAGTTACACTCTGCCTCTCTAAATCTGCATATGTCTGCTCCATGATTCCTGCCACATCTATAGGGAATGCGTACCTTGTCAGCTGATGCATTGTAATGAGGTTTCCTGACACATCATTCGGTAGACAGGGAATCGCGCTGAAAATCTGCTGTGCCTCATTTTGCGTGATGCTTAGCGACAGCCTTCTGCCTAACATGGTGCAGTGCTCCATTATTCATGTGCTGCAAATCCTGAGAGTGTTTTGCAGCACCCTCCATAGCGAGAGAAAGTTGCAGAGTGCACATGAAACCAATATCCGATTCAGCAAACAAACAGTGCTGTATGACATTGTCATTCACCCCGCATACAAATCTGTCCCACAGCATTTCATTCAAGGCACCTCTGAACTCACAGTACTCGGTCACTTGTTTCAGGTTCACCATGAAGGTAGCAACAGATTCCCCCGGAGCATAAACTCTCATGTTAAACTTGAAGCGCTGCATAATTAGATGCTTCTGGCTGAAAATGTGACTTCACAAGCTCCACTAGTCATTGTACGACTTAGTACTGGGTGTATTTGGGACAGTCAGGTTTCTGATAAGATTATAGTTTCATACTCAGCAGGATAGTTCTACGTTTATCTTTCACAATGAAATAGAAATCTAAGGCAGCATCTTCTGGTTGGTTGGCGTACCGATGTCATCCCGTGTCATTTACATTTTCAGGTCGGCGCACGCGGAGCTGAGTTGGCTGCGCGCCCGCTGACCTGTCAACGGCCACTTAAGGCCATTAATAAAGTAATTGAGGTAATCAATGGGTCTGCCCGTCCAACTTCAACCTTGGCGGGCAGGCCGGGAGCCCAGGCAGGCTTCTGAAAAAACATGAAATCTCATCCATGAGGTTTCATGAGGGCATTAAAATTTTTCTGAAATGTCTAAATAAAGTAAATTGACGTGTCCCAGCTCATGTGACAGTGGCATGAGTGGACATGTCAGTATTTATTTTTCTCATCTGTAATCAAACTTTCAAACCTGAGCTGATCTCCCTGAGGCAGCACTTTGCCTCAGGGAGACCTGTGCGCTCTTTCATGCGCATGCGTGAAAGAGCGCACTCCAGGCTAAGGGAATCCCCCCCCCCCACCCCTCCCCCGCCCATACAGGGACGCATAGCGCTTCCTGGCGGACGTCACACTGAGCGGGCCTTAATTGGCCCGCCTATGTAAAATAGTGGCACGCCCCCGACTGGGGGTGCCATTTGGGAACTCGCCCACTTGCGCCCGCTCTCGCACAATCCCCCCCCCCCACCCCCGACGGGGGGAAGATCCTGCCCCTAGTTTTTTGACATACTGACTCCAATCCTCTGCGTCTGCATTGTCAGGATCAATCCTCCCGAATGGTAAGTATTTCTTAACTTTGTGTTACTTACTGCAACCAGGGCGAAGTATGCAGTGTAAGTCGGTTTTATCCTCGTCGCCAACTGTAATAACTTGAAGGAGGAGCAGGTTTAGTGCAGATAAGCTTAACTTTTATTGGGGACACATGTTACGATGTTTACACGCTTGGCACCAACCCCCTACCAGAAGCCCCTCCCATTGCCTTGACCTATGATTGATTGACAGGAGGGAAGGACAACTAATCCAATTACTACGGTCCAACTCCATGTAAATCAGCCCAACATTTCATGTCGATGACCTTTCATCAGAGAGCTTGATTTTTGTCTGATTATACCACTGTGAACTGCCAAGGAATGGAGCTATAAAAATGTAAGGTTTTTTTTTACAAAAGAACATATATGTGCTAAAATAAAATCCTTAAACAACAGTAAAGCTATATTCCATTTTGTATAACTGGCCATAAAAAGTGCCTAAATATATATTATTAAAATGTCCTCAGCTACTGAAAGCACTCACTAAGTGCTTAATGGAAGCAATTATTTATGATTATCTATGATATGAATATATTGTCCTGAAGCCCTGCCTGCCTTTCTCATACTCAAAGATGCTTGCAGTAATTGCAATAAATGTATGCACTGCTTTCTCTGCATTAATGCTGTTGAGTTGCTATTTCACATTTTTAGTTAGATCAGTAGAATTCAATCTAAGCAAGTGTATTTTTAAAAAAAATATTTGAACCTCTGTCTCTAAATCAGCAATCATCTTCCATCACTGTTTTTTGTGTCATGTAAATTAAATTATTCTGTCAGAGAAATGTTTTAGCTGCAAAATATCTGGAAAGATCATTAATAGGGGATGATTCCACATTTGGAGTGTGTGAGGCAATCTTTATCTTGTAAAGGTGATTCATGAAGCTTCCATTTAGTGGATGGATAAATCTCTGCTTTAGCTTTGAGTTAGTGAAGATCATGTTATGTTCATATCCAACTATTACAATTCTGGACTGTTTTTATAGCAGAATGTAGATTGTTATCCGACACAGATGTTCACAGGTGACTAATTCCTCAATGACCACTTACCACAAACTGAGATTTTTCATTTTCCATAGTAGAATTTCTCCCTTCTCCACTTAAGATTGCTAACTTTGGTTGAACATATTCTTGGAGGTTTAATCACAAGGTGTCTCACCTTTAACCGTCCTAACATCTTTTTCTTCCCATCTCTTTTTTTTTTATATAACTAAGAACAAAATTGTTGAAAGACAATGAAAACAAAACACCATTCTTTAATACCTCTATGATTACTTTCTCAGGCAGCAGTGTCCTGGAGATAAAAATGTTTAATCCCTGGAGACTCCAGTTCAACCCTTTAGGCTTGTAAACTGGCTTAGGTTTTAGATTTTATTTTAGTAGTATTTAGTCTGCCTGCTTGACTTCAATTTTTAACGCTTTTACAACACATGTATTCTTCAATAGGTTAACAAGGTCAAGTCACCATTTTGTACTAATACCTGGTCTAAAAAGAAGCCATTTTGTGATTTGAATGCCTGCTTTCAAACTGCACATGGTATTGTAAAAGAAGCAACTGACCAGTGACAGATTAGAAGTACCTCAATTACTCTGCAGTTGAAGGATAAGTAATTAATGATCAGATAGTTAATCAAAATCAGGTTATATCTATTTCTGTATTTTTCTACTAATATTCCTATGTTAGAATTGAAGCTTGAAACTTAAACATGCTGGGACAGCATTTGTGAGAAAGGAACCTACACTATCCAGTAGAGGCCCCCATTAGAACACACAGTCCTTGACTAGCTTTGTACTGGGCATAATGAATAAGGAATTGGCCCAGTTTAAGATAAAGAATATATCTTGAAATAATTAAATGTCTTTTGTTTAAGGCAAGGTGTGCAAATGGCCAGATCTAATGAAATTAACCCTTAAAACATTATTGACCAATTGGCTATTAAAAACAACTTTGGCTCAAGGTGGGGTGATGCCAGAATTAGTATAAAAGAGGGCTTTGAGAACCAATTTGCTTTGTGTACAAGTGAAGGGAAACCCATGTGTTGTATGTTCACAGAGGCAGAGTTCCTGTGAGCGAATAACTGATAGTGGAGCATTATTGATGGCAGGGGCAGGGGCAGGGGCAGAGCTCCTGTCAGCGTGGGAACAGGAGAGTGCTGTGTACAAAGTACTGTTCCTGGGGGAAGAGGCAGAATTCCTGTCAGCACAAAGGCTTGAGGTTGCTTACTATTTCTTCTGGATTGGCCATCCACTTGCAGTTGTGAAGGCTGCTGTGTATTATTGATAAGTATATTTTTGTGTTTTTCCTTTTATTCAATAAACTTTGATATTATTTGCGATTCGGTGTGTGCGTCTTATAGCCTGGTGGTTATATCTGTTGAACTAAAACAGTTTAAAGGATTGATTTGGTACCCAGTAGTTAGGCGGCGCACAGCTAAATTAAACGAAGTCTAAAGTTATCAAAATACCCTTTTTTTAAATGTACAGGTTGGCAATCTTGCCTCCACTGTGAATTATAAGTATTGGTAACAAAAATGGCCCATTGTTTCTTATTCCGTGCTTTACTGAGGCCAGGATTTTCTGATCCTGCCCACCGTGGAAATTCCTACCTGAAGTCAATGGACCTTTGGCTGGTCAAATTTTCCATCCCACCCAGATGATTTCTGCCATGGGCTGGTCTGTGTGTCTTTGTTTAAAATAGGTTTATAAAATAGGTTTACTCAACATGAGGATAATATATTCCTTTACAGTTCAACATTTGCAGATCACATAAAGAGCATTGACAGCTTTACAGTCACCCATGGGGTTTGTAACAGCTCCAGGAACACACAGGATCCTATGGCTGAGGTTCTGAAGACAGTGGGGCAAAATTGGTTCTCACAACATCTGTTTTTTGGGTGGGGGACAGATTTAGGTGTTACCAAGTTTCGGCACAGATCACTCGCCTGGTGTGCGTTGGGTGTTAAATAGAACCTTAGAATGGTTACAACACAGAAGGAGGCTATTTGGCCCATTGTGCCCATGCAGACTCTCAGCAAGAGCAACTCAGCTAGTTCCGCTCCATGCCTTTTTCCCTTTTCGTAGCCTGCATATTTAAAAAAAAATAATTGTCCAATTCTCCTTTGAAAGCCACAGTTGAATCTAACTCCACCATACTCTCAAGCAGTACATTTCAGATCCTAACTGCTCATTGCATAACAAAATGATTCCTCATGTAGCCTTTGGTTCTTTTACCATTCACCTTAACCATCTGGTTCTCAACCCTTCCGCCAATAGGAACAGTTTCTTTCTATCAGTTCTGTCCAAACTCCTCATGATTTTGAACAACACAGCAAAATCGCCCCTCAACCTTCCCTGAGGAAAACATCCCCAGCTTGGAAGTCCATGTACACCACATCAACTGTAATGCCTTCATTAATCCCCTTTGTTAACCTCATCAAAAAATTCAATCGAGTTGGTTAAACATGATTTGCCCATAAATCTGTGCTGGCTTTCCTTAATTAATCCAAATTTATCCAAGTGGTATTGGTGTGGATGCCCTGGACACCTGCCTAATTTTACTGCATGACCAATCCAAGTATCATAATGAGGATTATGTCATTCACGTCTCCAGAGCTTTTATTTAACAAATTTTGCGAACATTTGAGATTTAACTTTTTTACCAAGTCATTGAAGACCCGTTTCTGAAATTGGATTGTGCCATTGTCTGATTTGTCAGTTCTTATGCGAGCCTTGTAAATTATGGTGGGACGCAGTTGTGAAGCAATTTTCACAAGTGATAATTGCAGGGGCCCTGATCCCTAATAAGGTAAGTCTCTGGTTAGTCATTTCAGCCTGTTAGGGTGCTTGTTGGACCCGTTTTGGCTGCATTGCAATGCTTTAAAATTTCTTTCACATACTTAATTGAGGTGCAGCAGGTTTTCTGTATTTACAATTCTACACAGAATGGGCATTTGACTGATTTTGCACTTGGGCTTGGACGTTGGGGAGCAGGAGCACAACCAACGGAGGGTCCACAGACCCTGCAGTTGCTGCAAGACAAGGAAGAAGAAGGAAAGGCTGCAGCATGCTCTATAACATGTGGGTCTCCATGAACTAATTGTCAGACCTCACCCTCACTGAGGAGCAGTGGATCTGCATTCACTGTTTCAGGATGGAAGTGATGACAATGCTGTCACCTCTTGCAGCACCAAATAGGCACTAGGACATGAACAGCACTGCCTAGGGCTGCCCATGTCACTGTGGTCCTGACTGTCTATACCAAAGTGTCATTCCAGGTTGCAACATCAGTGACATAACCCAAAATGCTGTGCATTTATACATTGATGTGTACCTTTTTTTTTGAAGTGTCATCACTATTATAATGTAGGAAACAATTCAGCCACTTTGCTCACTGCAACTCCCAAAAATAACAATGTGATAACAACCAGAAAATCTATTTTTAGACCTGCCTTTGCTTGTTTATTTTCATCCATATTTGATCATTATCAGAGCATCCTTGGAATTGTTTCTCTTCCCAACCATATGCCATTACCTCTGGACTCCACTGCAGATCTATCTTCCTCTTCATCTACATGCTGGCCCTACATACAGTCATTCACATGAATGCTGACACCACCCAGCGCTATCTATATATCGCCTCCCTCAACCCCTCCGCTACCTATACCTGGCCATACAGGTTGCCTGACATCCCGTGTTGGATGAGCTGCCAATTGGCAAAACTGACCCCAATGTCTGGCTCTAATGTATGAATTGTGCGGTTTCCAAGCTGCAAGCAAAAGGTGTCAGCAAGCAGCTTTGGGCAAGAAGAGTTCTGGCCGGTACACATTCCAGTTTTCAGAGGTTCCTTGTGATGCACAGGGTAAAGGATGCTTGGCCAATAAAGTGTCTCGCGATTCAGCCATTCACTATTTTTTGCCTGATGGATATTTGATATACTGAAGTGCAACATTTTCAGGCATTACAACAACATCTTTCATTTATATGGCACCTTTAATTTAGCAAAACATCCCAAGGCACTTCACAAGAGGGTAAACAGACGAAAAGGTGGTGGCAATTGACAAGTGCTAGATAGGTGCTAGGAAACAGTGTTGAGAAGAGAATGAAATGCAACAGCATGTAAAGGCCGTAGATAATAATCACTGAAATCATTATTAAGAAATAAGGCTTGAATAGATTGAAAGTGACAAACTAGATGGAATGTACACCAGGAAACACAGTGGAAGCTGTGACAGGGTTCTCAGTTTATTTTCACATTTTTTTCTTTGAACTATCAAACAGCCAGAAAAATTGGAAAACATTGCACCCAGTGGTTCTGAACAATAAAAACTGCCTGTTTACAGTGTTAAAATATTTAGTAATTATTCACAGTTAATTATTATTAAAAGCTGCAGTCAGGTATAAAGCATTTCTAACAAACTGAGGATGAAAAAGGTTACCAATTCCCATGTCGACTCTCCTGTTACTGAAGCTATCTGCTTGATTAAATGTGGTGCTTTTAGTGTAAATTATCTGTGAATAATAAATAGCAAAGCAACACCAATCTTGCAAAATTTCCAGGCTGCATATTGACATGTAGGGTTGACTGTCAGGTCCATTTAAAAAAAATTCATTTACAGGATGTGGGCTTTGCTGGCTAGGCCAGCATTTATTGCCCATCCTTAATTGCCCTTGAGAAAGTGGTGGCAAGCTGCCTTCTTGAACAGCTGCAGTTCTGTGGTGTAGGCACACCCAGAGCCCTGCAGGGTAGGGAATTCCAGGATTTTCACCCAACAACAGTGAAGGAACAGCGTTATATTTCCAAGCTAGGATGGTGAGTGACTTGGAGGGGTACTTTGAGGTGGTGGTGTTCCCATGTAACTGCTGCCCTTATCCTTCTAGATGATAGCGGTCATGGGTTTGGAAGATGCTGCCAATGGAGCCTTGGTGAGTTTCTGCAGTGTATCTTGTAGATGGTACACACTGCTGCCACTGTTCGTAGGTGGTGGGGGGATTGAACGTTTGTGGAAAGGATGTCAGTCAAGTGGGCTGCTTTGTCCTGGATGGTGTCAAGTTTCTTGAGTGCTGTTGGAGCTGCACTCATCCAGGCAAGTGGAGAGTATTCCATCATGCTCCTGACTTGTGCCTTGTAGCTGGTGGACAGGCTTTGGGAAGTCAGGAGGTGAGTTACTCACCGCAGGATTCCTAGCCTCTGACCTGCTGTTGTAGCCACAGAATTTATATGGCTAATCCAGTTCTGTTTCTGGTCAATGGTAACCCTTAGAATGTTGATATTGGGAGATTCAGTGATGGTAATGCCATTGAATGTAAAGACGATGGTTAGATTCTCTCTTGTTGGAGATGGTCATTGCCTGACACTTGTGTGGCGCGAATGTCACCAGGCACTTGTCATCTCAAGCCTGGATACTGTCCAGGTCTTGCTGCATTTATACATAGACTGCTTCAGTATTTGAGGAGTTGTGAATAGTGAAGAACATTGTGCAGTCATCAGTGAACATCCCCACTTCTGACCTTATGATGGAAGGAAGGTCATTGTTGAAGCAGCTGAAGATGGTTGGGCCTAGGACACTACTCTGAGGAACTCCTGCAGTGATGTCCTGGAACTGAGATGATTGATCTCCAACAACCACAACCATCTTCCTTTGCGCTAGGTATGACTCCAACCTCTCCAAGTGGAGAGTTTTCCCCCTGATTCCTAGTAATTCCAGTTTTGCAAGGGCTGCTTGATGCCATGCTTAGTTAAATGCGGCCATGATGTCAACCTCATCTCTGGATTTCTGCTCTTTTGTCCATGTTTGAACCAAGGCTGTAATGAGATCAGGAGCTAATTGGCTCTGGCAGAACCCAAACTGAGCGTCAGTGAGCAGGTTATTGCTAATTGATAGCACTGTTGATGACCCCTTCCATTACTTTACTGATGATCGAGAGTAGACTTGGGGCGGTAATTGGACAAGTTGTATTTGTCCTGCTTTTTGTGCACATGATATACCTGGGCAATTTTCCACATAGCCAGGTAGATGCCAATATTGTAGATGTACTTGGCTAGGGGTATGGCAAGTTCTGGAGCACAAGCCTTCAGTACTATTGCCAGAATATTGCCAGGGCCCAAAGCCTTTGCACTATCCAGTGCCTTCAGTTGTTTCTTGATATCAGGTGGAGTGAATTGAATTGGCTGAAAACTGGCATTTGTGATGCTGGGGACCTCTGGAGGAGGCTGAGATGGATCATCCACTTGGCACTTCTGGCTGAAGATTGTAGCAAATGCTTCAGCCTTATCTTTTGCACTGATGTGCTGGGCTCCCCCATCATTTTGGATGTGGACATTTGTTGGACCTCCTACTCCAATGAGTTGTTTAATTCTCCACCACCATTCATGACTGTATGTGGCAGGACTGCAGAGCTTAGATCTGATCTGTTGGTTGTGGGAATCGCTTAGCCCTGTCTATCATTTGCTGCTTATGCTGTTTGGCACACAAGTAGTCCTGTGTCATAGCTTCACCAGGTCGACACCTTATTTTTAGGCATGCCTGGTGCTGCTCCTGGCATGCCCTCCTACGCTCATCATTGAACCAGGGTTGATCCCCTGGCCTGATGGTAATGGTACAGTGGGTAATATGTCGGGCGATGAGGTTACAGATTGTGTTTGAGTACAATTCTGCTGCTGCAGATGGCCCACAGTGCCTCATAGATGTCCAGTCTTGACATGCTAGATCTATTCGAAACCTATCCCATATGGCATGGCGGTAGTGTCACACAACACGATGGAGGGTATCCTAAATGTAAAGGCCAGACTTTGTCTCCGCAAGGACTGTGCAGTGGTTACTCCTACCTATACTGTAAGGGACAGATGCATCTGCGGCAGGCAGGTTGGTGAGGATGAGGTCAAGTATGTTTTTAGCTTTTGTTGGTTTGCTCACCACAGGCTGCAGACCCAATCTAGCAGCCATGTCATTTAGGACTTGTCCAGCTCGGTCTGTGGTGGTGCTACCGAGCCACTCTTGCTGATCGATATTGACGTCTTCCACCCAGAGTACATTCTGCGCCCTTGCCACCCTCAGTGCTTCTTCCGAGTAGTGTTCAACATGGAGGAGCACTGATTCAGCAGCTGAGGGAGGGTGGTATGTGGTAATCAGCAGGAGGTTTACTTGCCCATGGTTGACCTGATGCCATGAGATTTCATGGGGTCCGGAGTGGATGGTGAGGACTCCCAGGGCAACTCCCTCCCAACTGTATACCACTGTGCCGCCACCTCTGCTTTTACACTCATCTGTTGGGTCCCTCTATCATTGAGTATGGGGATACTTCTGGAGCCTCCTCCCCAAGTGAGCTGTTTAATTGTCCACTACCATTCATGACTGGATGTATTAATACTGCAGAGCTTAGATCTGATCCGTTTGTAGTGGAATCGCTTAACTCTGTCTATCATTTGATGCTTATGGTGTTTGGCACGTAAGTAGCCCTGTGTTGTAGCTTCACCAGGTCAACACCTCATTTTTAGGTATGCCTGGTGCTGCTCCTGATATGCCCTACTGCACTCTTCATTGAACCAGGGCTGATCCCCTGGCTAGATGATAATGGTAGAGTGGGGTAATGCTGGGCCATGAGGTTACAGATTGTGTTTGAGTACAATTCTGCTGCTGCTGATGGCCACACAGCACCTCATGGATGCCCAGTCTTGAGTTGCTATATCTGTTTGAAATCTATCCCATTTAGCACGATGGTAGAGTCACACAACACGATGGAGGGTATTCTCAATATGGAGATCGGACTTCATCTCCACAAGTGCTGTGTGGTGGTCAATCCTACCAATACTGTCATGGACAGATGCACCTGTGGCAGGCACGTTGTTGAGGATGAGGTCAAGTATGTTTTTCCCTATTGTTGGTTCCCTCACCACCTGCTGCAGACCCAGTCTAGCAGCTATGTCCTTTAGCACTCAGTCAGTTCAGTCTGTGGTGCTACTACTGAGCCACTCTTGCTGATGGACATTAAAGTCCCCTACCAAGAGTACATTCTGTGCCCTTGCCACCCTCCGTACTTCCTCCAAGTGGTGTTCAACATGAGGAGTACTGATTCATCAGCTGAGGGAGGGTGGTACATGGTAATCAGCAGGAGGTTTCCTTGTCCTGATGTTTGACCTGTCTTGTTTGACCTGATGCCATGAGACTTCATGGGGTTCAGAATTGATGTTGAGGACTCCCAGGGCAATTCCCTCCCGACTGTATACCACTGTGCCACGACCTCTGCTTGGTCTGCCCTGCTGGTGGGACAGGGCAAACCAAGGGATGGTGATGGTGGTGTCTGGGACATGAACTGTAAGGTTGGATTCTCAGATTGTGACTATGTCAGGCTGTTGCTTGAATAGTCTGTGGGACAGCTCTCCCAATTTGGGCTCAAGTTCCCAGATGTTAGTACGGAGGACTTTGCAGGGTTGACAGGGCCATGATTGCCATTGTTGTTTCCAGTGCCTTGGTCGATGCTGGGTTGTCTGTCTGGTTTCATTCCCTTTTATTGACTTTTTAGCGGTTTGATACAACTGAGTGGCTTGCCAGGCCATTTCAGAGTGTATTTAAGAGTCAAACACTTTGTGGAGGATCTGGAGCCACACGTAGGCCAAACCAGGTGAGGATGGCAGATTTCCATCCCTAAAGGCCATTAGTGAACCAGATTTTTTTTTTACGAAAATCAACAATGGTTTCATGGTCGTCATTAGACTTTCAATTGCAGATCTTTATTGAATCCAAATTTCACCAATGCGAGTATCCTGCCGACTACATCAAAGCTGTGGTGCTGCTACTCAGTAAACATCAGAAGACTCAGGAACAGGCTTCGATTATTTATTCAAGCATACACAGGGAGAGTCCGCCTTAGGCAGTCTAAGACAGTGCTCTGTTAGCACATACAAAACTCATTCCTTATATACCCATTTAGTCATGTGAGCCTTGAGGCTACACAATTGTATTCTTATCAATTTATAATCACGTGCTTAGTAGATGTCTCCAGCCTTAGTTACTTATTTTCTGTTTTTGCATTTACCAGGCCTTGTTCTCACATATGCATGACTTTCCACATCTTACTGATTGTGCAGTCTGGCCATATCCCACTTTCAACATCCAGCCCCTGGCCTTGCCCTTTGTTCTAGTAGCTTGCTTGTCCTTTCTTGAATGCATCTGCTGAGACTGCCTTTTAATTCATTTGTTATTTCTTACTTAAGGCATTTAACTAACATTTTCAGTCATCTTTTAATTCCAGATCATTACTGAATTCAAATTTCATCATCCGCCATGATGGGATTCAAACTCCGGGTCTCCAGAAGATTACCCTGGGTCTCTAGATTACCAGTCCAGTGACAATGCCACTACTCCACCACCTCCCCATCTCTCCTGAAGATCAGGAAGGAGGGAGGACCGGACAGGGTTGGGGTGCACACCAGAAGCTGAAGAGTCTATCTAGATGTATACAAATGATAGTTGGATGGTGACATTGTTAGACTTGGCTGGGGTTTGGTCAATAATCAGTTGATGGTTATTGTCAAAGCTCACATGTGAATAGGAACCCCTGAGGAATCATACAGCAGCTAAAAGTTAATGCATAAAAATTGGTCCTCATTTTAAGATGATTTTTCTTCTCCAATTTCTTTTCCAGGTGCATGGGATCAGCATGATGACTGGACAGGCAATAAATTTGTGCTTTTGAGCTGGCTGGTTTTGCTTGTGCTTTGCTGCAGTGTTGTGACTGAGAACTGCACAGCTTTGCTTATCTTTAAAGCGTGTTGGGATAGTCTTTGTACTAAAGGTTTGAAACAAATGCAAGTTGCTGTTGCTGCATTTGAAACAAGTATTTCTTTAATATTTGCACAGTTGCCTTGCAACAAAAAAAGTGAGGCCTTGTTTGAATTTGTGCCGTGGTAATTGTCCACGACTGGATGTATCAGGACTGCGGAGCTTAGATCTGATTAGTTGGTTGTGGAATTGCTTAGCTCTGTCTATCACTTGATACTTATGGTATTTGGCACGCAAGTAGTCCTGTGTTATAGCTTCATCAGGTCAACACCTGCAGTGGCAGCACTCAGTTCAGAAGGTTACTCCAAAGACATGAACACATAACCTAGCCTGACAATTCAGTGCAGTACTGAGGAATGTTGCATTGTTTCCCTTACCTAAGGAAGGATATAGTTGCCATAGAGGGAGTGCTGTGGAGGCTCACCAGTCGAATTCCTGGTATGGCTGGACTGCCTTATGAGGAGAGAGCAGACTGGGCCTATATTCTTTAGAGTTTAGAAGAATGAGTGGTGATCTCATTGAAACTTACAAAATTCTTAGATGGGATATATGCAGAAAGGGTGTTTCCCTGGCTGAGGGGGCGGTCTAGAGCCAAGGGATACAGTCTCAGAATAAGAAACAGACCATCTAGGACTGAGATGAGGAGGAATTTCTCCACGCAGAGGGTAGTGAATCTTTGGAATTCTCTACCCCAGAGGGCTGTGCAGGCTCAGTCATTAAATATATTCAAGACAGAGGTCGATAGATTTCTAGATAGTAATGACATCAAGAGATATGGGGATAGCATGGGAAAATGGCATTGAGGTAGATGATCAGCCATGGCGAAGCAGGCTCAAGGGGATGAATGGCCTACTTCTGCTCCTACGTTGTTGGATGTGACGCCTTTTGGATGAGGTATTAAACTGAGGAATGAAAACATGCTTATTTGAAGAAGAGCAGTGTTTAAATAAATGCTTTCCTACGCTGTGGTTTGCCATAATTATATGACCTCTGGCATCATGCTATTTAGGGCAGTAGTACACACCACATGGCACGTGATGTCAGAGGTGTGTAGCTGGGATTGAGTGGATTTAGATAGCTGTAAGAGAGCCAGCAGATGTAAAAAGTAGCAGAGAAGCATTAAAACTTCAGTCTGCAATTTTGCACAGGACATCGACAGCAGGGAGAGACATAATGCTTTGAATTTTCCGGTACCTGCTCCAATGGACATGAAGGGGGATTTGAGGGGGAATTGGCAATTCTGACAGTCTCAGTAGCAGAATTACGAGATTGCTACAAAGTTGGACAAGAAACCTGAACCGAATACTAAAGATTAGCAACTCTGTTAACAGTGATGGGGAAGGAGTTATACAAGTTGTACTACACCCTGGACCTCACTGAGGAACAGAAAACTAAGATTGTGGAATTTTGGAGGCCTTGAAGTCCCACTTTGAAACCTCTATGAATGTAATTTATGAATGCTATGTACTAGAGCTCAGGAAGTGAGGGAGAGTATTGATCAGTATATTACTTCACTGAAAGATGATCTCATCAGAAATAGGATGGTCTTAGGTACATGAAACCCGTCTGCTGAGAGAAGAGAAGCTTACTCTGAAGAAAGGTATTTACGTGCAGAAACTCTAATCATCATCTGAAGAATTTTGATTGGAGAATTAACGAGGCTTTCCACTATGTCGAGAGGCGGTCTAAGCCTTCCCAGCACAAGTCAATGATGAAAGGCTGCATTTGCTGACACCAGACCTGCAGAGGGCACACTCATTGCACATGTAGTCAGAATGCTTGTGACATCACTGCCAATGATGCCACAGGTAGTTGCCTGCATCAAAGAATAGGACCATTGGTAACATTGAGCAGCACCAATAAAATGTGTTTCTTTCAAATAATTCCCTGATTTGCAATGTCTTAAGTGATGTGTGATCTCACTCTGATAGCTTAATACCATGGTTAAGAGTTGTGCTTTTCATAGAATATTGATCCCCAAAACACCGGATAAAAGTCTTAGGATCCCATGTAATAAAATTGCAATTTTACTTCACTGCCTCAGTTGCCACCTTGCACACTGCTTCGCTTGCCTCCTCGTTAGCTGCCTCACTGGCCGTCCTGCTCCTGACCCCCTCACTGCCTCCCACTTGCCATCCTCCTCCCTTGCTGCCTCCAGCTCACAGCAAGCGAGTCAGTGAGGGCTCAGGAGAGGGGTGGTGAGCAAGGTGGCCAAGGGTTGGTAGTGAAGTGGTATAAGGCGGAGGCAGTTAGGGGTTGGGAGCGGGGCAGCAAGTGTAATGATGACTGAAGCGGCGAGCAGGATGGTGAGCGAGGCAGCGAGTGGGGGGGGGTGCGGTGCGCATGAGGTGAGGAGCAAAGCGGCAGACACGGTGGCGAGCGGCAGGGAGCAAATGCATGGCAAGCGTTCAACAGACGCACAACAATGACATTAGTGGTGGGAAAAACCCCGTATGTGTGGGTGGATGGAATGTTCGAGTTCAATGTCAGGGTGCAGTGGTGATGAGAAGGAAGAACAACTTACAGAAAGGCCAACAGAAAGATCAAGGCCAGAGTACTGGAGGTAAATACTGTGGAGGACACCACAAGAAGGAAAAGGAAGCATGCCCAATGTGGTGAGAGCAGTGTTCCAATTGCAAGAAGTAGAAAGACTTTGCACGCAAGTGTTTTGCTGGAAAGAAGAAAAATAAGCCTATAAAGATAGTTGTTGGAGAGATGTCGAACAATGAATCTGACAAATCACTCTACACCCAAAAAAGGCTAGTGCCATCAGTCTTGAGGAAGGAAGTGGTTTGTGACTGTTAGAATGGTGATTGCAAGACAGCATCAAATTAATTTGAAGTGTCAAATAGACACCAGTTCTACTTGCAACATCATGAGCTTCACAGGCCTGTGTGAAGTTGCTCAAGATCTGAAAATGAAGCCATCGAAGGTAAAGTTGAGGTTATATGATGGAACAATGCTCACCCCAAGAGGACAAACTAAGGAGAGTCCAATGCAATGGAACAAAATAAGATCTTCTGTTCCATATAATGGACACCATACAAAATACCCTCATCTCAGCTGAAACAAGTCAAAAGCTGGTCTGCTAACCCACCATGTACCAGAAGAGATTTGCAGTGTTTCACACAGCACAAAGCCATTGCCTGCTGAACAAATCCTGACAATTTACAAAGATGTTTTTACAGGCCTTGGATGTCTTCCTGTTGAATATCATCTTGATGTAGATGAGAGTGTGAGACCAACACAGCACTTTCCGAGGAGAATTTCAGCTGCTCTCAAGTCCAGCCTGAAAGACAAGATAGTGGAGCTCGAAAAGGTGGGAGTAATCAAGAAAGTGACAACTCCTACAGACTGGATTAGCAGCATGGTAGCAGTGAAACAACCTGGAAAGCTGAGAGTGTGCATGGTTCCAAAGGACCTCAGGAAAGCTTAGAAGAGATCACACTACGCTATGCAAACCATTGAAGAAATTCTGCCACAACTTGCCAAGGCAAAGGTATTTACTATGCTTGGTTCTAAGGTTGGAGACTGGCAAGTGAAGTTGAATGAAAGAAACAGTTTTCTGACAATGTTCTGGACACCTTTTGGGAGGTACAGATAATTGTACATGCCATTTGGCATTTCTACTGCTCCGGAAAAGTACCAAAGCAGACAGCATGAGACAGTCAATGATCTAGCAAGAGCGGAAATGATCATGGATGATTTATTAGCCTATGGATGTGGAGACACAAAGGAGGAAGCCATCGCAGACCATGATCAGAATCTAATGAGACCGCTAGAGACAGCTCGCGAGATGAACCTGAAGCTGAACAAAAAAATAACCACAGCTGAAGATGACTGAAGTCAAATACATAGCTCATGAACTGACAGTGAAAGGAGTTCGTCCTGATCATGATAAGGTGCATGTTGTGGTAGAGATGCAGCAATCAACAGATGTGAAGGCGGTGTAACAATTTGTTGGATTTGTGAACTACCTATCAAAGTTTTAGTCCAATTTTTCATCAGAGTGTGAACCTCTACACAAACTCACTACAAAGGATGTTCAATGATATTGGGACTCAAAACGAGATGCAGCTTTCACTCACATTGGACAACTTGTGACGACAATGGCAGTGCTTAGGTGCTATGATGTAATTGACAGCAGAAATATTGAATCTGACAAGCATCTAGTTCAGATGAGGTAAGCTATATAATGATATACAACTCTCCAAGTGCTACAGGAAGTAGTGATGAAAGGATGGCTGGAAGCCATCAAGGACACACCTGTTGCTGTAAGAGAGTGTTGGGCATACAGAGATGAAGTGATCGCCTAAGATGGCATCTTGTACAAAGGGATTAGGGCCATTATCCCTAAAGAGATGAGAAAAGAGATACTGAAGCGCGTCCACATAAGCGATCAAGGAATCGAGTCTAGTTTGAAGAAGACAAGAGAAATGGTCAACTGATCAAACACAAGCAACGAGATTAAGGACCATATCAATCAGTGCAGTGCTTATAATGAACATCTTTAGCTTAAGCAAACTAAAGAGCTGCCCATGATCCATGACATCCCAGACAGACCATGAATGAAGTTTGGAGTAGACATCTTCACTCTCACTGGAACTGATTATTTGGTCACAGCTGACTACTATTCAGGCTACTGAGTTAGACAAGCTGATGTCAACAACTGCCAGTGAGATCATAGATTGTCTGAAAGCACACTTCAGTTAATGAACCATTTAGTTGGAAGTAAGGCCAGAAAAGGTCATTATTCCACCTGTGTATCACTCAATATTTATCTTAAATGTCACCATGAGAAAGGTTACCAGCAAGTAATGGAATACGTTTTCATATCCAATGTGTCACTTGAGACCCTCTCCTTTACAAGAATGACTTGAAGTCCAGTCCAGGTAAAGATGTTCATTTGTGATACAGATGACAAAGCTTCTTCATCTATGAATGTGTCCACATTTATTTATTCAGAAATAAATACTGACTTATGCTTTGCTTTAAAGGGCAGATTTTACGACTTGATACTCCAGGCACAGAGTTTTGGACAATGAGAGTGCATTTTGAGAATTTGGGCCCAAAAGTCAGCAAAATATTCATGTGAATTTTAATGGGTGTAAAGCAGTGGCAAGCTGATGACACCCCAATTTCCAACGTGTGCTTTTGCTGTGCAAGGCTTTGTACCAGAATCACCAATTCATAAAATCTGTCCCTATGTTTAAGCTTGAACTCCACAGCATGCTCAGATTTTAATAAGAAATGCAATGTTACATTCAAAGAAAGAACAAATGAATTAACCTGCACTTATATCAACACCTTACAGGTCCTCAGAGCCAATGAAGTATCCTTGAAGTGTAGCCAGTGTTGTAAGTAGACAGCAGCTAAATTTCACACTGCAAGGTCCACCAGCAATGAGAACAATGACTAGACAATCTGTTTTTGTGGCATTGGTAGAGGGATAAATGTTAGTCAGAATGCCAGGAGAACACCCTGCTTGTTCCATGTGGTGTGTAAAATGGCTACATTGACATTGGCCTGACATTGTGATGAGCAAAAATGGCCCTCAATTCATGAAGAACTCAGGCACTTCATGAATGCCTGAAAAATTCAGCACTACACATCATCTCCACACTTCCGCCAATCAAATAGAAAGGGTGAGGCAGTGGTAAAAATTGCCAATGTGGTTATCAAAAAATCCATTAGATCCAGAAAAGATGTGTACAGGGCAATCTTAAGTGGAGAATCCCACCTACTGAAGGCATGGAAAGTCGTCCAGTCTAGTGACTAATGTCAGGCTGCACAGGTTACTCTTCCAATAGCTAAAGAAACTACTGAAGCCAGAAGTACAGTAGTAATAGGAGTGAATGACAAGATCAAAGTGAAATGACAGAAAGTCAAATTTCACTCTGATGAAGCTGCCAAATCATTGTCGGAGCTGAAAGTTGGAGAGCTGGTCAGAATGCAAACACTCAATGCACACAGCAAAAGTCAACCCACTTGGCAACTTGGGACCTTTGTAGAGAAATTGTCATCTCTGTCGTGCACGATGAAAGCGAACGACCAAATCTATTGTCACAACTGCAGACAATTACCACTACTGGAGAAGCTGCTCTTTCACAGCAGTCAGCTGATGAGGCAGACCTGGTTTTGCCAACTTGGCAAGGAACTAAACGACCATCAGTCCCAGAGGTCAAATGTTCCCCAGCAAGTGCAACAATTACCACAGCAACAACACTCACCATGGCAACAATATTCCCCAGAGAAGCAACGTCACCTCAGGAACTAGCAGACACCAAATGAACAGCCAACAACTCACACGCATACAATAAAAATACCTGAATGCTTTAAAGATTATATGTACAATGCATCTGTGGGAACAGATGAAATTAGGACAAACTTGAAAGAACAAACAGATTTGTTCAATGTGATAGTTTTCTATATGGATGTGGAGTAACTTGCAAATGATAGTGCATGCACTTTTATTTATTTTTTATTAAAAGATGTTTGGATAAATACCTTTGTACACTGTGGCTTGCCTTATTCATGTGACCTCTGATGTCATATGTAAATAAAGGCCTTAAGCCAGTAACCATTTTACACAACACATGGAACAAGCAGGGAGTTCTCCTGGTGTTCTGGCTAACATTTATTCCTCTACGAGCACCACAAAAGCAGATTATCTAGCCATTTTTCTCATTACTGGTGGACCTTGCAATGTGAAATTTGGCTGCTGTCTACTTACAACACTGGCTACATTTCAAGGCTACTTCATTGGCTCTGAGAGCCTGTAAGGTGTTGATATAAGTGCAGGTTAATTCATTTGTTCTTTCTTTTAAAGCACAGCGTAAGTCAGTATTTATTTCTAAATAAATAAATGTGGACACATTCATACATGAGGAAGCTTTTCCATCTGTATCACAAATGAACTTCTTTACCTGGGCTGAGCTGCAAGTCATTCTTGTAAAGGAGAGGGTCTCAAGTGATACATTGGATGTGAAAACGTATTCCATTACTTGCTGGTAACCTTTCTCACGGTGACATTTAAGATAAATATTAAGTGATACACAGGTGAAATAATTACCTTTTGTGACCTTCCAACTAAATGGTTCATTAATTGCTCAAAATGCATTTAAAGCCCTTGTTACAGATATATTGTGATTGACTACTAAGCTTTTGTTCCTACTACTAAAGTCTCTTTTGAGGAAGTGCACATATTAAGCCAAATCATTCCCATTGACTTTATTTGCAGGTCACAAAAAACTGCAGTGTCTCTCATTTCGGTTTGGAACAAAGGGAATTTTGCAGCCCTTCAGGACCTTAGAGCCGGCTCTGGTTCCAGTCTTGTTTCCAATATGTGATAACACAAATCCAGTGAGAGTCTTACCCAGCTCTTTGTGCTGGTGCCAGCATCAGTGTCCTGAGAATCTTCTGCTCACCCTGCACAGCACAGAATAGATTGTGAAAATGGGAGAGGCCCTAAGAAATGAATGGCCATTACAAATCTTTTCATACAAACTAAATTGCCTGTGATCTGAAAAAAAGCCTGAAGAATGTGTAGTGTTGATGTGCTAAATTTTATAAGTGAGCGTATTTAAAATCCAATATTAATATCAATGGCTGTTTCATGCAGCATCTTCTATTTCTGTTGAAAAATGTTTCTGCTGAGAAATTTCAGTACTTGTGATTTCTGGCAAAAAAAAATTAATGTGGAGGTGCATTTCCATGGAGATGGAGCAGCACTCCTTAATGATGTGGCTAGACTTCTGTGGTTGCTATGCTACCACTCTTGGATCTAGAGGTACATCTTTGCTGTTCGGCAAACTGCAGACATCTGCTGGGTATCAGTAAACAGCTCACCGGCGTAGAGGTTCAGAATTTTAGGCCAGTGTGTCACCAGCAGAGGCCCTCAGGTTATTGGGAAGGGAAGGCAAGCAGAAGCCAAAAAAAGAACGACTCGCATTTACATAGCACCCTTCATGACCACCGAATATCTGAAAGTGCTTTACAGTCAATGAAGTTCTTTTCAAGTATAGTCACTGTTGTAATGAAGGAAATACCACAGCCAATTTGCACACAGCAAGTTCCTACAAATGTGATAATGACCAGATAATCTGTTTTCATGATGTTGACTGGGATTAATATTGGCCAGGACACCAGGGAAAACTCCCCTGCTCTTCTTCAAAATAGTGCCATAGAATCTTTCTCGTCCACTTGAGAGGACAGACAGGCCCTCAGTATAACAACTCATTCAAAAGGCAGTGGCTGGAATTTTCTGGCCCCATTGGTGTTGGGTGTCATGGCGGGTGGGGGAGGCAATATGGCAAGAGGGCCAAAAATCCATTTTATACTGTCGTGAAACCAGTTTGTGATCGTCCACTCTATCCGTCAATGACGGGCTGCGTTTCCCACCGCCACATGTCGGGAATGTCATTTTAATACATTTGCATCTAATTATAAACCCTGCTCGTTGGAATCATTCCCTCATGTCAAATTTACCGTCCACGTCGGTATGACTCAGAATGGCATGCTTCATGGCTGCCTTTAAAAGGCGTGCACCTGGCAACCTGAACTTCAAGGAGAACTTGGAGGTGAGTGCACACAACCTTGCGCAGCCCTCATGAGCATCGCCCCCAGGACATAAGGAAGAGGTGCCATGCATTCAGTGGGGGGCACAGGCAAGTCACTTTCTCCCAGCTGGCTTTCAGTATGGTGCCGGGGCAAGGGCTCCAGTGCAGGTCAGGCTGGGCTGGGGGTGCAAGGCTTCACAGACTGAAGGAAATGAGACTCAAGTGCATGCCGGGGAGGGGGGAGGTGGGGGGAATGTGGTGGGGGATGCTGCCACGCACTTGGAAAAGCTTGTCAAAAGTGAGCGTTCTTCCACAGCTGAGATTGATCAGCTGCAGCTCCACTGACATGCTTGGAGTCTGGCCTTTGAAGCTTTGATGCCCACTCAAGCAACGCAAAAGCATGAAAGTGCCACCAAATGCTCACTTTTCACCCCTCAGACACAAACTGCAAATTAATGTGCATTTTAAGGGGCAGCAGAGCAATTGGCCGACTGGGCAAGTTGTACAATCCCTTTGCGAAAGGTGGCCATGGCTCACTCACTGGTGAAGGTGCTCACAGCCCCTGGCAATATTTTTATTAAGGTTTGGACCAGTATCCATTATGGTTCAAGTTAACAGTGCAGTCTTGCAGTGCAGGTTAGGAGAATGCCTGTGCCTGAGCTGAGAGCACAGCATGCAGTCCAATCGCCAAAGCTGCCGCCAATCAGTCAAGTGGAGTGGGGCAGAGGTGGGTGGGGTTTTGAACAGCCAATGAGCGCACTACTCACGGGCCATTCAAGTGCCTGTATGCATGAAAAGGCCTTCAGATTTAACCAAGAGAGGTTCTTAGTACACCCATGTTAACCCATGCATCTCTCTCTTTGATTCTGCAGGAGGAGACTATCAGGATCATGGACCCTGGTGATTTAGCGGTATGTCTCATGGCTTACAGAGATCAGAGAAGAAGAAGAGATGCCTTGCTTGGCAAAGGGAGGAGCACCTCTCTCATGCGGCAGGGCCTGCTGCACATGCAGCTGAAGATCCACAGTGAGCCGTCACTCATAGCAGCCTTGCTAGACTCAGAGTCTGTAGATAGTGCTTGTCATTCCTGAAGCTAACCGAGAACCAGTGTGGCTGAAGACTGCGCATGTCTAGGCAACTAGTTGGTCACATATGCCACCTGCTGCAGGATTTGGCGCCATGGGGACGTGGAGGACATCCACTGCCCATGGCAGTGAAAGTGACCACGGCGCTCAATTTTTGCACCAGTGGTTCCTTCCAGGACTCCAGATGTGATCTGTGTGGGATCTCGCAAGCCTCCATGCACAAGTGCATCAAGGAGGTCACAGACGCCATCTTCGCAAAGGCACAGAACTTTGTGCATTTCGCCCGGGATCAGGAAATCCAGGAAGCAAAAGAGCTGGGATTTGCACAGATCTCTGGCTTTCCACAGGTGCAGGGTGTTATCGACTGCACTCACGTGGTGCTTAAATATCTGTGGCAACAAACAGTCAACTACGTCGACCGCAAGGGCTTCTACTCGCTGAATGTTCGGTTGGTGTGCAACCACCACAAACACATCCCGATGATCTGTGCCTGATTCCTGGGAACGTCCGTGACTCTTACATCTTTAGCACGTCTCAGATCCCTGACATCTTCCAGGGTCCACAGAGGATGCAGGGTTGGCTCCTCAGGGACAAGGGCTACCCTCAGAGGACGTGGCTGATGATGCCTGTGCGGTGGCCTCAGACTGCAGTAGAGCGACAGCATAATGAGGCTCATGCCACAATCTGCAAAGTTCCTGTGCTTCGACAGGTCCAGTGGAGCACTGCAATACTGTCCCCAGAGGGTGTTGCGCATCATCATTGCTTGCTACGTGCTCCACAAACCGGCACTGCAATGCGGGGAGGACCTGGCTGAGGAGGAGATGGAGGAGCTGCACATATCCTGAGATTAGGAGGATGTCGAAGGGGATGAGGGTGTTGAAGTCCTTGAAGGTGAGGATGCCGGCGATGAGGCCATTTCAATGGCTAGATGAGGAAGGCACGCTCGGGAGGCCCTCATAGCCGCAAGATTCGTGGAGGATGATGACAAGATGCAGTGAGGATAGACCTGACAGCCTCTCCTTGCATCTGAGAATGTTTGACTCCTGTGTGGCTGATGGCAGCGCACATACCCTCAGTGCTCAGGTTCATGTCATGGAGATGCAGTGGAGGGCCTACTAGTCGCTAGATTCCAGGAGGATGATAATGAGTTGCACTGAGGACAGTCCATAGATCTTCACATAGCCTCTATGAATTCCTGACTTATGTCTGGCTGAGGGTAACTCAATTGTGCTCTGTGATCAAGGTCATATCATGGAGACGCAGTTGTGAAACTTTAAATGCACCTGATCCTTTGGCAGCCTTCAGCACCTGACCCCTTCAGGAGCACAGCATCACCAGTCACAGATGCTGAAGAGGTGGGGCCAGCCTCACCTCAAAGGTGCTGAGAGCACACAGAGAGAATGATGGAACTCTGTGACACCTGCCCATGACATTCTGGCAGCAATAACAAGCACAGTCAAGGTGCAGGCATCACTAATGTGCCCAGTGGGCGCGAAGCCAGACCGTCACTTTTGTCTGAAGGTTACACACCACACAGGGAGTAGGCCTTGGACTGAGACACCTGCATTTACCTTGTGCAGGAACCAAGGTTTCACAGCCAAGTGACACAAACACTGCTCATCAGAACAAGGATCCATAGACAAGGAGACATTCTTGGGAGTTTACTAACAACAGTGAGCATTAAGTACAAGTGATTAATATCCGTGTCCAGGCTGTGCAATAACATCTTCTTAACCTTCCTAACCCTGCATCTTGGTGCTCCCCCCAGCATCCGCAGCGGAGGTGGAGGCAGCCTGCTGACTGCTATGCCCTGTCTGTGATATCCTTGGTGGGCATCCTCTGGAAGGCTGAGATCTGGAGGGCCCTGGCCTGCTTTCGCGGTCCTGTTGTGCGGCCTGTGATGCTGGGGCTCCAGGGCTCACAGGAAGAGGAGATTTGAATGGGCTGGACACTCCCGAAATCACCTGGTGGAAGGCCCCAGGGTGTGCACCTGCTGATCCTCCTCCCTATGGGTGCCTGAAGGCCCCTGGCTGACTCCTTGAGGCGAACGGGAATCTGCCCCCACCTTCTCGCATTGACACTGTTGGAGGCCAACTATGACGTCAGCAATAGAGTTCAGCCCGTGCAGCAGTGCAGCACCAATGTCCTGGACCAAAGTCTCCATGGTGGCCACCATCCTTGAGGTGAAGGGGCAGCTGGAATGAGTTTGAGATGCCCCACCCCCTCTTGCGTTGACACAAATGGATGCCAGCAAGTGCCTCAGCGATGGAGTGCAGCTCCTGCAGCAGTGCAAGACCAATGTCCTAGACCAAGGTCTCTATGGCGGATGCCATCCACCAGTGTTGACCTCGGTGCATTGGCATGCCGGCACTATCATCTTATTTGTATATGCAAATTGGTTAACTTGTTTTAGATGTGAGCCTCTGATCCCTATTATCTTGCTCATACCAATATGTTTTGGGGCACACTTTCTTCGCAAGAAGAATGTATGCATCCTGCCCACTGTATTGGAGGCATAGGTGCTTGCTTAATGTCTGAGAAACAGGCGAGGCATCATTGAATTCCTAGGTCTTGGTCTCCTTTAGCTTTGGGTTCAGAGTTGCTGCTCACTGTATTTTGGTTCTATTTTCTATTTCTAATCACACCTTCAAGACTTCACAATTAATGAATTACAAAATGCAGTAATTGTCAAACACACCAGTCAATCCATATAAATCTGTAATTTCTCTGAGCAGGTGAATGAAAGGAATCTTCTGTAAGGGATTAATTTGGAAATCTTGATCAAAAGCAATCACCTGTGAGGTCTATACTGGCCCAGTGTACTGCGCTGATCCCATGTGCAGACTGCTGTGGGTTTATTATATTAGAATATTATTGTCATGTAATGGCGGTCCTGTGGAGTGAGGAGGATGTTTTGCCATGGAGTCCTAGAGTAGAGAGAGGGAGAGAGAAAGAAAAAGAAAGGGGGAGAGAAAGAGAGAGAGGCTGTGAGAGATAGGGGTAAAGTCAATGCAAGATAAAGAAGGTGGAAAACAAAGGAAAAGGCTAAGGGAGAAACAACATTTTAAAAAAATCCACATTCCACATGGGCAGTAAGTCAATAGTCAGTTAGTTGGTCAGTAGGTGATCGATAATAGATATATACTATTATTATTGAACAGTACTATTGTAAAACCAACATTGATCCTTTATCATCAGCACAAACAATTACTCTGAGGTAGACAGTACCAACATCATTTTGTCACTTTTAGGCATTTCAGAGCCTGTGCTGCTTTTAATTGACCCCTTGTCAGTACAGCTCAACAACAAAGAGCATTACATCAGCATTTGCACCAGTCCCTCAGGTATTGCATTATTTCCTTATCAGGATTGTCTGCCGTCTTCAGAGGTGAAGGTGGGACTTTGATTAGAGTTTAGAGACACAAGCCTTGATGACCTGCAAAAAGCAAATCTGTTCTAATGACTTCAATGCAATGAATCTCTAACACAATCTCTATGCTGCACAAGTTGTAAAAACAAATATGGGGCCTGCGCATAGGGATGAATATGTTGTGCTATTGCCTTGCAGGGTTAAATGAGCCTGAGTAGTCCTGCATTGTAAGTCACTCATAAATACTTTACTGATGTCCCCCATTTAATATCAAATGAAAGATAGAAGTCTACAACACAGAAGGAGGCCACTCTGCTCTTGTCTGTGTTGGCTTTTTGCTACAACAATCCAAAACTGATCTTACTGCCTGCTCTCTTTCCATTGCTCTGCATCTTCCTGGGCTTCAACTAGCTATCTAATTTTACCCTAAAAGATGCAATGGTGCCTGATCCAATCACTTGCCATTTGTGTAAGATCATTTCTTTTAACCTCTTCTAAGAGTTTTGAATTTGAAATTGATGATCCACTGTAACTGACTCTCCAATTAGATGAAATATTTGTTCCCTTATTCATCTCACAGTAACTCTTCTTAATTTATAAACTTTAATTAAGTCTCCTCTTATCCTCCTTGTCCCAATGGAATTAATAATAGCATCTTAAGTTTCTCCTTTTAACTATAGTTTCTCATCTAATTGGGGAGGTGGTGGCATAATGGTAATGTCACTGGACTAGTAATCTAGAGGCCCAGGCTAATCCCTGGGGTGGGGGTGGGGAGACATGGGATCAAATCCCACCATGGCAGCTGGTGGAATTTAAATTCAATCAATAAATCTGGAATTGAAAGCTTGTCTAATGGTGACCATGAAACAATTGTTGATTGCCCTTTAGGCAAGGAAATCTGCCACCCTTACCTGGCTTGGCCTACATGTGACTCCAGTCCCACAACAATGTCATTAACTCTGAAATGGTCTAGCAAGCCACTCAGTTGTATCAAGACACTACAAAGCGTCTTCATAACAGCACTGTGAGTATACCTGCAGTGGCTCAAGAAGGTGACTCACCATTACCTTCTCAAGGACAATTAGGGATGGGTAATCAATGCTGGCCTAGCCAGTGACAGCTACATCCAATGATCCAATGGCTTTAGTGACCTGGATTTTCACCAACTTGGGACTCACTGACTTGGGAGCCCTTTAAAGGTGTTGGATGGGATCCGATCCTGGGATTCCTGTGACACACACAGCCCCTCATTTATGTTTCTGGTTATTGGGTGGACAGTTTAACCCCCCGTCCACAATTTTTGTAAAGCTAGCCCCATACGTGGTTCATGGTCTCTCAGAAAAGTGGTGAACCACAGGGGAATCCCATTCCCAAGTAGAGAACCAAAGAAAAAAAATTTCCTCTTACTCATGGAATTCTTTCATTGACGGGTTTTGAAATACAAAAAAAATCTGTTTCTTTATTTTCAATAGTATAAGTATACCTTATGTCTTGTAAGGTAGATGTAATTTGACTATTACATTCACCAACATTGTGTAGGTGCTGAAATGCATCACAGGACTTTTATCATTGGGATAAGTGCTATTATGCATGCATAGCTGAAGAAAACACTGTTTGTGAACACTAAGTGTCATGACCTGAAATTATTTAAATCCTCAGCCCTCTAAAATTGAAAAAAAAAATCTGCAGCTTTCACTTAGAGAAAAAAAAGATGGTCACCTGCTGCTGGAGTGAATTGATTGACAGGCAATCTGGTGTAGCTTAAGAAAAAACATGCTATCGAAGCAATTTCAATAGGCTTCATTGTCTGTGTGCTGTAATGGTTTATTAATACCGCTTAATTGTAATTAGACCATTTTTATTAATATCTAGTGTTAATTTGGACCTGATGATTGAGTACAAGTTATACTCATATGTCATACGTCAGCTTGGCTCAGTTCATAGCATGCTCATCTCTGAGTCAGAAGAGAAAGCATGTAGGATATTAGAATGTATGGCTGGAACAATTAAATACAGAGTGAAAATACAGCATTTATCCTATGCAAGGCCTTGGCATACCTATATTTAGAAAACTGTGCCCAGTTTTGGCCTCCTCACCTGACAGGGTCTATCAAGGCACTGCTAAAGACCAAAGGATGCTTACCAGAGTGGTACCAAGTTTCACAGTTCTCAGTTTAGTTATCATGGCAGGCTCAGGGATTTTGGGCTCTTTTTGTTAGAAAATTATAGAATTTGAGAGGATATGATTGAAGCCCTTAAAATAATGAGGAGAATAGATTGTATGCAAGCTGATGGGTTACTTGAGTTGGATGGAGGGGTCAAGACACTAGGCATTAGTGCAAAAACAAAAACAGAGTGTTAGATTAGATTTCAGAAAATATTTATTTTCACAGAGTGTGTCCAAGCTGAAATACATTTCTGGAAACTGCAGTGGCTATGAGTATACTACAGGCATTCAAAAGAGAACTGAATGAGGTATATAAGCTAGGTAGGGCTTGAGTGATCAGTGTTATCAATCACTTCAGCTTCTTGGAGCTTAACCTTCTTAAAGGTCAGAGAGGAATTTCCCACAGTTTCCTCCTAAATTGACCTGAGGTTTATTTCTCTTTTTGCCTCTCAGAAGATTGTGAGACTGTGGGGGAGGGGTTGATGATGCATGTACTCTGCCCAAATCTGGATTCAACAGATTGGATGAGCCAGTTGGTATGGCCCTTTTATATGATGCTGTGGTTTTAAGCCTTTGGACAGATTACCTGGTCTTGCACTCCAGTGGGATATTGTAATACTGCACTTCAAAGATAATTGACAGGTTAGGAAATACTTTGGAGGTGGCCTCTGTGACTGAAAAAATTGGGCACTAGGCAGATGAAAATGTTAAAGAAAACTTATGCCTCCTGCTACCTGAGGCCCCCCAGGACTTAATTTAAGGAGTGGCTAGATAAGTCCGTGAGGGAGAAAGGAATAGGACATGTTGATAAGGTGAGATTAAGTAAATAGAGGTCCTTGTGGAACATAAACAGTCATCATAAATGGTTTATTTCTGTGCTGTAAATTCAATATAAACGTGGGCCTCAGAATGGTCAGCCAGCACTCCCAGCTGAAACACTTCTCCTGTCCTCACAAAAAACTTTGTGAACGATTGCACACATCCTACCTGGGGAAGAAATCTTGGGGATTTTCATTTCTATTGGCCAAAACTAGTTTTTTAACATCCACGTTTTACACCCAAACTGCAAATAGAAAATCTACGCCCTTGTTCTCAGTTTGCAGGTATCCTGCATTTATTACTTGTGATTGTTGTCACAATGGTGTGACTTGTGCATAAGTGATATTAATCTATAATTTCACTGTCTGACCAAACATATACTGGATAGTTCAAAAAGGACTTTTTAAAGACAAGAAAAGACATGGATAAATGATGGCTGCCACAAGTCACCTGATGTTTGGTATTGCAAATTGATCAGCTTCTGGAAAGTTCCATTGTGAATTGCAATTCGGACATGCCATGACATTCTTCTCTGGGTTTAACACCTGAGGGTGTCAAGAACCACTTCAAAAGGATTTAATGAAAATATTCTGGGCCTACATTTACCTTTCTATAAGACTACCTTTCCAGCAGATACAGAAAGTCTGCTATAACAAGTTATATGAAAGATGTTTTGCTATCTCATCAAGATGAATAATAACTCATTCATGGGGTTAATGGCTGGGACATTACAGAATCTACACCCCCTCTGCCCCCAGCCATGAAACATAAACACTGTTGGTTCAGACATCTTCTGAAATCATTATGGGGAGAGAGAGGGCATATGACTGAAGTAATCATTTTGAAATCTCTTTAAGTTGCTAAGTAAAGAAGCAGCGAGTAATCTGAAAAAGCTGTCAATGTAGTAGGAAGGAGCTCCCTTCTCTCCTTTCCCAAGTTAACACTCTATCTCTTACAGTTAAACAATCCAGCATAGAGATAGTGGCTGGAATTTTCCGTGCCCATTGGCGTCGGGTGTCATGGTGGGCATGAGTGGGCAATATGGCAGGAAGGCCAAAAATCGGTTTCATACTGTTGTGAAAACAGTTTGTGATTGTCTGCTCCGCCTGTCAATGGCAGGCTGCCTTTCCCACTGCTGAACGTCGGGAACTGCATTTTAATATATTTGCATAAAATTATAAGTCCTGCTCACTGGAATCAGCCCTCCATGCTAGATCATCCAGGCATGTTGGTGTGATTGCATGCTGGTGTGTTTCACAACTGTACATAAGCAACGTGCATCTGGTGAGCTACACTTTGCTTAGAACTTTGAGGTTTGTTTGCCTACCTTGCTTCGAGCAGCACTCACGGTCATCAGTGCCAGGCTTTGCAGGCAATACCAAATCACTTTTAAGGGGGGTCCACGGGCAGGTCTCTACCAAACCAGCCGTAAGGTGGGAATGGATTTTCAATGGCTGCAGGGCTAGTACTAGCTTGGGGAAGGGGGGTATCCCAGGGTTTGTGTGGGGGCACATGTTGATCTGTGCAAATGGTCTCAAGATGGTGAGGGCTGAGGAGACAGCCTCCAGAAGAGCTGAGGCCAACTCGAGATGTGAGGGTGTGTGTGAGAGAGTGAGTGGTGATGTCCCTTGAGCTGGCAGTGAGTGAGATGCCAGTGAATGTGTGGTGGGCTTGTGAGTGCGTGAGTTTAGAGGGATGAGATGATTGCCTTACCCTGGTGGCATGGATGAGATCATTCATTCCCTTTCTACACTGGATGGCCAACCATTTCTGTGCAGCATTTGTCACTGATCACCACTACCATCACCTACCAAGCGGTAGTGGTGAGATTGTTGGACCTCCTGTGGCCAGAGCGGGAGTAGAGGACATCATGGCGGGCCTCTGGAAGGCATTCTAGTGAGGGGTCACTGAACTTTTCCTGGCTTTCACTGAGGCAGTCCTGGGTGGCAAGCAATGAGAACTGTGTGCACAGCTGCAGTTTAGATATGGCACCCAGAGCGAGGAAAAAGTAAGGTAATGGCGTGGCGTGCGAATTGGAGGCATATTTCCTGTGGTTGCATAATAATGAGGCGCAAGCGGACAAAATGGCATGAAAAGCCGCCATTGTGGCCGTTGGGTAAAACGTCCCTTTCCTCCCCGCTACCACCCAGAACAAATCTGGGACAACTCCGCCCAGTGAAATTTCCATCAAAAGAAATGCCAGGTGCAAAATTAATTGACTTCTGGAAAATATGGACAACGGGTTAAAAATAAATTTTCTCTGGCAATTGTAGCTAAATAGATTTCAACTCAACTCCTGGAATCTAAAGGAACTTGGAAAAATTTCTCCCGCAGCCACAGTGTCCAGCCAAGGACTCACAAACCGTGGACTCTCAAGTTTTTTTTAATCTTTCAGCATTGAACTGTAATTTGGCTAAAAGAGTAACTACCTCAGTATAACTTGCATGCTCGTGTGTGTGTGTGTGAAAGTGAATACCGAAATTTTGAGAAGCGTGGGTTTACCTTTTTAAATATTTTGCTATTTTTACCTGGGTGGGTTTTTAACTCAATAAAAACTAACCCCTTTTTTGTTTTAAACCCCTAGAATGCTTGTCAGGCTCGTTTCTTTGCAATCAGTATGTAAATGGTTCACACAGACATTGAATAAAATCCCTTCGTCCTTCTAAATTCACAAGGAAGCCTGTTATGGTCATACTTGGCGTGGTAGGACAGGGGAGTCATATTTTATTCAACTCATGTGGCTATAACATTGTTTTGAATCAGAATACAGATCTATGGGTTTCATCCCCATGTGCTGTTCCACTGATCGAAAATTCCGCAACTTTACATTCAAGGGGCTCCCGTGCTCCTTGTGAGGAGTATCGTTCCTCAGTAAGTACATTAGGAAAGGGCAAGTTGTGGAGTTGATCATCAGAGTGTGGAATTACCCCCTCACTGATTCATACAGCAATCAGAAGCAGAAAGTCACAAATTTCAAAAATTTCAAACATTATCATTTGAACTGCAGCCCTGTAGCCACTGAACAAATACATCATTAAATAGCCAATGGCATTTGTTAAAGTACAAGAAACAGAAAATGTGTGACCTGTGTCCTCTGCAGGAAGGTTGATCTTTTCTTATTGACTGAGCCTAGAGGCAAAATTGTGATTCAAACTAAACCTTTGCACTGGAAAATATCATCCCAAGTGCCTTGCACAAATGAGGCATCATTTAACATACAAGGACAATCAAAAAGCTGAGAAATTCTCTAATTGGTTTCGCAGCATTTTGGTAGATTAAAGGTCTAATAATTCGAGAAATGAATACTGGTGCTGCACACCAAGAGGAATGTTCGGCAGTAATTTGTTCACTTTTAATGCAAATTTGAAAGAAAAAATCAATTAGCCTTCTGCTCACAGTATCCATTCTTTGGTGGGCCTATTGAATAGGTTTCTGGACTGAGTTACTGAGGAATCTACTGCAGTAGAGTTTCTGTTTCTCCAGTACAAAGGGCACGTTCTTCACTCCCCACCACCGATACCCTTCTATTTGGGCGTTACGTGCTAAGTCCAAACAATTATGATGCCGTTGGCAGAATTGAAGTGTAAGGAATCTACATATGAACAGCTAAAATCCTACAGTTTGCCAGTACAAAGCCCCGCCCTCAGCTCTGGCTCACAAGGTCTTCTGACAACCTGGTAAGATGAGGCCTGTGCAGCTGCCCAGATCATTAGTGAGTTTGATATGGGCACTTTGAAGCAGTGTTTCAGATTTCTGGACAGATTGTGGAATTTACTCATTAAAGACCTTCCAGAGCCTGCAAGATCACCATTATCTGGTGCATGCAACACCATTTTAATCTCTAGGTGAGCCTAACCATTGGCTAGCTGGAAAAGAAGACCTACTTGTTTCCAAGGACAAAGCTGAAAACTGATAATGACCTGGAGGGTACCCCTCAAAACACCATTACAGGCAGCACCAGTCTGTTCAAGGTGGAATCTTTACTTAGTGCAGTAATAGATATGTACATTATGCAATAGCCCAATACACCATCGCTGACACTGTCCTTTGCACTAATTCAACGCCTATAGATGCCAATTCCTCCTATTGGGCCTCCCATCTCAGGAACCCAAACACTATGCTTAATTTGACAGTGAACGCGGAGGTGGCATGTTAAATGGCTGCGTCCTTGAACACTGCATCCTCTCTGATTTCAGTAACTTCTCTGAATTCAGAGGCCCTGCCCCTCACCGCCAACGTCACCCCACCCCACCCACCACCAATTTGAGAGAACCTCTGTTTCCTCACTCTTCAGCTCCTGTCGCCTGCCTTTAAATAAAGATAATAATGAGTGCGATCGCAGCTCGCTGCAATGGTGTTCGAGTGTCATCGCCACACTGGACACTTCCCTAATAGCAGTTGGTGACATCAGGGAATGGGAGAGCATGGTGGTGGGGAATTTAAAACACTAACTCCTGGGCTGTTGGAGGCAATGCTCTGGACAGGAATCCCTAATTCTGTAAAATCCTCATCATTCTGGGCAGGTTGGGAACCCGAGATGTTAGTCTGTGGTTTTTAATAAACCTTTAGTACATCACTTGTTTGAAAACACAGCAATTAAGCATGAACCATTGCCAGTCAAATCCTTCTTGCGAAGACAGAAAAAAAAATCAAAAATTCCAGAAAGCAGCAGGGACCCACACTGTTCAGAGCAAGCATATATTCCATTGTGGGCTAAAAATAGGGCCCAAAGAGTAAAAGGCAAAGCCCAAGAAGAGAGCCATTCAATTATAATACAGCCAACTTCAGAAGGGCAACTAGAGGTGGGCAGTAGGTGCAGCCTTGTCAGTGTGGCCCACAGCCTTATAAACAGAAAAAAGAGAAATGTTTGCCTGGTTAGGAGTCACATACAGGAGATCTTCAGTTTCAGTATTCACCCAGATACAGCATTGTGCCGCATTTTCTCCTATTTAAATAAAGATAATAATGGGATCAGTTTGTGAGGGAATGTACTGCAATCTGATATGATTGGCAATCTTTAATTCACTGCCCTATTGTGTAAAATACAAATATTGAAACAATGGGGACATCACATATTTGCATAATGTGCAAATGCTGTGGGACTATTTAATGAACATATCAGAGTATGACATTTTGCAAGCCACTAATCTGATCCTTCATTTTCTGGGATGACTATATTTCTATACATTTGTTTTATGATGCTGGTAGTTGAAATGTTCAGCAACAACATGTAGCCAGTTATTAAGTAAGAGCAGTCAAAATAAAGTACATTTAACCATCACAAAATGTACGTTTCTATACAGATTGTGTTGCAATTTGTTGAGTGGTCTAATTAGGACTGCAAAGCATCAACAAATGAGAAGTATGCAGATGAAACTGGTGACTGACTCTAATTTAGGTGGCTGAATTCAGTGGGGACAATTTTGTCTGTCTATTGTCCCATTCATACTAAAAGTAGGCAGCCAATTGAAAAAACTCTTCCCTCACTGACCATTCAAGGCCTGACTCACCGTCTTAAAAAGACTTCAAAATGGGTGGACAGAGCTCCTGCTCAGAACAAGTGGGACCTTATTAAAATACCTGGGCCAGAATATTACGCTCGCTGGGCGGGCACGCACCCAACCCGAGTGAGAGTAAAATGACGCACGGTGACATTGGGCAAGTGTCCTGACGTCATTGTGCATTCGTGTGATATTTCGGTCGGCAGGCTTGTGCGGAAATCGGCAGCGCGCCCACCGACAATTAACAGGCCTATTAAGGCCATTAAATTACCAATGAAATGAAATTTCTCGCTGCCCGTCAAGCGAAAAGGCCAAGCAGCCTTTGCATCTTTTAGGAAACCTCATCCACGGGTGAGATGAGGTATCCAACGGCTATTAAAAATAAAATAAACATTTTAGCATTTCATTAATAACATGTCCCTGCTCACGTGACAGAGGCACCTGAGGGGACATTTTTTTTTTAACATTTTACAATTCTTTATTTTTAATTTTCAAAACTCTTCATTTCCCTGAGGCAGCTCTGTGCCTCAGGCAGATTTTTCAGTGTGAACTTCCGCGCTCGCCCTCCTCCTACCACCCCACACAAGCAGCGCTGAGCACTGCAGTGCACGTTTCACTCTGGGCAGGCCTTAATCGGCCCGCCAGCGTGAAATTGTGGTTGCGGCCCAGTCATGGGCAGCGGTTGGCTTCCCGACCACTCCCTCTCACCTCCGCCGAGACCGCCCGATAAGGGAAAAATCCTGGCCTTGGGGTTATTTTGGCCAAAGAGTGTAACAGGCATTCAATGGGGGCTATGTTGATAAGACAAGCCTCGATGGAAGTCTGTATTTTGCAAAACATTTTGGTCCAAGTTCCTGATTACCATAATTTGAACTTACCTGGAGGTGTTAAGTCCAGACATCTGCAGATATAGCACTCAAGTGCCGATTAGATGTAATTTTTGTGGAGCAATATGTGGGTTTCTCACACTCACTATCACTGAAGTTGATTTTTTAAACATATTTGTTCATGGGATGTGGGCATCGCTGCCTAGGCCAGCATTTATTGCCCATCCGCAATTGCCCTTGAGAAGGTGGTGATGAGCTACCATCTTGAACCGCTGCAGTCCATGTGGTGTAGGTACACTCACAGTGCCATTAAGAAGGGAGTTTTAGATTTTGACCAGAGACAATGATGGAACGTCGATTTGTTCCTAGTCAGGATGGTGAGTGGCTTGGAGGCAAACTTGCAGGTGGTGGTGTTCCCATGCATCTGCTGCTCTTGTCCTTCTAAGTGGTAGAGGTCACGGGTTTGGAAGGCACTGTTGAAGGAGCTACAGTGCATCTTGCAGATGGTACACACTGCTGCTAGTGTGCATTGGTGGTGGAGGGACTGAAAGTTTAAGGTGGTGCATAGGGTGCCAGTTAAGTGGGCTGCTTTGTCCTAGATGGTGCCAAGCTTCTTGACTGTTGATGGAGCTGCACTCACCCAGACAAGTGGGGAGTATTTATCATATTTCAGATGTGTGCCTTGTAGATGTTGCACAAACTTTGGGGAGTCAGGAGGTGAGTTACTTGTAACAGAATTGCAAGCCTCTGACCTGCTCTTGTAGTCACAATATTTACATGGCTAGTCCAGTTCAGTTTCTAGCCAATGATAGCTCCCAGGATGTTGATAGTGGGGATTTCAGCGATGCTAATGTCATTGAATGTCAAGTGGCGATGGTTGGATTCTCTCTCGTTGGAGATGGTCATTACCTGGCACTTGAATGGCATGGATGTTACTTGCCCCACTTATCAGCCCAAGCCTGAATGTTGTCAATGATATGCTGCATTTGGACATGGACTGCTTCAGTATCTGAGGAGTTGCGAAAGGTGCAGAACATTGTGCAATCATCAGTGAATATCTCCACTTCTAATCATATCTGGGAGGGAAGATCATTGATGAAGCAGCTGAAGATTTTTGGGCTGAGGACACGGCCCTGAGAAACCCAGAGGTGATGGCATATGGTATTGTCGCTGGGATAATAATCAAGAGACCCAAGGTAATGCCCTGGATACCCGGGTTCAGATCTCGCCACGGATGTTGGTGGGATTTGAATTCAATAAAAATCTGGAATTAAAAGTCTAATGATGACCATGAAACCATTGTCAATTATTGTAAAAACCCATCTGGATCATTAATGTCCTTTAGGTGAAGGAAATCTGCCGTCCTTACCTGGCCTGGCCTACATGTGACTCCAGACCCACAGCAATATGATTGATTCTTAAATGCCCTCTGAAATGGCCTAGCAAGCCACTCAGTTGTATCAAACCGCTACAAAGCCTCAAAAAAGGAATGAAAGCAAAAGAAATACCCGGCATTGACCTAGGCACCAGAAATGACATCAGCAATCGCAGCCCTGTCGACCCTGCAATGTCCTCCTTACTAACACCTGGGGGCTAGTGCCAAAATTGGGCAAGCTGTCTCATACTAGTCAAGCACCATCCTGACATAGTCATCCTCACAGAATCATATCTTGCAGATAATGTCCCAGACACCACCACCACCATCCCTGGGTATGTTCTGTTCCACCGGCAGGACAGACCCAGCAGAGGTGGTGGCACAATGATATAAAGTCGGGAGGGAGTTGCCCTGGGAGTCCTCAACATCTATTCGGGACCCCATAAAGTCTTATGGCATCAAGTCAAACATGGGCAAGGAAACCTCCTGCTGATTACCAAATATCGCCCACCCTCAGCTTATGAATCAGTGTTCCTCCATGTTGAACACCACTTGGAGGAAGCACTGAGGGTGGCAAGGGTGCAGAATGTACTCTGGGTGGGGGACTTCAATGTCCATTAGCAAGAGTGGTTCATAAGCACCACAACAGGCTGAGCTGGCTAAGTCCTAAAGGACATAACTGCGAGACAAGGCCTGTGGCAGGTGATGAGGGAACCAATGAGGGAAAAACATACTTGACCTCATCCTCAACAATATGCCTGCCACAGATGCATCTGTCCATTATAGTATCGGTAGGAGTGACCACCACACAGACCTTCCATCATGTTGTGTGGCACCATGCTAAATGGCATAGATTTTGAACAGATCTAGCAGTTCAAAGCTAGACATCCATGAGGTGTTGTGGGCCATCAGCAGCAGCAGAACTGTACTCAAACACAATGTATAACCTCATGGTCCAGCATATCCCCCACTCTACCATTACCATCAAGCTCGGGGATCAACCCAGGTTCAATGAAGAGTGCAGGAGGACATGCCAGGAGCAGCACTAGGCATATCTAAAAATGAGGTGTTAAACTGGTGAAGCTATACCACAGGACAACTTGTGTGCCAAACAACATAAGCAGTAAGTGACAGACAGAGTTAAGTGATCCCACAACCAACGGATCAGATCTAAGCTCTGCAGTCCTACCATATCCAGTCGTGAAAGCTGGTGGACAATTAAACAACTCACTGCAGAGGAGGCTCCACAAATATCCCCATCCTCAATGATGGGGGAGCCCAGCACATCAGTGCATAGGATAAGGCTGGAGCATTTGCTACAATCTTTAGCCAGAAGTGCCGAGTGGATGATCCATTTCGGCCTCCTCCGGAGGCACCTAGCTTCACAAATGCCAGTCTTTAGCCAATTCGATTCACTCCATGTGATATCAAGGAACAGCTGAAGGCACTGGTTAGTGAAAAGGCTATGGGCCCTGACAATATTCCAGCAATAGTGCTGAAGACTTGTGCACCAGAACTTGCCGTGCCCCGACCAAGCTGTTCCAGCACGCCTACAACACTGGCATCTACCTGGCTATGTAGAAAATTGATCAGGCATGTCCTGTACACAAAAATTAGGACGATTGCAACCCGGCCCATTATCACCCCATCAGTCTACTCTCAATCACCAGTAAATTAATGGAAGGGATCATCAACAGTGCTATCAAGTGGGAGTCAATGGGAATCAGGGGGAAATCTCTCCACTGATTAGAGTCATACCTAGCACAAAGGAAGATGGTTGTGGTTTTTGAAGATCAGTCATCTCAGCTCCAGGGCACCACTGCAGGAGTTCCTCAGGGTAGTGTCCTAGACCCAACCATCTTCAGCTGCGTCATCAATGACCTTCCTTCTATCATAAGGCCAGAAGTGGGGATGTTCACTGATGATTGCACAATGTTCAGCACCATTTGCGACTCCTCAGATACTGAAGCAGTCCATGTCCAAATGCAACAAAACCTGGACAATATCCAGGCTTGGGATGACAAGTGGCAAGTAACATTCGTGCCACACAAGTGCAAGACAATGACCATCTCCAACAAGAGAGAATCCAACCATCACCCCTTGATGTTCAATGGCATTACCATCACTGAATCCCCCACTATCAACATCCTGGGGGGTTAGCATTGACCAGAAACTGAACTGGACTAGCCATATAAGTGCTATTTCTACAAAAGCAGGTCAGAGGCTAGGACACTAGAGACTCCCTCCTCCGACTGCTTTAAATGGCCAGGCGGGCTTTGAGAAAACTGAGACAGCAGCAATGGGTGTTGTCCAATCCACAATCCCTTTCCCTTCTTGTCTCCTACTCTCTGATCGTTTCAACTATATAACACACACAGAGATACAGCCTATTCTGTTCTCTATTCTCAGACACCTGGTGAAGCTACAACACAGGACTACTTGCATGCCAAACTGTGAAAGCAGCATGCAATAGACATAGCTAAGCAATCCCACAACCAACAGATCAGATCTGAGCTCTGCAGTCCGGCCACATCCATTCATAAATGGTGGTGGACAACTAAACAACTAACTGGGGGAGGAGGCTCCACAAATATTCCCAACCTCAATGATGGGGAAGCCCAGCACTTCAGTGCAAAAGACAAGGCTAAAGCATTTGCAACAATCTTCAGCCCGAAGCGCTGAGTGGATGATCCATCTCGGCCTCCTCTGGAGGTCCCCAGCATCACAGATGCCAATCTTCAGTCAATTCGATTCGCTCCATGTGATATCAAGAAATGGCTGCAGGCACTGGATACTGCAAAGGCTTTGGGCACTGACAACATTTTGGCAATAGTATTGAAGACTTGTGCTGTAGAACTTACCGCACACCTAGCCAAGCTGTTCCAGTACAGCTACAACACTGGCATCTACCCGACAATGTGGAAAATTGCCCAGGTATGTCCTGTCCACAAAAAGCAGGCAAAATTCAATCCAGCCAAATGCCACCCCATCAGCCTAATCTTGGTCATCAGAAAAGTGATGGAAAGGGTCATTGACAGTGCTATCAAGCGGCACTTACTCAGCAATAACCTGCTCACTGACTCTCAGTTTGGGTTCCGCCAGGGCCACTCAGCTGCTGACTTGGTTACAACCTTAGTCCAAACATGGACAAAAGAGCTGGATTCAAGAGATGAGGTGAGAATGACTGCCTTTGACATTAAGGCAGCATTTGACCAAATGTGGCTTCAAGGAGCCCTAGCAAAACTGGAGTCAATGGGATTCAGGAGGAAAACTGTCCGCTGGTTGGAGCCATATCTAGCACAAAGAAATATGTTTGTGGTTGTTGAAGGTCAATCATCTCAGTTCCAGGACATGACTGCAGGAGTTCCTCAGGATAGTGTCCTAGACCCAACAATATTCAGCTGCTTCATCAATGACCTTCCCCCCATCATAAGGTCAGAAGTGGGGATGTTCGCTGATGATTGCACAATGTTCAGCACCATTCGTGACTCCTCAGATACTGAAGCAGTCCATGTCTATATGCTGCAACTCATGGACAACATCATGCTTGGGTTGCGAAGTGGCAAGTAACATTCGCACCACACAAGTGCCAGGCAATTAGCATCTCCAACAAGAGAAAATCCAACCATCTCCCCTTGACATTCAATGGCATTACCATCGCTGAATCCCCCACTATCAACATTCTAGGTGTTACCATTGACCAGAAACTGAACTGGACCAGGTATATAAACACGGTGGCTAAAAGAGCAAATCAGAGGCTGGAAATTCTGTGGCGAGTAACTCATTTTCTGACTCTCCAAAGCCGGTCCACAAGGCACAAGTCAGAAGTGTTATGGAATACTGTCCACTTGCCTGATGAGTGCAGCTCCAACAACACCCAAGAAACTTGATACCATCCAGGATCCCACTTAACTGGCACCCTATCCCCCATCTTAAACATTCACCCCCTCCACACCGACACATAGTGGCAGCAGTGTGTACCATCTACAGTGTGTACCATCTGCATTGTAGCAACTCACCAAGGCACCTTTGACAGCACCTAACTATATCGCCGTTCCTTCACTGGTGCTGGGTCAAAATGCTGGAACTCCCTCCTGAACAGCACTGTGGGTGTACATCCGCCACATGGACTGCAACAGGTCAAGAAGGCTGTCATCACCACCTTCTCAAGGGCAATTAAGGCTGGGCAATAAATGCTGGCCTACCCAATGACACCCACATCCTGTGAAAGAATAAAAAAAGAGACCCTCAGCAATGTGGTTGCCTCCCAAATGCCCTTTCAAATAACCTAGCAAGCCACTCAGTTGTATCAAACCGCTACAAAGGCTACAAAAAGGAATGAAACCAGATGAATCACCTGGCATCAACCTAAGCACTGGAATGACAACAGCAACCCAACCCTGTCGACCCTGTAAAGTCCAAAGTCCTTCTCACTAACATCTGGGGACTTGTGCCAAAATTGGGAGAGCAGTCGCTTAGTCATAATCATACTCATGAAACATATCTTACCATTTCCCAGATCCACTATCACCATCCCTGGGTACGTCCTGTCCCACTGGCAGGACAGACCCACCAGACGTGGTGGGCTCAGTAATTTACAGTTGGGATGGAATTGCTCTGGGAGTTCTCAACATTTTTTCTGGACCCCGTGAAGTCTCATGACATCAAGTCAAATATGAGCAAGGAAACCTCCTGCTGATTTCCACATACCCCCCCCCCCCCCCCCCCACCCCGACCCCCACCACCCCTCTCTCAGCTGATGAATCAGTACTCTAAAGAACATGTCTTTTTATTTCTGTTGGACTGTGGATAGAAATGACAAAGGCTGCAGTTTGAAGGACATGCCTACTGGAACAGTGTGAGTAATATATACAATGTTGCTGTCCTGGAACAGAGTATGCCATGAAAGACAGGATGGTGCCGAGGAGGAGTCTGGTCTAATGGGGAACTGCCTGGCAATGTTTTAATTGGCTCCTGACCAGGTGACCAGGATTTGTGTGAGAGCAGTGCAGCAGAATAGCTCCTAGCCTGAAAGGAAAAAGACCTAAAACCTCTCTCTCCTGTGTATGTAAGATTCCAGTAATTCCAACAATCATAGCTAGTTGGCTTTTTCTCCTCGTATCTCTATAACCTACTCTCTCTCTCTGAAAACCCCTGTCAGGAGGCAAAGGGGAAAATCACTGTTAGAGACATTGACAGGCAAGTACTCAACCAGTGAAATAAAGACTGAAAGTGCTGGAAGACCACCTTGTGTCATCAACAAAGAACTGAAAGGCATTTGGAAGACATCGATCAAAATCAGTCCATCGAATCCTATACTCCAGAATTGGTGCTATTGAACCGTTTTATCCCAGCCTTAAAATCCATATTTTTGTGTGCCTTATGTGTCTTATGTATGTGTGTATAGGGAATTAAGAAGCGGTAGAGTTTAGGTTATAGAGGCAGAAATTAGCAGTTCATATTTCTTTCATTTGCCACTGGTCAAAGGCAATTTGTTCAATAAACAGTTATTTACTGATGCTTGTATTTTGTTCACCTAAATTAAGCAATTAGGTGGGTTGATCAAACTTTTTCACATTTGTCACAGCTCAGGGAGCAGTGGGGCTTGATATTACAGGGCACTGTCCCCAGTAAGTTGTGACAAAGTTTGGGGGCTCAACTGAGAGATTTTGGAACAAAAGTCAATGGCAATTTGGGTGTGGATTTAGTAAATAATAAAAGCTAAAAGGAAACATCAGGTTTGCACTGTCAAAAATAAAATGGCACTGGAAACTGCTAAAGCTTTCCTGCAAGTGGAAGAGATGTCCCTGACGATTTTACAGGGGATCCCAAAAGCTAGATTAATTGAATTGGCAAGTAAATTAAGAGTAGGATTGCCTGCCAAAGCTAGGAAGGCAGACATTAATCAAAGAGGTGGCACAGCATTTGGAATTGGAGGGAATACCCGAGAGACTAATTCTCCAAGGAGTTGTTCATTGAAATGGGCTCAAATCTAGCTGCAAATAAAAAAAAATGGAACTAGAGACAGCAGAAAGAGAAAGGGCATTCCAAAGGGAACAGGCAGGAAGGGAGGAAAGAGAATGAGAGAGAATTCCAGATTAGAATGCTGGCAGTTAGAAAAGAGACACCAGTAGGTGAGGCAGGACTTATTTCCAGATCAAAAACCAGTGGGGAGTTGTTTAAATTTGTACAAGCTCTTCCGAAGTTTGAGGAAAGGGATGTTGAAGTATTCTTTATTTCATTTGAGAAGATAGTTAAACAGATGAACTAGCCAGTGGAAAACTGGACATTGACCATGCAGAGTAAATTGACAGGTAGAGCATAGGAAATTTATGCTTCACTGTCAGTGGAGGTTTATAGGGATTGTGATGTGGTGAAAAAGGCTATTTTGAGTGCATATGAGTTGGTCCCTGAAGCATACAGACAAAAGTTGCAAAATTTAAGGAAACAGCCTGGGCAAACTTACATTGAATTTCAAAGGGTTAAGCAAAGTAGTTTTGACAGGTGGATATGAGCAATAGAATTTGAAACTACCTATGAAGTTCTCAGAGAGACCATTCTCTTGGAAGAATTTAAAAACTGTCTACCTTCTGTAATAAGAACCCATGTTGAAGACCAAAGGGTTGCAACTGCTAGACAGGCAGCAGTAATGGCTGATGATTAAAACTAAACCTTTTTTCTATCACCCCCATAAATTTGAAAAGGATAGAGAGTGGGAGAGTGAAAGGAAGGCAAATAGCCAGGGTAGAGAATGGACAGCTGGGAATACCTTGAGATATCCAGATCAAGAAGGTACTGAGGGTGGAGGTGAAACTTGAAGGCCTAAATGTTTCCATTGTAATAAAGTGGGACACATTCGTTCAGAATGCTGGAAGTCATCAGGGAAGTCCATGGGACTTATTAGAGTTTATAAGAATGAGTCTGAAAAGAGAACTCAAAAAGAAAGTGCCACGGATCAAATTGTAGCTTTAGCTACAAATAAGGGTCTGGAGGTAAACACTGCTGTGAATGCAGGTGAAGTGAATAAGGTAGATGAGAAATATAAAGGGTTTTTGTCTAAAGGAAAGATAACCCCTTTTTCATCAAATGATGCAGCTAAACCCTTAACTATATTAAGGGACACAGGAGCTCCTCAAACTACTTTGCTGGAGAAGGACCTAGTTTTCCCTCCAGAGAGTTCAATGAAAGCTAAAGTGTTGGCAAATGCTTTCAGTGGAGAATATATCCCGGTTCCATTGGACAAAGTGCAATTGGAGTGTGATTTATTGTCTGGATCGATGGTTGTAGGAGTGGTTAAAAATTACCCGTGGATGGAGTTGATTTACTCCTGGGGAATGATTTGGCAGGAGTGAAGGTTATAGCTTCGCCCATAATTACAGAAAGTCCGAGAGAGACTAAAGAGACAGAACAGTTACAAGAACAAGTTCCTGGTATTTTTCCATCGTGTGCGGTAAGCAATGGCTAAACAAGTCCATCACCAGAGGTCAAAGTAATACCACGGGCAGATGTTAGAGTAGCTGAAACTTTCTTTAAGGATGAGGATAATTCAAAGGAAGCATTTGGCAGGTCTTCATTAACTGAGGCTCAGAAAGCAGATCCAGAGTTAAACTAGTTTGCACAGTCAGCTCACACCGTAGCTGAGGCTGAAGGCGTTCCGGAGTGCTATTACCTTAAAAACTGAGTTCTGATGAGGAAGTGAAGACATCCTCACAGACCTGCGGATGAGGGATGAAAGGTTGTTCATCAGATAGTGGTACCGCCCAAATATCGTAAGGAGATATTGTGAGTAGCACATGAAATTCCTATGGCAGGATATGTAGGAATACAGAAAACCCAAGCATCGATAAACAGGCGTCTTAACTGCCTAAGACTTCATAAGGACTTAGTGCAATTTTGTAAAACGTATCATGCATGTCAGGTAGAAGGTAAGCCTCAACTTGTAATCAAACCAGCACCTTTAATATCCATACCAGTTTTTGAATAACTATTCAGTCGAGTATCAGTAGATGGTGTAGGACCATTACCCAAAACAAAAGCAGGACATCAGTATATCCTTACAATGATGGATATGACAACCCAATTTCCAGAAGCTATTTCTTTAAGGACAATTACAGCTAATGTGGTAGTGGAAAAGTTAACTCATTTTTTCATTCGTTATGGCCTACCAGTTGAAATACAATCTGACCAAGGTTCTAACTTCATGGGCAGGATCTTTACCCCATCGGGGGAGTTGTGTGGGAGCGGGCGTGAACGGGCGGGTTCCCAGCCCAGCGTGACGTGGGCCAGGAAGTGCTATGCACTCCTTGTGTGGGCAGAGGGGGGATTCCCACTCCCTGAGCCGGGATTGTGCTCTTTCGCGCATGCGCACGACAGAGCGCACAGGTCTCCCTGAGGCAAAGTACTGCCTCAGGGAGATCGGCTCAAATGTGAAAACCAGTTTAAAGAATAGAAAAAATTTTACTGACATGTCCCTCACGTGACACTGTCACATGAGTTTGGACATGCCCATAAGTTATATTTTAAAATATTCTGAAATTTTAAAATCCCTCATGAAACCTCATCCCGCCCGTGGATGTGGTTTCATGTTTTTTCAGAAGCTTGCCTGGACTCCGGGCCTGCCCGCCAATCTTGAGGTTGGACAGGCAGGTCCATGGATTACTTCAATTACATTATTAATGGCCTTCAGTGGTCGGTGAGTCCGCAGCTGACTTGGCTCCGTGCCCACCCACCTGAAAATGTAAATGACACGGTGACTTTGGGACGCCGGCCTGATGTCACCCCGCGTAATTTTACGCGTCGGCGAGTGGGCCCCGCCTCCCCCGCTCACCAACCAGAAGATGCAGCCCCATGTCTAAAATTTTCCAGGACATAATCAGCAATTTGGGTATCAAACAACTAAAGCCTACCGCCTATCACCCACAGACGCAGGGAGCTTTAGAGAGATATCATCAGACTCTCAAAACCTTGATTAAAACCTATTTCCATGAATACCCAAAGGATTGGGACAAAGGATTAGATTTCTTACTATTTGTCACCAGAGATCTCAAAATGAATCTACTGGATTTAGCCCATTTGAATTGATCTATGGTCATGAAATAAGAGGTCCACTAAAAGTGATTGAGGAAAGGTTTCTAAAGCAGAAAGACGAATCCTCCATATTGGATTTTGTGTCCATGTTTCTAGAAAGACTCACAGGAGCATATAAAGTAGCACATGAGCATTTGAAAATTTCCCAAGCAAAAATGAAAAAATGAGCAGACAAACATGCTACAACTAGAACGTTCCTTTGCAGGAGGCAAAGTATTGGTGTTATTAACTTTGCAGGGTGAACTTCTGAAAGCGAAATTTGGTGTCCCCCACAAGGTAGTTAGGCGAGTTAGTAAAGTGATTTATCTGATAGATACTCCTGAAGAAGAAATGGTTATGTCACATAAACGTGTTGAAGCAATGTCATCGCAGGGAAGATGATGGGAAAGAGCAAGTATGCCAGGTGGTAGGAGTAATGGAGGATGACAGACAGTAAGAGTAAGGTAGAGGGAGAAGTAGACAGTGCACAGAGTGAACCTCCTACGATTAGACTAGCCAATACGACAATACTGGGACAGTAAGACACTTTGATCTCATATTTAGAGGAAGGACCACAGGAAGATCCAATAAGGTTACTTAGGAAGTATGAGGGAATTTGAGTGCCGATAAAACAACATCCTTATTGGCTGAGCCCAGAGAAACAAGCTCAGGTAGAAACAGAGATCCAATATATGCTGGAAAATCAATTGATTGAGCCCAGCCAAAGCAGCTGGAGTTCACTGGTAGTGCTGGTTCCTAAGCCAGCTGATCAACTAGATTTTGTATAGACTACGGGAAAGTGAATACAGTAACGAGGACAGATTCATGCCTAATTCCTCGATTAGAAGATTGCATCGATAGAGTTGGCAGTGCCTAATTTCTTTCTAAAATTGACCTATTGAAGGAGTACTGGCAAGTGCCATTAACATCAAGGGCTAAAAAATTATCCGCCTTTGTTACACAAAGTGGGTTGTATCAATGTTGAGTCATGCCATTTGGGTTTAAAGGGTAACTTACCTAGGTCACATCCTAAGACAAGGGCAAGTGTGCCAAGAACAGCGTAAGTTAACGCTCTAATAGTATTTCCCATTCCTAAAAACTAAACGAGAAATCATGAGGTTTTTGGGAATGTATGGGTTTTATAGGAAGTTTGTGCCTAACTTCAGCACAATAGCTGTACCTCCCACCAATTTGTTAAGAAAACAGGCAAAAGTGGTCGGCAGAATGCCAAGCAGCCTTTAAAAAGCTGAAGGCAATCTGAATAAATGAACCAGTGTTGGCCACCCCTGACTTTACCAAAGCTTTTAAAATGGCAATTGATGTTGGTGACTTGGGGGTAGGTGCAGTCCTATTGCAAGATGATGAATTAGGAATAGAGAAGCTGGTGGGGCACTTTTCCAAGAAACTAAATCAATATCAGAGGAAGTACTCTACGGTAGAAAAAGAAACTCTAATATTGTTGTTGTCTCTTCAATACTTTGAAGTTTCTGTCCATCACGATAACAAAGAAACACTAATCTACACTGACCATAATCCGCTGGCGTTCATTGAAAAGTTTAAAACTCGAAATGCGGGACTGTTTAGATGGCGTCTATTGTTTCAACCATTCAATGTAAAGATTGTGCACATTGCCGGCAAAGATAATGTGATCGCGGATGCATTGTCCCAGGTGTAAAATACTAAAATAAGTTAAAGGGGTAAGAAATACTGAAGATTGTATAAGGGAGAGGAAGGATGAATGGAAGTAGGGCTTGTGTTTTGTTGTCCATGTATCACATACCATGTGATGAAATGCATTTTGAAATGGTGTTTCATCTCTTTTAAGGGTGGAGGCATGTAAAGAACATATCTTTTTATTTCTGTTGGACTGTGGATGGAAATGACAAAGGCTGCAGTTTGAAGGACATGCCTACTGGAACAGTGTGAGTAATATATACAATATTGCTGTCCTGGAACAAAGTATGCCATGAAAGACAGGATGGTGCCGAAGAGGAGTCTGGTCTAATGGGGAATGTTTTAATTGGCTCCTGACCAGGTGACCAGGATTTGTGTGAGAGCAGTGCAGCAGAATAGCTCCTAGCCTGAAAGGAAAAAGACCTAAAACCTCTCTCTCCTGTGTATGTAAGATTCCAGTAATTTCAACAATCATAGCTAGTTGGCTTTTTCTCCTCGTATCTCTATAACCTGCTCTCTCTCTCTGAAAACCCCTGTCAGGAGGCAAAGGGGAAAATCACTGTTAGAGACATTGACAGGCAAGTGCTCAACCAGTGAAATAAAGACTGAAAGTGCTGGAAGACCACCTTGTGTCATCAACAAAGAACTGAAAGGAATTTGGAAGACATCGATCAAAATCAACCCATCGAATCCTATACTCCAGAATTGGTGCTATTGAACCGTTTTATCCCAGCCTTAAAATCCATATTTTTGTGTGTCTTATGTGTCTTATACATGTGTGTATAGGGAATTAAGAAGGGGTAGAGTTTAGGTTATAGAGGCAGAAATTAGCAGTTCATATTTCTTTCATTTGCCACTGGTTAAAGACAATTTGTTCAATAAACAGTTATTTTACTTTTTAAGTTTACAAACCTGGTGCTTGTATTCTGTTAACCTAAATTAAACAATTAGGTGGGTTGATCAAACTTTTTCACATTTGTCATGGCTCGAGGAGTAGTGAGTCGTGACAGTATGCTTCCATATTGAACACTGCTTGGGAGAAGCACTGAGGGTGGCAATGGCACAGAATGTACTCTGGGCGAGGGACTTCAATGTCCATCACCATGAGCAGCTTGGTGGCACTACTACTGACCAAGCTGGCTGAGTCCTAAAGGGCATAGCTGCCAGACTGGGTCTGTAGCAGGTGGTGAGGGAATGAGCAAGAGGGAAAAACATACTTGATGTCATTCTCACTGATCTACCTGTCGTAGGTGCATCTGAACATCGGTAGGAGTAACCACTGCACTGTCCTTGTGGAGACAAAGCCCCGCCTACACATTGGGGATACCCTCTATTGTGTTGTGTGGCACGACCACTGTGCTAAATGGGATAGATTTTGAACAGATCTAGCAAATCAAAACTGGGCATCCATGAGGTGCTGTGGGCCATCACCAGCAACAGAATTGTAGTTAACCAAAAGCTGTAACCTCATGGCCTATCCCCCACTCTATCATTATTATCAAGCAGGGGATCAACCCTAGTTCAATGAAGAGTGCAGGAAGGCATGCAAGGAGCAGCACCAAGCAAAATTAAAAATGAGGTGTCAACATGGTGAAGCTACAATTCAGGACTACTTACATGCTAAAAGGTGGAGGCATCATTTGATAGACAGAGCTAAGAGATCCCACAAATAATGGATCAGATCTAATCACTGCAGTCCTGCGACGTCCAGTCATGAATTGTGGTGGACAATTAAACAATTAACTGGAGGACAGGTCTCCACAAATATCCCCATCTTCAATGATGCGGGAGCCCAGCAACAATCTTCAGCCAGAATTGCTGAGTGGATGCTCCATCTTGACCTCCTTCTGTGGTTCCCAGCATCATAGATGCCAATCTTCAGCCAATTCGATTCACTCCACATGATATCAAGAAATGACTGAAGGCACTGGATAGTGCAAAGGTTATGGGCCCTGACAATTTTCCGGCAATAGTACTGAAGACTTTTGCTCCAGAACTAGCTGGAACTAAATAAGGGCAATAACAGTGGTATGAAGAAAGAGTTGTCTAAAGTGGGCTGTGAAAATAGACTAAGGGGAAGGTCAGTGGATGAGCAGTGGCAGACGTTTAAGCAAATATTTCATAACGCTCAGCAAAAATTTATCCCGATCAAAAAGAAGGACTCGATGAGAAGGATGAACCACCCGTGGTTAACAAAGGCGGTCAAGGAGAGTGTCCAATCAAAAACTAAGGCATACAAAGCGGTTAAAACTAGTGGTAGACCAGAGGACTGGGAAATTTTTAGGAACCAGCAGCGGATGACTAAAAAGCTAATAAAGAGGGAGAAAATTGATTATGAAAGTAAATTGGCAAGAAAAATAAAAACAAACAGCAAGAGCTTCTACGGGTATATAAAAAGAAAGAGTGTGGCTAAAGTGAGCGTTGGATCCTTGGAGGATGCGACTAGAGAATTGATAACGGGGAACAGGGAAATGGCAGATAATTTAAACCAATATTTTGCATCAGTCTTCATGATAGAGGACACTATAAACGTCCCAAACATATCAGATAAGCAAGGAGCTAATGGGAGGAAAGTCCTTGCAATAGTCTCTATCACGAGGGACAAAGTATTTGACAAACTAATGGCACTAAAGGCAGACAAATCGCTAGCACCTGATGGCCTGCATCCAAGGGTTTTAAAGGAAGTGGCTGCAGAGACAGTGGAGGCATTGGTTGAAACATTCCAGAACTCACTGAATTCTGGGAGGGTCCCAGCGGATTGGAAAACTGCTAATGTAACGCCCCTGTTCAAGAAGAGAGGGAGACAAAAAGCAGGAAATTATAGGCCAGTCAGCCTAACATCTGTCATTGGGAAAATGCTAGAATTCATTATTAAGGAAGAAATAGCAGGACATTTAGAAAAGCTTAACACAATCAAACAGAGTCAACATGGATTTGTGAAAGAGAAATCATGTTTGACAAATTTGCTAGAGTTCTTTGAGGATATAACAAGCAGAGTTGATAAAGGGGAACTGGTAGATGTAGTGCATTTGGATTTCTAGAAGGCATTTGATAAGATGCCACATAAAAGGTTATTGCACAAGATAGGAGCTCACGGTATTGGCGGTAATGTATTAGAATGGATTGAGGATTTGTTAACGCATAGAAGACAGTTGGGATTAATGGGTCTTTTTCAGGTTGGAAAGACATAACTAGTGGAGTGCCACAAGGATCAGTCCTAGGGCCTCAACTATTTACTATCTATAGTAATGACTTGGAGGAGGGGGCAGAGTGTAATGTATCCAAATTTGCTGATGATACAAAAATAGGTGGGAGGGCCTGTTGTGATGAGGAATCTGCAAGGGTATATAGATAGGTTGAGTGAGTGGACAAAAACTTGGTAGATGGAGTTTAATGTAGGAAAGCGTGAGGTCATGCACTTTGGTAGGAAGAATCAAAAGGCAGACTATTATTTAAATGGAGAGAGATTCCAAAAAAAGTGCAGCACAGAGGGATCTGGGTGTTCTTGTGCATGAAGCACAAAAAGTTAGCATGCAGGTGCAGCAAGTAATTAAGAAGCAAATGGAATTTTGGCCTGTATTGCTGGGGGGGGTTGGAGTTTAAAAATAGGGAAGTCTTGTTACAACTGTACAGGGTGTTGGTGAGGCCACACTTGGAGTACCGTGTAGAGTTTTGGTCCCTGTACTTAAGAAATGATATCCTGGCGTAGGAGGCAGTTCAAAAGGGATTCACTAGGCTGATTCCTGGATTGAAGGGGTTGACTTATCAAGAACAGCTAAACAGGTTAGGCCTTTATTCATTAGAGTTTAGAAGAATGAGGGGTGATCTTATTGAAACATACAAGGTTCTGAGGGGGCTTGACAGGGTAGATGTTGAGAAGTTGTTTCCACTAGTGGGGGAATCTTGAACTAGGGGACATAGTTACAGAATAAAGGGACACTCATTTAAAACTCAGATGCGAAGGAATTTCTTCTCGCAGAGGGTAGTGAATGTCTGGAATTCTCTACCCCAGAGAGTTGTGGAGGCTAGATCACTGAAAGTATTTAAAGAGGAGGTAGATAGATTTTTGAAATATCGGGGAGCTGAGGGCTATGAGAACCTGGCACGAAAGAGGAGTTGAGGCCTGGAGCAGATCAGCCATGATCTTATTGAATGGCGGGGCAGGCTTGAGGGGCCGAATGGCCTACTCCTGCTCCTATTATGTTCTAAAGGGAAACAGTGACTGAATGGGTCTTAGTGTGGTATACAATATGGGTGACATGGTTTTGGATTGCGCAGGGTGATATTTAGTAGCCTGCTGAGGTGGGCTTTTGAAAAAATGTGGATAAGGGTTTCAGTGTTGACAGGGGTGAGGTGCAGGTAGAGTTGGGCAATGCCATAGAGGTGAAACTAAATGGTGCAGGAAATGAATAGAATAGTTATGGTGTGGATGGTCCTTTAGTTATAGTTGGACTCTAGTGCCTTTAATGTAGTTAAGTGTCCCGTTCTGCTTCACAGATGCATACTCGGCCAAATTTTTATGCCGAACCGAAGAAGTTATTAGGAAAAAAGCAAAATACTGCGATGCTGGAAATCTAGAACAAAAACAAAAATACCTGGAAAAACTCAGCAGGTCTGACAGCATCTGCGGAGAGGAATATAGTTAATGCTTCGAGTCCAAATGTCTCTTCATCAGAACTTAATCGAAGCACTAACTGTATCCCTCTCCGCAGATGCTGTCAGACCTGCTGAGTTTTTCCAAGTTATTAGGAAAGCTGACCAAAAGCTTGATCAAGAAGTCGGATTTTAAGGAGTGTCTGAAAGGAAAGAGGTAGAGAGGCAGAGGTGAGTAGGGAAGGAATGACAGAATTTAGGGCCTTAATTTATGACTGAACACGATTGCCAATAGTGAGGCAAAGAAAGTGGGGGATGCACAAGAGACCAGAGTTAGAGGAGAACAGACTGAATCTGAGTTTCATTGAAGGGGTGAGCTTGGTCAATGTTATGACTGATGCAGTTGGTAAAGCGGAGTTATTTAAAAAAACCCCAGAGGGAAACTTTAAACAACTGTCATAATCAATAAATTTAAGTTAAAAGCAAAATACTGCAGATGCTGGAAATCGGTAACAAAAACAAAAATAGCTGGAAAAACTCAGCAGGTCTGACAGCATCTGCGGAGAGGAACACAGTTAACGTTTCGAGTCCGTATGACTCTTCATCAGAACTAAAGAAAACTAGAAATGAGGTGAAATATAAGCTGTTTGAGGGGGGTGGAACATGTAGAGCTAGATAGAGGGTCAGTGATAGGTGGAGGCAAAGAAGAGATTGCCAAAGATGTCATAGACAAAAGGACAAAGGGGTGTTGACGGTGATGATATTAGCTAAAGGATGTGCTAATGGTGATATTAATGGTGGAAAGCAGGACGAGTAAGTGACAGATGGCCCTAATGGGGGTGGGGTAGGGGGAAGGGATCGAAATGGGTTAAAAGGTGGAGATAAAACAATCAAATTTAAGTTATGTTTGAGATGTGACTCTAAACTCAGGAATCAGACCACCAGTTTGAGGTTTTACATGAAACATTTTATTAATTTATACAGGTTAAAATATATGTACACATGGCTACAAATTACTACTATCATAACGTTTAACAAATTCCCAAACTAATTCCCATTAAGGCAACAACAACCCACAGACTTAACCAAAACACCCGGCAATGGATTTTCACCTTATGAATTCAAAATGAGGTTCTTTCCACTGTGGAGCCAGTTGGAGGCTTGCACTCTGTGTGCACACCCAAAAACTACTGAAGTTATACCTACCAGCCCCATTGAATATTAATTCTCATTGTATCAACAACCTCTTTGAACTTCGCCTTTTAACAATGAAACCCCTTTTATTGGGGGAGGTGATGGCATAGTGGTGTTGTGGCTAGACTAGTAATTCTCTGGGAACCAGGGTTCAAATCCCACTGTAGCAGCTGGTGGAATTCAATATAAAAAATATCTGCAATTATAAGTCTAATGAAACCATTGTTTAATTGTTATTCAAGAAGAGATGAACCAGGGAACTATTGGAAGCAATTCTGAGGGACAGAATTAATCTAAACTTGGAGAGGCAGGGATTAATCAAGGACAGCCAGCGTGGTTTTATTAAGGGGAGGCCATGTCTAACCAATTTGATTGAATTTTTCGAAGAGGTGACCAGGTGTGTAGATGAGGGCAATACATTTGACATAGTCTGCTTAGACTTCAGCAAGGCTTTTGATAAGGTCCCACATGGGAGACTGAAAACAAAGGATCCAGAATTGGCTGAGTGACAGGAAGCAGATGGTAATGGTCGAGGGGTGTTTTTGTGACTGGACGCCTGAATCCAGTGGGGTTCCACAGGGATCAGTATATATAAACAATTTAGACTTGAATGTAGGAGGGTTGATCAGTAAGTTCGCAGATGACATGAAAATTGGTGGGGTGGTAAATAGTGAGGAGGATAGCTGTAGATTACAGGAGGATATAAATGGACTGATCAGATGGGCTGATCAGTTGCAAATGGAATTTAATCCGGATAAGTGTGAGGTGATGCACTTGGGCAGGACAAACAAGGCATGGGAATACATGATGAATGGCAGGACCCTGGGAAGTACCGAGGATCAGAGGGACCTTGTTGTGCATGTCCACTGCTCGCTTAAGGTAGCGGGACACCCACACTAGCTGGCTTTAATCCAATTAAGACATACCCACAAACTAAACCTCTATATTAAAAGAAAAATATTTTCCAAAATATTATATACATTAATAGCTTCATGACAGTCAATCTAAGCTGGGCCACCTTTTGGCAACCTGGATGGGGCTGGGGTCCATTCCTGTATTGTTTAAACCCATCTCCTGCTGAACAGTATTGACAACACCTTTCAGAATGGTCCTTTGGATATCAGATAAGGAGAACAAAAATTGGGAATCTTGCTGAGCAGAGGGCAACATTTCAATTCACAGATGCGCTGGAAGCCCTATAGCAGGTAGGGAATCTGTAAATATAGGCAGCACATTAATCAGTAGTTTTTTTAAATCAGCAATGCCATTAACATTTCACTTCCAGGTTTCTCATCCAATTAGTCCCAGTGGATGTGATGACGACCCACGTGATGCAATCTGAACTGCCGTATTTAGAGTCACTCCCAACATGCAAGTTGAAACAGTTGCTGTTGCCATGGAGAGACAAAACTCTATTCCAATGGAGTCAAGTTAGTCAAAGGCTGCGCTCCACTTCAGCGACAACTATTTGGATGTGCTAAAAACAAAAAACTACTTGGATGTGCTGCTGGAGGTTGTAAGGAGCTGGAGGGAGATACTGTTCCCTAGTGACAGGAGGAAGAAGACTGCTGCTGACACAAGGAAGGTATGGTTGGAGATTGCTGAAGAGGTCAAAAGCAAAAATGTGAATCCAATAAAGACTGCAATGGCCTAAGCAGAACAGGAAAGGTGAGAGCAATGGCACATTGCCTTACATGCTGCTGTGTGTACATTGCCACACTCTGCCTTCTCAAGCCTATTCCAGCACATCACTCCTAACACCTACTGATCATGCAGGTAAACCCATTTCCCTTTGTAAATGCACTTACTCACATACCCATCTATCCATCCACCATAACACCCACCTTTATCTTTATGCAATGCTATGCCTCTCCCCATTGTACCCTCAGCAAATGCTCTCCATCCATTGTATGAACTTGTGCCATTATTCATGCTCATGGGTCACTTTTTCTCTTCTTGCAGAAGATAAGAGGGTGGAGATTAGTGAAATCTCAACATGCGTGGCCAGCTACCCGGTGACAGAATTAAATCTCAGACAGCAACATAGCAAACAACTCAGTCATGTTAATTTGATGTCAGCAGTGAGTGAAATATTATCATGTGCATAGTAGTAACTTTAAACATGCTCACCTTGAAAGTACTCTTCACGTCATTTATCTCTTACAGGGCCTTCATGCATCCAGAAGGAGGTGGTTCCGGTCACCCATGATGACAACAAGTCCTCAGAGCAGTGGTGTCGTGCTGTCAGAGTACTTGGGAGCGCTGTGGCAGCACCCCCTTAACCAGAGGCAGCCCCGGCCACCACTCCCCATGAACAATCCCATGAGTTGTGACTCCCGGAACAGTACCGCGATTCTCCTCCCAAAGCCCTGGCCTCACCTCCCCCCCGACCAGCCCCAGCTCCCATCCCCTGAACAACCCCAGCTCCCACCCCCCGAACAACCCCAACTCCCACCCCCTGAACAACCCCAGCTCCCCAACGGCCTGAACAGCCCTGGATCCCCCCCGAACAGCCCCAGCTCCCCACTAACCTGAATAACCCTGGTTCTCCCCATCACTGCTGAACAGCCCCAGCTACCCTTCCCCCACAAACAACCCCAGCTCCCACCCCCCCCCCACCCCGAACAGCCCCGACTTCACCCACAGACAACCCTTGCTCTCCCCACTGAACTGCCCCACCTCCCCCCACCCCGAACAGCCCCAGCTCACCCTGAACAGCTCCTGCTCCACCCTCCGAACAGCACTGGCTCTCGCCACTGAACATCCCCGACACCCCACCCATGGACAATCCCGACACCGCCCCCCACCCCGTTGGCAGAATAGCCCCAGCTCCCCCACCGAACAGCCCCAGCTCCCCCTCCCAAACAGCCTCAGCTCCCATCTGAATGGCCACAGCTGCCCCCTTGAACGGCCCCGGCAACCCCCCACCACCAAAGAGCCCTGGCTCCTCCTCCCCCAAACAGTTCTGGCTCCCTTCCTGAACAGCCCTGGCTCACTCCACCAAACAGTCCTGGTTCCTCCGCCCGAACAGCCCCGGCTACCCCCCGAACAGCCCCAGCTCCCATCCGATCAGCCCCAAGCCCTGGTTCCTCCCCCGAAGAACCCTGGCTCTCCCCACCGAACAGCCCTGACTTCCGCTGAGCCAATGGAACTTTCCACCGCTGCTGCTGCCGTGAACTACAGTTCCCAGCAGGGTGCAGTCTCTGGGGTTGTTTGTGGATGTGCCATCCAAGAACTGGCCGGCACATGCTCAGTTTGACTTCTATCATGGAGAATGGTCCTGCGCGCATGCACAGAGGAAAATGCCTTAAAGGGACCAAACCCTGGCGAAAGGGTGTGAAACTACAGGTCAGTTGACCTGAGCAGGAACCCCATTACAGAGGAGGTAGCCCACACAGTGAGGGGGACAGGGAGAAAATCCCCAGAACTTCCAGAAATAAAGTTAAAGCTCTAAGTTAAAGAAAGAGCTGTAAAAGGACCAGATTTGAAGCAAAATGGGCTTGAAAGAAGCTGTGAAGATCTGAGGAGGCAGCTGAAGGAGCATTGGTGTTCTGCTTCACAGGGCCGAAGGCCTGAAAGTGGGAAGTGCTTGGAAGGTGAAACTTGAGTGTGCGTGCAGATGCAGAGTTTCGCAGAAGATGAGACTGAACAACATGTCAAAACCGCTTTTCCGTTTCCGCTGCTGCCGCATTGCCTGGCTCTCAACGCCTCAAAGTGGCAGGTTAACAGCTTTTAAAATAAAACAGCCTAAAATCCACTGGCCTACTCAGTACTCACTGCCAGCCTGATGGGAGAAAGGTCTCAGTCAGAATTGCTAACAGCTGCCCACTGGAAACAGGACAATTTCTAAAATCTCCAATCCCAAGAGCCTGCTATACGTGTAACTGGGGGAAAAAACAAACAAACCTTCAAAACCACCTGATACCAACACAATGACCATAAAACAAAAAAGCAGATGAAGCTGGAAGAACACTCAAGGATGCCTCCCAGCAGAGTACATCGATACTCTGAACCATCTCCTATAAGCAGAATTGAAGATGGTGCCATGGGTGGCAACTTATTCCAGGTACCCTGCGTTTATCATTTAGTGATACATCTTAACTTTCTAGCCATTTTATTGACTATAGCTAGCCTGGGTTTAGGCTATTGTAATGTAAGTAGGCCTAGTCCTATATGCCGTATCTGGAAACCGAAATTATCTGAAAACCGAAACGCGACCTGCCCCAAGGATTTTGGATAATGGATACATGACCTGTAAAATGTTGCATAATGAAATTCTACATACTCTAAAGACTAATGATTCAAAATACCACATGGTTCAAAATAAAATGCTTACTGCCTACTGGCATTAATATTTTTTATCTAAAAAGCATAATTTACTGATTTTTGGGGACTCAAATGTTAATACGTGTGTCACTGGTGATGCTTTTCTACACTGCCTTCGGCCTCCTGCATGTTAATTCTTTTGCGGTTACACTTCTGCTGCACATTGATACAGTTCCATAGAAACTGTGAAAGTGGCAGAGTGCATCAGAAGAGCTGTAGAATTGCCTTCCACCCCACCAGCCTTCACGTTCATGGATGGTCCTCCCCAATTTCCTCCAGCTCCAGCATGATGCCACCACCAAATGCATCTTACCCTACCCTTTCAGCATTCTGAAGGGACTGTTCCTTCAACAACATCATGGAGCACTGTTTAATCACCCCAACAACCTCTCTTTTTCCCATGGCAACTACCTAGGCAAGCACAGGGGATGAAACACCTCCCCTTTTACCTCCTTTCTTCGCACTGTCCAGGAGCTACAAACATTCCTTGCAAGTGAAAGAGCGATTTACTTGTACTTCTTTCAGTTTAGTGTACTGTAATCACTACTCGCAATGCAGCCTCCTCTACATTAGGATGATCACTTTGCAGAACATCTCTGTCAGTTTGCATGGGTGACCCTGATCTTCCAGCCACCTGTCATTTTAATTCTTTGTCTCATTCCCTTTCTGACATCTCTGTCCCTGGCCTCCTACACTGTTCCAATGAAGCTCAACATAAGCTTGGGGAACAGTACCTCATCTTCCAATTAAGCATTTTACAGCTTTCTGGACTCAACATTGAGTTCAACAATTTCTGATCATAATCACTGCTCCAATTTTCAGAAGCAGCTGTTGGAAGTGTTGCTGCTATTTCCAGTTACAGCTCCTACAAACCCATATTTTGATTATTTATTTGTCCCATTTGTCTGTGGAATTGCTGCAGAAAACCTTTCTTCTCCTTTAAACATAAGTCTGTAAATTCAGTTAATGGTGTTCCCACCTCATGCTGTGTTCTTGCCTCCTGTGAGAAGATGACCTATAGAGACAACAGAAGCCCTGTTTGCCTCCAGCAAATTGCCATTGCATCATGAAAATGCTGGTTAATTGGGCCCTCAATGGCCTTAATTGACATCCTGGCCGCCATGATGGCAAGCTGCCATCAGCACAACCAGCCCACCCTTCAGAAACCCATTCAGAGGTGGGAATGCATTGTGGAGCCAGCCCAACGTTTCTCTCTCAGAATTTCTCCGCCTGCCAAGCCACCTCAATCGGGCTGGGAAAATTCAGGCCATCAACTCTGTTTCTCTCTTCACAGCTGCTGCCTGACCTGCTGAACATTTCCAGCATTTTCTGTTTTTATTTAAGGTGAGAAAGCAACAGTGAGCACTGGCATCCTTCCATCTGCATAAGATGTTGGACATGCAGCAAATCAAATCTATTGGGGTAGCTTTTGCTGATGGCTAAAGAGACCAATCCATGAAAGGCAGGTTCTGCCATATTTGTTGCATGTGAAGTGGTTATCAGGTGTTGTTATGGATTGTTTTCAGTGTTGGTGCCTGTTGCCAACCTGCTGTAGCCACTGATTGTCATGTTGGCATAAGCCAACCCACAGGTTATATTGCCATGTCCCTCTGTTAAGAGCTAGTGTCCCCCATGTGTGAAAATCAATGTTTAGGGTCTTAATGCCACACATGCAAGCATCCTTAAAGTGGAACACTGACTGTCCTAATGTTTGTCTGGCTCTGGCTACCTTGACATACTGAAAATCCGTAGGTATTGCCAGTGAAGCCACCTCTGCTTGGTGAGTGTCAACACACTTGGGAGCTTTGCCTATGGGAGGACTAATGCATTCGTGATTTTGTCCTTTCATGAGATGCCCAGAATGTGCCATACACGTCAAAGTTGGTGAGCTTCCTTTCTTGATAGCTGTAAGTCATCCATGTTTCACACAACAAGCTGCTGAGAACTTAGGCCTCATGAATCAGCACCTTAGTCCTAAGAGTCAGCTGGATGTTGTTCCATGCAAGTCTTGGCCAAAGGTGATAGCTGATTCCCCTATGTGTGTATCAGGTTCTGCCTCAAGGAACAAATTGTCTGTCACCATTTTCTGTCAGTCATGGCAGCAGAGTCGCAAATGTGATATGCTCCTCCTGTGCTATGTGGGAAGTCCTGGACACTTCCAGACTCCCTGGCTACCATGTGTGCAGGAAGTGTGTCCAACTGCAGCTACTAGCTAACTGCATTTCGGAGCTGGAGCTGCAGGTGGATTCACCATGGAGTATCTGTGATGCTGACATTGTCGTTCAGTGAGGTGGTCACATTGCAGGTAAAGACTGAACAGGCAGAAAGAGGAAGGGCAACCACCAGACAGAGTAGAAGAAGGCAGGCAGTGCAGGAGTCCCCTGTGGCCATCCCCCTCTCTAACAGGTATACCGTTTTGGATACTGTTGAGGGAGTCAACTTCTCAAAGGAAAGCAGCAGGAGCCAAGTCCATTGCACCACGGATGGCTCTGCTGCACAAGAGGGGAGGGAGAAGAGTGGCAGGGCAATAGTGATATGGGATTCAATAGTAAGGGGAACAGACAGGTGTTTCTGAGGCTGCAAAAGAGACCCCAGGATGGCACGTTGCCAGGGTCAAGGATGTCTCAGAGAGGCTGCAGAGCATTATGAAGGGGGAAGGTGAACAGCCAGTGGTCATCGTACATATTGGTACCAACGACATAGGTAAAGAAAGGGGTGAGGTCCTACAAGCTGAATATAGGGAGTTAGGATGTAAATTAAAAAGTAGGGCCTCATAGGTAGTAATCTCAGGATTACTACCAGTGCCATATGCTAGCGAGAGTATAAATAACAGGATATATTGGATGAATACGTGGCTGAAGAAATGGGGAGGGGAGGGATTCAGATTCCTTGGACATTGGGACCGGTTTCGGGGAAGATGGGACCAGTACAAACAGGACGGGTTGCATCTGGGCAGGACCAGGACCAATGTCCTCGAGGGGGTGTTTGCTAGTGCAGTCAGGAAGGGTTTAAACTAGGATGGCAGAGGGATGGGAACCTGAGCAGGGCGACAGAGGAGGGGGAAACAAGGATAGAAACGAAAGACAGAAAAGTAAGAAGCAAAAGTGGAAGGCAGAAAAACCAAAGGCGACAAACAAATGGGGTCATAGTGCAAAATAAAGCTAAGATGACTAACAAGGTTAAAAAGACATGTCTAAAGGCATTGTATCTTAATGCATGGAGCATTCGCAATAAGGTAGATGAATTAACAGTACAAATAGATATAAACAGTTATGATATAGTTACAATTACGGAGACAAGGCTGCAGGGTGACCAAGGTTGGGAACTGAACATCCAGGGGTATTCAATATTTATGAAGGACAGACAAATAGGGAAAGGAGGTGGGGCAGCACTGTTAGGAAAGGAGGAAATCAATGCAATAGTGAGGAAGGATATTGGCTCGGAAAATCATGATATGGAATATGTTTGGGTGGAGATAAGAAACACCAAGTGGCAGAAAATGTTAGTGGGGGTTGTCTATAGGCCCCAAAACAGTAATGGAGATGTAAGGAAAGGCATTAAACAGGAAATTAGAGATGTTTGCAATAAGGGTACAACTGTAATCATGGATGACTTTAATCTACATATAGATTGGACAAACCAAACTAGCAATAATACTGTGGAGGAGGATTTCCTGGAGTGTGTACTTGATGGTTTTTAGATCAATACTTTGAGGAACCAACTAGAGAGCAGACTATCCTAGACTGGGTATTGTGCAATGAGAAAAGATTAATTAACAGCCTTGTTGTGCAGGGTCCCTTGGGGAAGAGTGACCATAAAATGATAGAATTGTCCATTAAGATGGAGAGTGAAGAAGTTGAATCCGAAACTAGGGTCTTGAATCTAAATAAAGGGAACTACGATGGTATGAGGTGCAAGTTGGCAATGAAGGATTGGGGAACCTTACTAAAAGGGTTGACAGTGGATAGACAATGACTAATATTTAAGGAATGTATGCATGAATTACAACAATTATTCATTCCTGTCTGGCACCAAAATAAAACAGGAAAGGTGGCTCAACCATGGATTACAAAAGAAATTAGAGATAGTATCAGATCCAAAGAGGAGACATATAAAATTGCCAGAAAAAGCAGCAAGCCTGAGGATTGGGAGCAGCTTAGAATTCAGCAAAAGTAGACAAAAATATTGATCAAGAAGGGGAAAATGAAGTATAAGAGTTAACTTGTAGGGAACATAAACAGTGATTGTAAAAGCTTTTATAAATATGTGAAGAGAAAAAGATTAGCAAAGACAAATGTAGGTCCCTTACAGTCAGAAACGGGGAAAATTATAATGGGGAACAAAGAAATGGCAGAAGAATTGAACACATATTTTGGTTCTGTCTTCACAAAAGAGGAGACAAATAAATTCCCGGAAATGTTAGGGAACCAAGGGTCTAGTGACAGGGGGGAATTGAAGAAAATCAGCATTAGTGAAAAAATGATGCTAGAGAAATTAATGGGGTTAGAGGCTGAAAAATCCCCAGGGCCTGATAACCTATATCCCAGAGTACTAAAGGAATATTAGAAATATTGGATGCATTGGTGGTCATCTTCCAAAATTCTATAGACTCTGGAGCAGTTCCGACGGATTGGAGGATAGCAAATATAACCCCACTATTTAAAAAAAGGAGGGAGAGAAAAAACAGAGAACTACAGACCAGTTAGCCTAACATCAGTAGTGGGGAAAATGCTAGAGTCTATTATAAAAGATGTGGTAAAAGAGCACTTGGAAAGTATTAATGGGATTAGACAAAGTCAGCATGGGTTTATGAAAGGGAAATCATGCTTAACTAATCTACTGGAGCTTTTTGAGGATGTAATTAGTAGAATAGATAAGAGAACCAGTGGATGTGGTGTATTTGAATTTCAAGAAGGCTTTTGATAAGGTCCCACATAAGAGGCTAGTGGGCAAATTTAAAACACATGGGGTTGGGGGTAATATACTGGCATGGATTGAGAATTTGTGGACAGAGCAGAAACAGAGAGTGGGAATAAACTGGTCTTTTTCCGGATGGCAGGCAGTGACTAGTGGTGTACCGCAGGATCAATGCTTGGGCCTCAACTATTCACAATATACATATATGACTTGAATGAGGAAACCAAATGCAATATTTCCAAGTTTGCTGACGACACAAAATTGGGCGGGGTTGTGAGTTGTGAGCAGGATGCAAGGAGGCTTCAGGGTGATTTAGACAAGTTGTATGTATGGGCAAACACATGGCAGATGCAGCGTAACGTGGATAAATGTGAAGTTATATGCTTCGGCGTGAAAAACAGAAAGGCACAGTATTATTTAAATGGTGATATATTGGGAAATGTGGATGTACAAAGGGATCTTGGTGTCTTTGTACACTAGCAAGCAATAAGGAAGGAAAATGGTATGTTGGCCTTCATTGCAAGAGGACTTGAGTTCAGAAGTAGGAATGCCTTACTGTAGTTATACAAGGCCTTGGTGAGACCACCCCTGGTGTATTGCGTGCAGTTTTGGTCTCCCTACCTAAGAAAGGATGTACTTGACATAGAGGGAGTGCAGTGAAGGTTCACTAGGCTCTTCACATATTTATAGATGACAGGACTGTCGTATTAGGAGAGATTGGTTCGACTGAGCCTGTATTCACTAGAGTTTAGAAGAATGAGAGGGGATCTGATTGTAACGTATAAAATTCTAACAGGGCTAGACAGACTAGATGCAGGGAGGATGTTTCCCCTGGCTGGGGACTCTAGAATCAGGGGCCACGGTCTCAGGATATGGGGCAGGCAATTTAGGACTGAGATGAGGAAACATTTCTTCACTAAGAGGGTGGTCAACCTATGGAATTCTCTACCACAGAAGGCTGTGGAGGCCGGGTCACTGAGTATATTCAAAAAAGAAATTGATAATTTTTTGGATATTAGGGGCATCAAGGGGTATGGAGAGAAAGCGGAAATATGGCGTTGAGATAGAGGATCAGCCATGATCATATTGAATGGCGGAGCAGGCTCAATGTGCCGAATGGCCTACTCTTGCTCCTAATTTCTATGTTTCTATGACCCAAGGTAACAGAATTTGCTAACCACTTCCAGTGGGGTGTTATTTAGTGTAATTAGGGTTGGAGGTGTGACACCCTGTCCCATAACCACGGTTTTGTTGATGCTTTTTTGTCAGGGAGAACAAGTTACAGGCATGGCATGGTTACAGGCAATGAGTAGTTTTAGCATATTTCCCTGACATTGCTGCTGTTCCCTCAATTGTTGCTCTGTTCACATCTTGCTTTCATTGGCGAATTTCTGGGAGCCCAGGAAACCTGTGGGCCCAAAGTTAAACTAGAAAACTCAATATTGCTCTAATTGAGTGATTAACATGCCTTAAGTAGCAACCTGCCTCTCTCAAGGAGGTTGCTCACACACAGCCTGTGCACTGCAGTAAAACCGAAAAGATGATGAGCCGGCATCCCGGAGTGCTGTGAATTTTTTTCTGTTTTAAATACCCACCTGCTCCCAAACTGATGCAGTTTGGTAGATTAAAATTCAGCCCAGAATGTTTGTGAATTCATGGCAGATTCAGCCCTTTTCCTGTGAGATGCATTAGGGAATAAATGCTTTGGAACTTAGATAACCATAAGGGGGAGAATATTTTCTGAAGCTTGTCTGAATGTTCAAGCCCAATTTTATATTTGCAGCACTTCTAATCGTAACTTTTTTTTTGAGGTGCTTGACTGATGTTGACAGGATGATATGCAACATTCTCCTTTTATTTACTGACTAGAAAAGACAAAGAGAACTGCTGCTGTCTTTTTTTAATGGAGCCACCAGAACACTCTGCACCAAGTGAAACACATATCAGTAAGTACTTCACGACCTACAGTATGTCCTGGACCTCAAACTAACATCTTTAGATTCTTCAAACAAAAACCTTAAGCAAACTGGCTGACATCTGCTTGTTCCCTGCAACCTATGGTAGTGTGAATGAGAACCTGCAAGCCTGTGCTGACTGTATTGACAGCTTGCTAATGAAGAAATTCTTGACAAAGTGACAGTCCGTGAGCTTTGATCTAAAGATGATTTCACAAACACCCACCATGAGGTAATTAGCAGTTCGTGAAAACTGGAGCCCAAGTTTAACTATAACACCATGACATGAACAACATAATCATTAAAAACTCTCTTCCGATATGGCAGATGTACTGTTACTCATTAGCACCTCTCCACCATGTTAATCAAAGTAAACTTTCATGATCTAAGAGCTTGGAGAAGCTTTTCCTGTCACATCTTGTTGTCACCTAGAATAATTCCGAAATGAACGGTCCTAATAAATAATTCCTACACTTCTCTGACTACGATGCACAGCAGATCATTATTCTACTCTGCACCTATTCGATAAAATATTAAATTATTCTGCAATACAACAATTTGAGTGAATAAAATATTTCATTTGTTTCTTGTATGTTGTCATTAATCAAATTGAACGTTTACAATTTTCTCTGAGGATTCCAGGTAAAATTGTCCTAGCACATGTGATACACCAGCAGTGCTCATCTAAAATGTCCATGTAATTTTCTAGCAGCCATCACCCAGTCATCTTTTCAAATTTAAAGTACAGCCTAATTTTCCAAGGCTTGCTCCTGCTATGACGCAGACCAGGATATTGAACCTCCAACCTCAGGGCCCCAGATTAATTACTTGATGCTAGATGAGGGTTTTGTAATCATCCTCACTTGAGCCTTCCCTCCTTTAGCTGTGCAAGTAAAGAGTGGTTAACTCCTCCTACAAATGGACTAATTTTCTTGCAGTTTTGATTGATTAGGTATCGTTTTACTGCTGCAATTAACTTTTTGCAGAATTATGGAAATCCCGCTGTATTTGCTGCAGCCTATATTTTAACAGGGGTCAATGGCCTGGAAAACAATGCCATCACACCCAATCTTAATAGCCTCCAACACAACAAGCAGGATACACATGTCCTTCACAAGCCGGGAGTGCAATCCTTGACACTGTGAAAGGCAAAAAGCAGCCTCTGCGTCTGAAACAAGCACAAGTTTCTTTGTGTATGTAAAATGAGAGTATGAATCTGCTTGGGGCTCCATATTTTTATAATGATATAATGGATTGGGTAAACATGTTGTGGGTTCACTTATTGAGACTAGGCAAATGAGAACAGACATACATGGATAGAAATTTTGACAACATCATAGCTGCAGAGCTCTGTGCTTGTGCTCTGCTGAAAGCAAAAGTGAAACTAAAACAGGATCGCATGGCACTCTTCCTTTCTAGTGAATGGCGTGCTGCTATCCCTTAAAGGCATATTACAACAAGGAAAGAGAGAGAGGTTGGGAGGAGAGTGATTGGGAGAGGGAGAGAGATCAGGAGGGGAGTGACTGGGAAAGGGAGAGATAGAAACATAGAAACATAGCAAATAGGCGCAGGAGTAGGCCATTCGGCCCTTCAAGCCTGCTCTGCCATTCATCTTGATCATGGCTGATCATCCAACTCAATAGCCTGCTCCCATTTTCACCCCATATCCTTTGATCCCTTTCACCCCAAGAGCTATATCTAACTCCTTCTTGAAAACATACAATGTTTTGGCCTCAACTACTTTCTGTGGTAGCGAATTCCAGATTTCAGGAGCGGTATAATTGGGTTGCCTTGGGCCAGTTGCATCCAGGAAAACTGGAGCTACATGTGGAGGTCCTCAAAGGAACCATTGCAGGCCACCACCCAAAACTTGTAAAAATATTTTACAGAGTTTAGACCATGACAACTCTTACCGCCATGACCCAAATACATACATATCCCCATCCCATCCCAAAGTTCCAGTCAAGCCCATCCTGTTCTCCCAATACCCAATCATGCCCCATTGACTCCACCCACGTTGCCCAATTGCTCTCCCTTTCCCAGTCACACCGCCCCTGAAATCTCTCCCTTTCCCAGTCACACCGCCCCTGAAATCTCTCCCTTTCCCAGTCACACCGCCCCTGAAATCTCTCCCTTTCCCAGTCACACCGCCCCTGAAATCTCTCCCTTTCCCAGTCACACTGCCCCTGAAATCCCTCCCTTTCCCAGTCACACCGCCCCTGAAATCCCTCCCTTTCCCAGTCACACCGCCCCTGAAATCTCTCCCTTTCCCAGTCACACCGCCCCTGAAATCTCTCCCTTTCCCAGTCACACCGCCCCTGAAATCTCTCCCTTTCCCAATCATTCCCCTCCCGATCTCTCTCCCTTTCCCAGTCACTATCCTCCTGATCTCGCTCCTTTTCCCAGTCACTCTCCTCCCAACCTCTCTCTCTTTCCTTGTTGTAATATGCCTTTAAGGGATAGCAGCACGCCATTCACTAGAAAGGAAGAGTGTCATGTGATCCTGTTTTAGTTTCACTTTTGCTGTCAGCAGAGCACAAGCACACAGCTCTGCAGCTCTGATGTCATCAAAATTTCTATCCATGTATGTCTGTTCTCATTTGCCTAGTCTCGATAAATGAACCCACAACATGTTTACCCAATTTATTATATCATTATAAAAACACAACATTCCTAATCACTCCTCTCCTGATCTCCCTTGTCATGAAAAGCAGATTATAGCCACAAATTACTTACTGGCATATTAAACATTTTAAGGGAGACCTGTGTCTTTTAAAAGAAATACAAGCAATGATGCTGAGCAAATGATGGTTGATAATGTAAAGTGACTACTTTCTGGAAAATACCTAAGTGGATTATAGTTGACTGACTGGTCCTCAGAGAACATGGAATGTCACACCTCGAAAGGTGTCATGGCCTTCTTCAAGCAGAGACACTTGAAAGTGAGATAGGAAAGATGCAAAGGACTGAACTTTAATCTCCTGTGGTTGTGGAGACAGAAGACTGATTTACAGGTCTCAACAGTCACCCAAGTATCCATTTCTTGTTAATTTACATCTCAGGATGTGTAAAATGGTCTGAGATGAAAGAAAATGGATTCTGGGTGCAGATATGCCATTACCCACCCACCGTCCACTCCTGGAATACGTAGGGAAAAAGCTGGTTGCCGAGCAGTGTGCTGTGTGTGTGACAGAAACAAGAAGAAATGCCAACCAGTCACCCCTGCAGTTTGCAGACAAAGTCTCTCTCTCTCTCTCTCTCTTCCTCTCTCTGTTGCTGGAGGCAAGGCTCAGCAGAAGCCACAATCAAAAAGGAAATAGGACAGCATCTTCAGCTACCCTGCAGAACCAAGTGTCTCCAGCTGACAGTGAATCTGCCAAAGTCATCTCTACCGGAATCACCCAACTTAATGGCCGCACTGTCATCTATGCCTCACGGACAAGCAAAGGACTGATTTCTATATTTTTAAAACTTTTATTCGGACTCATAACTTCTCATTTCTGACCTGTGTATATGTATGTTGTGTTTTTCCACTTGTAGGAGAGTCTAGGACCAGGAGGCATAATCTCAGAGTAAGGGGCCACCCATTTAAAACAGGGATGAGGAGGAATTTCTCCTCTCAGAAGGTGGTCAGCCTGTGGAATTCTTCACCGCAAAGGGCTGTAGAGGCTGGGTTGTCAAGTATTTTCAAGGCTGAGATAGACAGATTTTTAATCAGCAAGGGAATCAAGAGTTATGGGGAAAAGGCAGGAAAGTGGAGCTGAGGATTATCAAATCAGCTGTGATCTCATTGAATGTCAGAGCAGACTTGATGGGCTGAATGGCCTACTTTTGCTCCTACTTCTTATGGTCTTATAGTTTTATTATTTTTCTTGGATTTTAGTAACTAATAAACTCATTCTTTCTTTGACTCAAGGAAGTCTGGTTAAATTGGCTCCTTAATAAAAGTAAATACATTTGGACTGGGAAAAGATATCCACGGGGAAAGGATATTTAAACTAACCTTGTTGCGACCAACCGAGGGGGTTGAATAAAGAGCCAGCTCATTCCTCCTCACCCGGGATCATAACAAATTGGGCTCCCGCCCTAGTTGTAACAAATTGGGGATCTCGTCCAGGAACTTAACAAATTGGGGTCCTTGTCCTTTCCCAGTCACTCCCCTTCTGATTTCTCTTCCTTCCCCAGTCACTCCTCTCCCGATCTCTCTCCCTTCCCCAGTCATTCCTCTCCTGATCTCTCCCCTTTTCTTATTTACTCTCCTCCTGAATGGTCTCCTTTTTTTAGCTGTTCACTTTCTGATCGCTCTCCTTTTCTTTGTTGCCTGCCTTCCCACACCGCCCTTTTTCTCATCACTTTCCTCTAGTCGTGGTCAAGCTTGGGAGGGGTCTTGGGTGGGGAGTGACTGGGAAAGGGAGAGCGGTGTGCACACAGTACAAAACACCAGGGTCTGCGCTCTAAGGGGCCTGCGCTCCTATATACAAATCGATGTAATGAAGGCAACACTCATGCGCACGATAACAAGGTGGGAATGCGATGTCTGACCACCTGAGTGTGCACAGGTGCAAGGAACCTCATTTCTGGCTGGGCAGTGGCAGGTGCTTGTTAACTCATCTGCTCAGAGGAGGGTGTGAGAGGGGCAAAGACTGCAGCAAAGCTGTGGGCATCTGAGTATGTCAGTGAGGGAAGGCCGAAAAATAATGGGCAAAATTATCCATCAGCTCAGTCCAAAGGGATTCCACCCGGGCTTCTATTGTATGCTTTAATGCTGTAAATTAGGATTGACATCTACCCCAGTGACCTGCTCTCCTGTCTTTACTACATCCCGAGACAGATACAAATTGCTGGCAGGCACCCAAGGTGTATCTTGAGTGGTCACCACATCAATGGAGGCAGAAAAAAGAAGTCAACAACCTTTTCCACTTATGGGACCATCAGCATTAAGTATATCTTTTGTATTGGCAGGCCTCCAACTGGACTGTATTCTTGTTTGGGTTGACGGGTGGCAGTGAGGAATCCAGGCTAAGATACTTCTGAAAGCTGGGAGGTTGACTTATCTCTGTGCATTCAGCATACCAAGCGCCCACCGGATTCCAGGTCGAGAATGAAGTAATGTTCAGCCTTCGAGTCTCTTGCCCTCCCTGGCCAGGCAAGTTCTGTGCAGCACAGATTTCCACTGGCTTATCGTAACAAATGGACTCCAGGTATTCAGAGATCTAAACAATTGAAAGCAGCATCAAGCCATTTCAGTAGTGAATTCCAGCTCAGGTCGAGCTCCTTGTACTCACTCAGCTAGCTTATTAAAATAAAACGATAGTGACATGGCATTTCCTTCAAGCCTGTAACCTGTAAGTAACCAAAACAATGCCACAACATTTGTGCTAAACTAGGCTGAGGACCTGGTTTTCAATTAGCTCGTCTTTAAAGTTCTATTGTTGTAATTGAATTGAAGGATGACTACCAAGGTGAAACTAGACAAATAGTTAATTTTTACTACCAGTCCACTAGTACATTAACTCTCCTATCAGAACATCTAATTGTACTTTGAAAAACCCTAGTTTTTTCACCTATATTAACCTGTTTGGTAAACTGTTCCTTTTACTACTCTTAAAGAAATGTGATCTTAACTTGTGTTTCCTTTAGGTTTGCCTTTAATTAATTTCTATTTTACGCCCTCCATTTCTTCTTTCTTAGCATGTATCACAGTAACAATCTGGGTACACCTTATCTATAGTAATTAATATTCTATGTACTTCAATGAGGCGTTCCCTTTAGTCTTTTCTTTCTACACTATAAAGTATAGGCCTCCTTAAACTTTTCTCACAGCTTATTTGCTCTGACTTGCTTCATTTAGTGGGTGAGTACAGACTTTGTAGAGTGGGTATGATGAGTGCAGTGGGCTTGCTTGAGAATTCTCATTCTTTTGTCTGCTTTTCCCTTGCCATCAACTTGCTCCAGCAAAGATTGTTAAGAGTGAGAGTATAGTAGATAATGAAACATAAATATAATTTTAAAAAGTGAGTGACGTGATGGCGGGCAGGGGCCGTGGGGTCAGATTTTGGCAGGTTGGTGGGGAGGGGTTGGGGGTGGTGACTGGGGGTGGGGTGCTGCTTCCACCTTCCCTCCACAGGCTACAGCAGTCTCACCAATAAACTATCCACTCACTGCTGATCTGATCCTAAAATCCCCCTATCTCCCAGATTCTGTGCCTATGGAAGTTGGAGGCTGAGGCGGGTGCGGTGACTGGATCTGTCCTTGTGTCATCCACCAGCGTTAGTTAATGTGTTGGAAGCATCTGGAGCAAATACAGAGGCTCTACCGTTTAAAAGTGACTTAGATTTATTTACTCCTCTTTCTTTTAAATAAAGTGAAAAGCAGTGTTTCAGAGTTTGTCTGATCACATCAAATACCTGAGTGTTAGGAGATGTAAGGGCTTTTTCTGTGTACATATTGGTGCAAAATTGTGTGGAAAAGTAAGTTGCCTTGTTTTTCTCACCATTATAACTTGAAGTGCATTTGATGCAGATTTTACTAAAATTGGGGATGGTGGGGGACGGTTTAAAGGAAGGGATGGAGGGAATAAGAGGTTCAGACACAGGAGAAGCACCAAAGCCCATGATTTCTCCCCTTGGCCTTTGTCTTGGTCCATCTACAGCCTTGGTCCAGCCCTAGTCTTAGTGCACCTCTCGCATTTCCCAACTTAGCATTTGTAGCAAAGGAGCTCCTCATGGTGAACGTTGAGGGATCCAAAGAGAGGCATCTCAGGAGAAAATTGGTAGTGAAGAAAAGAAGTGAGTGGTTATCTTTGCTCTCCAGGATGACCCTGGTATTGTGGACTGTTTTAGAAGTGGAATGTTCTGCCCAATGTTGCTTGGTGTGGTCCAGCTGGATCTGCTAATGGATGCCAATGGAATAAGCAGGATGGTAGAGGTTAAAGTTTAGACTGGGGACAAGGGCATTGAAGGTGAAGGTGAGTGATTGGTTAAAAGATAGATAGCTGCAGAAATACAAAGGCAAAGGGTAAGCAGTTGACTGCATTTGTAATAAAAACAGAAAATGCTGGAAAAAACTCAGCAGGTCTGGCAGCATCTGTAGAGAAACAGAATTAACGTAGAAATGTGTTTAAGAGGGAATGGAGCAAGTGGTGCAAAATAGAAGGTCAGGGATAGGTGGGAGCTCCAGAGAGATTGACAAAGATGTCATGGACGCAAGACAAAGGGTGTGTTAATGGTAGTGTTGAAGGCCAAATAAGGTGCTGATAGTGGAATAAGGTAAGATAGCAGAATGTGTTAATAGCAGAAGGGTCAGTGGTCTGTGAAAGCACAACATAGAAACAAATGACAGATGGCCTGGTTTGTGTGGGGTGGGGGGGGGGGGGGGGGGGTTGGCGAAAAAGGATAAAAAAAGATAAAACAGAAAATAATAAATAAATAAATAAATAAATAATAAATAAAAAATGAATAAATAAATGCAAATAAATAGATATAGAAAAGTAAAAAAAGTTGGATTAAAAAATGATCCTTTGAAAGCGGCAGCTGGTGAAGGATGACCCTACCATGGTTCTGGGAGGGAGGGGAAGGGGTGAGGGCAGAGGTGTAGGAGATGGGTTGGACATGGTTGAGGGCCCTGCATGTGTAAGTAGCTTGGAAAGAGTTTTTTTCAGGGCAGATAGAGAAGGGGCTAGGAGGATACAGTAAGGGGCTAGGAGGACACAGGAAGTGGTTGGACGAATCACGCATGAGATTGAATGTAGAGAGACCATGTGAGATTTTAAGGTTGCTTATGAATTTGTACAAGAGAGCTTATATGGAAGAAAAAATTTAGGGGAGGGCAGTGAATTCAGGGAAAAGTAGGCAATGTGAATTGAGATGGGATCACTGAGGATGAGGAATCTCAACTGTACTGAAACTCTTTCGAGTTATCAATAGTCACAGATTGCAACCCTTTCGAGTACAATCACAGTTCTTGGTTTCCGGGAGTGGGACATGACCCACAACCCTCTGATTCAAAGGCGAGGGTGCTATGAACTGAGCCACAGCAACTGTACTGAAGGTGGACTGGGCTGTCAGATAGGCAAACAATTAGTATTATAAAGGAGGAAGGGAATCTTAATCACTACATTAGCAGATGGTCAATAGTAATCATTTGAGCAGTAGAATCTGCAAATTAAGAAAGGAAATTAACACCACGACATATTCATCCACACCCATTAGGCTAGTTTAAGAATCTATTTCTTTTAACATCCTTGGTTAAAAACTATTAGTTTCTGGAACATTTTCACCCTCAAGTCCCATTATTTTCTCTATTATCATTTTCTTACTTCTATTAAATCTAATAAACTCCCACCCCTAACTTATTTTAGGTACCACTGATATTTTGCCTTCTTCCTGTACTGTGAAAACAGATACAAAGAACTAATTTAACACATCTGCCATTTCTTTGTTTATCCTTTATAGCCTTGCTTACATCTGTCTTCAATGGGACCACATTTCCCCGCACCAATCTTTCTTCCTTAATCTATTTTTAAAATGTGTACTGTTTACTTTGATATTCTTTGCCAAGTTTTTCCATTTTCTCATTTTGCACTTGCAAGTTTTTTTTTACATTATTTGAATTGCAATGTTTCTTCTGATAGCTCCCCTACTTGTGATAAGCTCTGTATTTAGAAAAAATCTCTATTTGTGAGGTATCCTTTTAAACCTAAAGTGAAACTAAGGGCAGAATTTTGACCTCGGCAGGCGGGTACACGCCTGACCCACTCGAGCATTAAATGACACACGTTGACGTCTGGCGAGTGTCCCGATGTCAATGCGCACTCGTGTGATGTTTCGGTCACTGGGCGTGGTGTGTGTGGGAGAATGAGCCATGCCTGCCATTAATTAAGAGGCCAGTTAAGGCCCTTGACACCTCAATTGTCAGCAATTTACTGTTGCCCGTGCTATTTCTTGCCTGTTGCACGGGCAAAATGGGCAGGCGGGCAGCCCACAATTTGCAAAAGCTCATCCACAGGTGGGATAAGAAGGGTCAGCAACATTGTCAATGTGAGTAATGAGGAGTTTTGGAGATCGTGTGCTGCTGGTTGCTTATTTGAACTGGACAGCATCAACTCGGTTCAGAGTTGCATTCTGAGCATTCCTAGGCTTCATTTCAGAACTTATTGGTGTCTTCCAGGCCCCCGGAGGATTCAGACTATGTGGGCATAGTATGTAGCATACTAAAGAGAGGACGAGGCAACCATGGCTGACAAGGGAAGTCAGGGACAGCATAAAAGCTAAAGAGAAAGCATACAATGTGGCGAAGAGCAGTGGGAAACCAGGGGATTGGGAAGCCTACAAAGACCAACAGAGGACAACTAAAAAAGAAATAAGGAGGGAGAAGATTAAATATGAGGGTAAACTTGCCAGTAATATAAAAGAAGATTGCAAGAGTTTTTTTAGATAGATAAAGGGTAAGAGAGAGGCAAAAGTGAAGATTGGGCCGCTGGAAAATGATGCTGGAGAAGTATTAGTGGGGAACAAAGAAATGGCGGAGGAACTGAATATGTACTTTGCGTCAGTTTTCACAGTGGAAGACACGAGTGACATCCCCAAAGTTCAAGAGAGTCGGGGGGCAGAGGTGAGTATGGTGGCCATTACCAAGGAGAAGGTGCTAGGAAAACTGAAAGGTCTGAAGGTGGATAAATCACCTGGACCAGATGGATTACACCCCAGAGTCCTGAAGCACTTAGCTGAAGAGATAGTGGAGGCATTAGTGGTGATCTTTCAGGAATCACTGGAGTCAGGGAGGGTCCCAGAGGACTGGAAAATCGCTAATGTAACCCCCCTGTTTAAGAAGGGAGTGAGGCAAAAGACGGGAAATTACAGGCTGATTAGCCTAACGTCGGTCGTTGGTAAGATTTTAGAGTTCATTATTAAGGATGAGATTTCAGAATACTTGGAAGTGCATGGTAAATTTGGGCAAAGTCAGCATGGTTTCATCAAGGGGAGGTCATGCCTGACAAATCTGTTAGAATTCTTTGAGGATGTAACGAGTAGATTAGACAAAGGATAGCCAACGGATGTTATCTACTTGGACTTCCAGAAGGCCTTTGACAAGGTGCCGCACAGGAGGCTGCTCAGTAAGATAAGAGCCCATGGTGTTAGAGGCAAGGTACTAGCATGGATAGAAGATTGGCTGTCTGGCAGAAGGCAGAGAGTGGGGATAAGGGAGTCCTTCTCAGGATGGCGGCCGGTGACTAGTGGAGTTCCGCAGGGGTCAGTGTTGGGACCACAACTTTTCACTTTATACATTAATGATCTAGATGAAGGAACTGAGGGCATCCTGGCTAAGTTTGCAGATGATACAAAGATAGGTGGAGGGACAGGTAGTATTGAGGAGGCGGGGAGGCTGCAGAAGGATTTGGATAGGTTAGGAGAATGGGCAAAGAAGTGGCAGATGGAATACAACGTGGGGAAGTGTGAGGTCATGCACTTTGGTAGGAAGAATAGAGGCATAGACTATTTTCGAAATGGGGAGAGAATTCAGAAATCTGGAGTGCAAAGGGACTTGGGAGTCCTAGTCCAGGATTCTCTTAAGGTTAACTTGCAGGTTGAGTCGGTAGTTAGGAAGGCAAATGCAATGTTGGCATTTATTTCAAGAGGACTAGAATATAAAAGCAGGGATGTGCTGCTGAGGCTTTATAAGGCTCTGGTCAGACCACATTTAGAATATTGTGAGCAATTTTGGGCCCCGTATCTCAGGAAGGATGTGCTGGCCCTGGAGATGGTCCAGAGGAGGTTCACGAGAACGATCCCAGGAATGAAAGGCTTAACATATGAGGAACGTTTGAGGACTCTGGGTCTATACTCGATGGAGTTTAGAAGGATGAGGGAGGAAAGATGAGGAAGGATTGAAACTTACAGAATACTGAAAGGCCTGGATAGAGTGGACGTGGGGAAGATGTTTCCATTAGTAGGAGAGACTAGGACCCGAGGGCACAGCCTCAGAGTAAAGGGAAGACCTTTTAGAACAGAGATGAGGAGAAACTTCTTTAGCCAATTCATTGCCACAGAAGGCTGTGGAGGCCAGGTCATTGAGTGTATTTAAGACTGAGATAGAGAGGTTCTTGATTGGTAAGGGGATCAAAGGTTACGGGGAGAAGGCGGGAGAATGGGGTTGAGAAACTTATCAGCCATGTTTGAATGGCGGAGCAGACTCGATGGGCCGAATGGCCTAATTTCTACTCCTATGTCTTATGGTCTTATGGTCTTATGGCCCTTCCAGGTATCCGACAGCTTTCCATAACCCAGGTAATGGGGATTGTGGCCTCTGCTGGTGGCACCTCCTCTGAGGAGGAACAAAGAGGCAGAAGGGAGAGGAGGCCAAGTGTCCCAATGTAGCTTCCGGGGGAGGGACCTGTGGGAGGAGAGGCGCAGGCACAAGGGGCACAGGGCCAGCAGGCAGTCAAAGGCGGAAGGGGCCGCAGAAGACGGCACTATCCTGCTGCCAGGGTTTTAAGACGGTGATGCAGCTACCTCAATATATCTGAGGTGCAATGCTGAAGGAGGCTCCGCCTCTCCAGGCCGACTGTTAACTTCATTTGTCAGATGATTGGGCCTGAGATCAGCTCCAACTGTATGGGTGGACACCCCATGCCAGTGGCTCTGAAGGTCACAGCGTCCCTCAACCTCTATGCCAGGACTCAGTGGGGGATCTGTGTGGAGTCTCCCAATCAGCTGTCAAGCCACAACAGTTGCGTTAAGCTGGTGACAGAAGCTCTGTTGAGGCGTCCATTGACTTTCATTCATTTCCGTACAGACGAGGCCAGCAAGGCTGAGCGAGCCAGAGGCTTTTCAGCGATTGCTGGGTTCCCCCGCATCCAGGGATCAATGGACTGCACACATGTGGCCATCAAGGTGCCAGTGGGTGAGCCCGGTGCCTTCGTCAACAGGAAGGGCTCCCACTCCATGAACGTACAGATAGTGTGTGATCACAGGATGCAGATTCTGTAAGTCTGTACAAGATACCCAGGCAGCTCCCATGACGCTTACATCCTGAGACACTCCCAGGTGTCGACGCTCTTCAGTGCTCCAGCCCGATTGGAAGGATGGTTGCTCAGTGACAAGGGCTATCCCTTGAAAAGGTGGCTCATGACGCCTCTCCGCCACTCAAGAACAGAGATGGAGCAGCGGTACAACAGGAGTCATGCTTCCATAAAGGCGGTGGTAGAGAGGATCTTTGGTCTTCTCAAGATGCGCTTCTGATGCCTGGACCGTTCAGGGAGCGCACTCCAATACCCACCAGAGGGTGCCACTGATAGCGGTTGCATGCTGCACTCTCCACAATCTGGCACTGGCAAGAGGGGACCCAGTGGAGAAAGAGGATGTTGATGCAGCTGCACAGGCCACAGATGATGAATCCAATAGTGAGTCTAAAGATGAGCACGATGTGGAGAACACTGAGGGTGTGGAACCAGACCTTGGTAACCCCCAGGGAGGTAGGGACACCAGGGACCCCTTGATCCTTCAGCTAGGCTACTAAATAAGAATGACCACCTCATGCCAGGGCTGGTGCCTACATCCTAGACCCTAGAAATGACCCTTTCCTTGGCCCCCAAGATACACTCAGTGCCTGTGCAATAAAGTTTCGAGCCACCCATGCCCAGCATTACATACTGGCCTACCCTGCATCTACAGAACAAATGAAGCATACTCAGGCAACAACACAAAATCAAATGTCATTTAATGTTGGAACTCAGATTCTTGAGCTGAACAATAACCGATGCTGGTAGTCACACCATTAAAAAATGAAAAGCTAAATGGGGGAACAAAATATCACCCATGACCAGCCCCTCTTGTGCTAAACTTGCTTTACACTTAAGTTTGCGGATGCTACGTCTTGGTGAACCCCCCACCCACCCCCCCGCCCCCCTCGCTGGCAGCGGCATTGGAGACGACCGGCTGACTCTGCTGTCCTGTTGGCCTTGATGACTTTGGCAGTCGTCCTCTGGCCAGTGGAGCCTGTGCTGGCCCCACCTGGGAGGGAGCGGCCAGTGCTACAGCTGGCATCTCCCCAGTCATTGCAGCCTCATCAGATGCTACAATCACTGGCAGAGGGGTGGAGGAGCTGCTGCCGTCATCCATAGGACCCTGAGAGGAGCCCGCAGGGATGACAAGCAGCTCATGCACCAATGTGAGGTCGCCCTGGACTTCCCTGCTCACCACCGATAGACGGGCACCTAGCTGGGATACTGGGTGCCTCATCCACCTCACACACGGACACTGACCAGCTGATGTCATTGCCTGTGTGAGGGCTTGCAGGTCTGAGTGCAATCCCAGGGACCCCTGATTCTGTTCCTGGAGCAGCCTCTCCACGAGGCAGTGTGCTCAGCCATGAGGATCAATGCAGTGCTCATGCTCCACATGGACTCCTCCACAACGGAGACCATGGCACACATACCCTCATGGATCTCTGCCAGATTCTCCCATACACCCTGCTGGATGTCCAGCATCTGCTGCCTAATGGACGACACCAGAGGCCCATTATTAGCCTTCAACTGGGCATCAGTGCCCTGGGCACTCTCTGCCTCCGCCTGTACCTCAAGTGAGTGTGAAGTGCCCTCACCAATGTGCACCAGGATACTAGATGGCAATCTAATGCCCACTGAGCTGCTGGTATCTGCGCTGATGCCTGCTTGAGAGAGCAGGTGTGACGCGTGTGCGTGGGGAGCATGGTGGTCCTTTGGGGTCAGGGGTGGCCCTTCAGGGCCCTGAGTGCGAATGCCTGCTGGCGACCTAAAAGGGAGAAGAAGAACATGTCACTAGTGAGAGTCATCACACTGTCACTGTACATGCCAGACATTCTGGTGAGACGACGGAAATCAGCATCCTGGTGCCATCGTCTTTTGATTATCAATGGGGACTCCAGGTTAAAGGCTCACATCAGTGAAAAGACTACACTAGAATGGTTGAACGAGCTGAATTTCTCACCTCAATGCACTGCACTCGTACCTTCATCTGGCACCCCTGCCTCACCGTGGCCAGTTGACCGAGGTGCATGTTGCCTCTCGAGCTCCAAGGCCTCCTGCTCATAACGGGAGAGGATGAGGAGGTGGGGGGGTCCCCTGCCAGTCCGTGTCCCCTCAATATTGTTATCGAATGTCTTCTCCTGAAAGGATAGAGGAATGTTGATTAGTCCACACTCTACCTGTGGCGGCATTGCAGCCTGGTCAACCCCAGCTGAGGAACACCCCGCAGGGCACATCTGAGTCGTGGCCCTTGAGCAGCAAGGCACTCAGTGCAAGCAGCCAGGGCTCACCCCCGGTGTCATTGACAGTTGGCACCCAGACTCTAGCACCCCTGAGGTCCACGGGGGATGGCTAGCCCAAAATACTTCAGCACACTGGCTCATGCCAACACGTACTCATCCTTCCTGAACGCAGCAGATCATTGAAGTGCTTCCAGCACTGGAGCCAGGTGCGCCACACCATGTGTGGCTGCTCACCTGGGCTACCACCTCCTCCCAAGCCCTCTTGGTGAGGTGCGGTGGCCTCCTTCTCCCATCTCTGCGGACAAGGGTGTCCCTTCTGGCAGCCACCTTCTCCAGGAGGGCAGTGAGGCACTTGTCGGGGAAACGCGGGGCCAACTACCCTGCTGACCTTGCCTCCCACATGGGCTCACTTTGCTGTGTCTCAGCCATGTCACTGTTGCAACTCCGATGCAGGCAGCCTCCCTGGGGCTGCCTGTGCTGCTTTTGAATCGGCCACCGGCTTGTCGTTGGACTTGGCGGAAAACAGGCCCCCACCTGCCCCTTTTTGGAGGTTCTCACGCTGATGTTCTCACCTTAATTGGCCCACCAGCATGATATTGCCTTCCGGCCTCGAGCGCAGGCGGTGGTCAGCTTCCTGACCGCAACTGCCCACCCCCACCAAGCCTGCCCACCAAGGTCAAAATTCTGCCCTAAGAATTCTGGAAAGAGGGGTGATTGGTATTCCTGACTAAGTGGTCATTAGACTTCTGAGGAGTCGGACTGTGGCTAAGGTTGCTGTAGGAATGAAAGCTAAAAGGAAAAACAGAAACTAAATGGGGTTTTGGGTTACAGCTTGTGTTGAGCAGCAGAACACAGAATTCATGTGAGGAGAAGCAAGCAAAACACTCCACAAAAAGGTTAGCTTTCAATTTGGCAATTAGACAAAAAATAGAACTCCAGAAGCTCTTGGGGAAACAATGTACAAGTGAGCGAAAAAGGGCTGAATTCTAAAAGTGGTGTGAATAGCTCAGGCATGCTAAAGAGCAAAGTGTTTGTATCAGAGGACCAGATCATGAACTCGGTGCATCAGTTGGTCAGTTGAATAAGAACTCCAAAAAGCTATGCCATCAGGACTGTCATGACTCTCAAGTGAGCGAGGCTTTGTAGACATGCACCTTGTCGGTGTTAACTGTATCCAGGGGTCTCAGATAGAATATGGCTGCCGGCAAAAGTGACTCAAAGGCTACATTCATTGAGTGGAAAAAAATGAGAGGTCCTACATAGTGGAGGCCAAGTTGGAAAGATAGTAAGATTGCACATGGTGCTGCATTTGTGCAAGGAGTGATACGAGCGCCTGTAATTTTGTGAGAAATATCTTTGTTGTATCGGCTGTTTAGAGTGAAATTAATCTTGCGAGTGAAATACCATTTGTCTGTTAGTTTTATGTTGATTTTGGGTTTGACTGTTAGTGCTTTAAAAAGTGAAATCTTGTCCATCGGTTCCTTTTGTTGGAGTAGTTTGGGGATTCCTTTCTTTTCAGATTATTTGGGTGGCATTTTTCATTAATAAGACTAACTGCGGTAGCAGGCGGTTTCGGCATCGCCCGCCCCGCTGACCGGTGGCAGGAACTCTCAGAATCAAAGACTGTTTACAGTGCAGAAGGAGGCATTTGGCCCATCGAGTCTGAACTGGCCCTCTGAAAGAGCATTCTCCCTAATCCCACTCCCCTGCTTTATCCCTGTAGCCTTGCACATTATTTCTTTTCAGATAGCAATCCAATTCTCTTTTGAATATCACGACCGAACGTGCCTCCGCCACCCTTTCAGGAAGTTCATTCCAGGCTTCAACCACATTAGTCCTGATTTAGGCTTTTTTACTTTTCCCCTTATTCTGACCCCATCTAATGACTTACTATTGCCTACTCTAATTCTATCAAACTCTCCAAGTATTCTATCTACCTTGATACTGCTCTCTGATATATCCTCGTTAACAGTTGATACTTCTCCACTTCCCACTGCCAGTTTTTCTCCTCTGCACTCTGAATTCCCCTTCAGGTTCCCATCCCCCTGCCAATCTAGTTTAAACCCTCCCCAACAGCACTAGCAAACCTCCCTGCGAAGACACTAATCCCAGTCCTGTTAAGGTGTAACCCATCCTTCTTGTACAGGTCCCACTTATCCCAGAACCGGCCCCAATGCCTCAGAAATCTAAAGCCCTCCCTCCTACTCCATTTCTCCAACCAGGTTTGAACTGCACAATCTTCCTATTCTTATGCTCACTAGCATGTAGCACTGAAAGTAATCCTGCTCTTGAGGTCCTGCTTTTTAATTCCCTAAGATCTGCTTTCAGGACCTCATCTCTTTTATTACCTATGTCATTGGTCCCAATGTGGACCATGACCACTGGTACTCACCATCCCCCAAAAGAATGTCCTGCAGCCACTCTGTGACATCCTTGACCCTGGCACCACAGAGGCAATATACCATCCTGGGGTCACGTCTACGGCCACAAGAGCACCTGTCTGTTCCCCTAAGTATGGATTCCCCTACTACTATAGCACTTTCGCTCTTCCTCTTCCCTCCTGCGCAGCTGAGCCGCCCGTGGTGCCACAAACTTGGCTCTTGCTAAAGCCCTCTGAGGAACCATCTTACTCAGCAGTATCCAAAATGGAAAAGTGGTTAGAGAGCAAACTAGCCTCAGGGAATTCCTGCACTCCCTGCCTGTTTCTCTTAGATACCTGGCAGTCACCCATTCCCTCTCTGCCTGTGTACTTCTTAGCTGCATTGTGACGACCTCTCTAAATGTACTATCTACGTAATCCTCAGCCTTGCGGATGCACCAGTGACTCCAACTGCCTGCATGGCTTCCTACATCCTGCAGGATGCACATTCCATGTGGCCAAGCTGCACTGACATACCTTAAACTTTATATGAAGCATTAACTATTGTATTTATTTACTAATTTATTTTACATATTTTCTCAATTAACTTAGAATAATTCCTATGCATACCACAATTCACTGTTCTTACTAAATGCTCGTACCACCCACAAGTATAACTGAAAGTTATCCGTTTCTTAATTACACAGGTATGTGTTTTTGGACTCGCGCTGTTTTCACCCTCCTGATTGCCTCTCCTTTTGCGCTGTTTCACACTCCCGACTGCCACTCCACTCGCACTGTTTTCAATCTGCCGACTTGCTCTCCATTCGCGCTGTTTTCAATCTGCCGACTCGCTCTCCATTCGCGCTGTTTTCAATGTCGCACCCGATTCCGTGCTTGAAGGGTCATTAATTATGCAGAGGTGTGTATTGGTCCGAATCACCTGGCGGGTCGGGAGCTGATTCATCTGCCTGCCATCAGCTGACAGGTTTGAAGATCGGGGCACCATATTTAAAGGCCAGTCCAACACACAATCTCGCTCTCTGCAGCCCACCAGAGATATCTTGCAGCCAGAAGAAGAAGGCCGAGAGCCTCAAGAAGAAGGCAGCACCCAGACCTTCCAGGCCTTGATCAGAGGGGCGCAGGCGCACAGGCAATTGCTCTATCTCAGGGATGGCTGCAGGAAGTGCAGCAGCCTCACCTCTCCGGCCTGGGAGGCCCACGTGGAGCAGGTCAGTGCAGTTGGTCACCATGCCGAAAATGCCATCCAGTGCAGGAAGATGATGAATGATCTCATCTGTTCTGCCAAAGTAAGTTATCCTTCAACTCCCTCCAATGTCAAACTTTCATCGTGGCATTATGCATTCAAACGGCTACTCTCTTCAGGGATCTCACGCAACCATTAGCGGGAGACACAGATCAACACTCATTCTCTCATCGAGACTTTCACATCACCACCATCCCGTCTATCATGTTGCTCACACTCCATCCTCTGGCCCTTCTGGGGAGGGCTCACCACCGACAGGGAACATGCATCTCACCCAACCTCTGCTCCATCCCTTCTCATCGCATGCCTTTCTTTCTTCTTCATATAGGCCAAGCTGGCACACAACAGGCACGAGAGATCATAGAACAGGGGAGTGACGGCCGACATCATCGCCCTCAGTGAGTTTGAGGAGGCTGCAGCCGAGCTGGCTGGGGAGGACAGGGATCGCTCCTGTGGGGAAGGGGAGATTGGCCTCTCCCACAAACTCAGTATGGATCACAGCTCTATCACCTCATCAAATCCTGACAATCACAGTGAGTCACATGCAGTCTTATCTAGTTCATGCTCATTAACTGAAACTCTATTTTCTATTCTCTAGGCACCAGCAGACCAAGTTGCCCCAAACCAGTGCGAATCCACAGACTACATCCAAAGAAGAAGCTCTGGAAGAACCGTCATGACGCTCATCCATACCCTGCACTAGCTGAGAGGCACACGCGTTGGTGGGGCAGAGCTGTAGATTAGTCTCGGGCTCACTTCCTGGAGAACACCTCACTGACACATCCCCCCAGCAGTCAGAGGTAGGGACAGCCCAGGTCTCCGGCACTCAGAGGGCTGCTTGAGACCAGCCACCCGCTCAGCCTGAGTCAGATGATGAGCCTCTGGAAGTGGCCGCCAACTCAATGCAATGATAGGCGGCGGAATGTCAGGCAGAGATTCGTCAGTCACTCAGCAGACTAGAGCGAACGATGGAGGAGTCCATCTGCGTTCTGTCTGATGTCGTGGCTCTAACATGCGAGTGCCTCGAGGTCACCATGGGCAGGCTGGTGAGCACCATGGAGAACTTGGTCCAGCAGGTCCTGCTAGATTTGTGCTTGGCCCTGCACTCTATGGCCACACACACTGGTGGGCACCATCAAGAAGTAGGTGACATGGGGATGAGGCACCTTGACCTCCCCCAGGTGCACCATCTCTTTCAGGAGTCAGGGCAGGGCCCTCGGGCACCCACAGGGTGGATAAGCATCAGCCAGACACCCTGGAGCCTCCTCTCAGGACACTCCAAAGGTGTGCAGCTGCACACAGCCCCCTCTGCCTGTGACCCCATCCACTCCAGCTTCTCAGGCTGCCGAGGGCACTTCTGCCCCTGAGCAGGTGACCCTTATCAGGCCGGGGCCCTCCAGGCCACAGGTTACCAGAGGACATCCACCAAGGTTACCGCAGACATCAGGATGTAGCAGTCAGCAGGCTGCCTCCACCCCTGCTGCAGATGTCAGGGCATAGTGGTAGAGTTAGGAAAGTTAAGAAAAATTGATGTCACTTTTGGGTCATGGGTGTGCTATACTTGTTCTTAGGAAATGAAGGTGTTGTGATTTTGTTCTTTGGAATCCTCTTATTTTGATGTTTAATCTTCCTCCCACTCAGTGAAAGTGTCCCACTGTGAGAGCTATATTCCTGAAATGACAACCTCAGTTGAACTAGTCTCCGTGCCCTTGTGTGATGTCAGGGAGATGTGTTTAAATCTTTATGGGAAGTGTGTGATGTAAGCGTTTCTAACCCTTCTTCCTGAAGGAACACCATTGAGTGAGGGCAGCTCATCAGCATTGATATTCTAGCGGCTTTTGCCTCTCCTCAGTGGTAGTGACAGAAGAAAAGACGTGCACGGGAGGAGGAGATCCTTAGACATGTCCACATCTCAGTCACAGCAGTTTTTACATCATTAGATGGCGGCGAAGGTTTCAAGTCTCCTCTCGCATCAACCTTGTTCCTAATTGGCTCTCAGTTCCCAGAGTGAACTCACTTACAGGGCCTCACGGACTAAAGCAAAGATCATGGTCTGGTGATTCATGAGCCAGAATGCGCAAGTGTGAATACAGGACTTGTTCTCACTGCAAGTGGGTGGACATCCCTGAGATGAAAGTAAATGGCATTGAGGGCCAGGAGGGATGTGGCCATATGTCCTCTTAACTTTACTCTTCCTGGAACCTGTCAGCAATTAACATGGGCATGTCTCCCACGTCTTCCTTCCTCCATGGCGTGATCGCGCTCACACTGACCCTCAGCAGCCTCCTGAGGTTCCTGGGTTTCCAGATCTTCAACCTCTGATGAGCTCTCATCCTCCTCCAGTTCATCCTCTGGCAGGGATTCACCTCTTTGCATTGCCAGATTGTGAAGGGTGTAACACACTGCGATGCTACGGGAAACCTTGTCGTGAGTGTATTGTAGTGAGCGACCTGAGCGGTCCAAGCATCTGAAACACATCTTCACAAGCCCTATGGTCTGATCTATAAGGATCCGTGTGGAGCTGTGAGCAGCCTTATAACTCTCCTTGGGTGGATTCTGAGGTCAATGCACTGGTGTCATCAGTGGGTACCCCTTATTTCCAAGCAGCCATCCCTGCAGACGCAATGGCCCCTTGAAAATCTCAGGTACCTGGGAGTGACTCAGGATGTAGGAGTCATGGCAACTCCCAAGGTACCATGTACAAACGTGCAGTATGTGCTTCCGGTGATCACACACCAGTTGTACATTGATGGAATGGTAGCCCTTGCAGTTTATAAACATTAGGGGCTGCTGCCATGGTGCCCGTATAGCCACATGGGTGCTGTCTATTGCACCCTGCACTCCTGGGAAGCCTGAGATGGTGGTGAAGCCAGTGAATCTTGCAGCCTGCCTATCTACATCCAGAGCAAACCTGACATAATGATGGGCCTTCCTGTAAAGAGTGTCTGTGACTTACTTTATGCATCGATGTGTTGCTCACTGAGAGATGTCGCAGAGGTCCCCTGCTGATCCTTGGAAAGAACAGAGGCCAAGAAATTGAGCGCTGCGCTCACCTTCAAAGCCACTGGCATGGGATACCCTCCCGATTTCACGTGCCACAGATTGTGGCATGTGATGTACCAGAACTGGGGACAAGTGCAGACGTGCACGGCACTGTCTCTCACTCATTTGTAAATAGGAGACTCTTCTATGATAAATCCTAGGTCTGGTGAGTTGCCCCCATTGTCTGAGTTTCTCCTCCTGACCCTCCTGTTCATGCTCTGGCTCTGCTTGAGCATGTCCCCTCTTGCCGGAGCTGCGCGTGAATTCATCTGTCCCTCCTTCGCATCCCCCATTGCATTTGGACCCTGATAAAGGCAGCATTGAGGCCTGAATCCATATGTGCTTTCGCCTTCTCTCTGAAAGGAAATGTTGAAGACATTAATGATTCAAGGGGCAAGAAAGTGAAGCTCAGAAGATGACATGTTTGGAAACTGTAAGGGTCCATAGTTTCTCCTGCCCTACTTGCATGGTGGCTGATGCTGCCTTGTCCCTGAGACATTAGCACACACATCATGGTGACCAAAATGGCATCACAGATATGTGACATCTTGAGCCCTGCGTGGGATGCTAAAGTTTCAGTGACACGAGTGACCCAACCTAGCTCTGTGCTCTGATCTCTGATGTGTCATATTAATGACCAATCAGTTGCTCATGGTCAATGAGTGGATGACCTTTAGCTCGTTAGCAGTGTCAAATCTGGTGAACAGGTGACAGGCCTTCATTGACGGAATGCCACACATGATACAGTTGTGCGTCCCTCACTATTGCCTGAATTCCCAAATTCTACATTCCTACATGTTACTATTGAGATTCAGTGACTCTGATGTGAAGCCACTCAATTCTGAATAGCCCTTTAACAGTGCTAATGAAACTATTGGCTTTCAATGGCTTTCATCGCAAGGAGGTCTTCCTCCTTTCTTTCTAAGCGGACTCCTGTTCACTCCTGTGGCAAGAAGAGGTTAGAGGGCGATCCCAGAAAGGCCCCCCTGGTGTTCGCCTTCCCCCGGCTGCCATTCCACTGCTTTCCTTCCCCTTATCCCCCCTCGTAGTTGCGCTTCCCTCTCACTGCCATTTTACAGCCTCCCCTCTCCGTTGTCCCCCTCATGTTTGTCAACCCCGCCCTTGCCTGACAGCCCACCCCAGGTTGAAGTGTTTCTGAAAGTGGAGGCCTGCATGAGGCACCATAACACAGTATTGTTCTTTGGGACAATGTAGGCAAAGAGCAGGAGCAGACCAACCCTACAGCCCCAGCAGAGTGAGCATTCATCGTAACAAGGCCAGTGCAGCGCTACGGCATGTGGGCTATGTATGTTCCACTCACCTCGAAGTTACCAGTGAACTGAGGTCTGGCTTTTGCACGCCACCCCTTTTCAAACAGGTTTGAGGCTGACATAATTTCCCACTGGCAAGATTGGAAGGTGTGACAAGATTCTGGCGAACATCTGTTTTAATGAGCATTCATGTGATATTAATGAATGCAAATGGCGTTCACGCCACTAGTTAGCAGGATAACCAACCCTCCATAAACCCACCATCAGGAGAATTGCAAGCTCTTTCCTTGCCGGTGGATTTCTGACTTTTTCCTGTCGCTGGATTCTCGCCCATCATGAAACACGCTGTGGGCAGGATGGAAAATTCCTCCCTTTGTCTCTGTGGGGATTGTAACATGGAATATCCATTTTTTCCTTGCATTCGCCATGCATTAACAGCTCAGCCAAGTTTACTGTGATCAATTTATTTCTTCATCCCTTTGAAGTTTGTCTTACTAACATATAAGCTCTTTAAATTCTTTTGACCTTGCCAATATGATGGATGCCCCTTGTGGCATGGATAACCTACCAATGGCATTTTAGTGGTTCCCAATGGGCACAAGCTCAGTGTAAGTGCTAGGGCTGCTGGGTTATGGATGCTCAAGACTGGCAAGATTTGCAGTTCATAGCTCCTTACCCACCCCATTTGTTGGGCCAATGAGAGAGAAAGCTGGAAGTGCCTTAGAACTTAATGTTGGTGTCAATGGTTCAATCTAAACTTCTTTGTTCTGCTTAGGATGATTTGGTGTAAACTCAGACTTTAAGGCTACTGATACCATCTCTTTCTTTGACATTTGGTATCAAATTGGATTCAACAAAATGAATCCCAGTTGTTAAGTGCTAAGATGTTGTCTGCTCATCTGTGGTCATAGTATAAACATGTATTTTTCCGTTTGTTCAATAGCTAAATGGCAGTTTATTTCTTCACAGCTTCTGAGGGTGTCCCTCTTTTTTAAATCTACACCTTTGTGTTCCCTTCTTACAATTTTATTTAACCTATTTTTGTCATTATTATTTTGAAATCTTGATTTCAGCAGGACCTAGATGTGAGCAGGTTGAACCGTATCTTAATGAATCTGCATCTGGTATTGGCCAAAGCAATTGGTTGAAGATCTCTGGAATATGGGAACAGAAAAAGGCCATTCAACTCTGGCCTATTCTGCCATCCAGCGAGATAATGACTGATTTGTATCTTAACTCCATTTGCCTGCCTTTGCTCCATATGCCCTGATGCCCTGACCTAACAAAAGTCTATTGATCTCAGGCATGAAAGTTCCATTTGTCCCAACATCCACAATCTTTCAGGGAACATAATTCCAGATTTCTATTTTCTGATTTCACCCCTGAAAGACCTGACTCCAGTTTTCAGAGTCTGTCCCCTTGTTTTGGATTCGAAAAAATATTTCCTCTTATCTATCCTATTGGATACCTTTATCATTTTAAAGAGTTCAATTAGATCCCCCTTTGACCTTCTAAACTCAAGGAAATGCAAACCAAATTTAGGCAACTTGTCCTCATAATTTAACCCTTTAATCTATATTGTTATTCTAGTGATTCTGTATGGTAGCCCTTCCAAGATTAATATATCCTTCCTGAAGTGTGCCACTGAAATCTAAATACACTCTCTTGCCCTTCACTGTCATCGGTTTCTCTTTATTATTGAAGATGGCTGTTTTTGTGTGTATAGAGTCATTGGTTGTATATTCTAATGTGAAATGATTACAGACCTGTATGGTTTTCCACAGTGCAGGCAAGGATGAATTGTCTGATTTTGTTGACAATGCCCGGTCTTTCTAGCTTGTCTTTTGTCCTTTGCTGTCTATATTCTTTGTTGTTCAAAGGAAACAATGCCATTACTTGAGATTGCTTTCCAGGTTGCTCTTTCAGGTGCATTGTTCTCCCAGTCCATGGTGGACATGCCATATTTTCTGAGGTTTGCCATCAAGGAGTCCTTGAAGCTTAATCTTGACCTACCTTACAGGCGGTGTCCAAGACTAACTTGTGAATACTGACTGCTTTAGGGATTTTATTGTCAGTCATACGTACTAAATGTCCACTCCATCTGAGCTGGGCTCTGCTGATGAGTGCTCCAATTCCAGACATTTCTGCACTTTGAAGTACCTCAGTGTTGGGCACTTTGTCCTCCCATTCGATGCCCATGATGTTCTAAATGAACCTCATGTGGAACCTACACAACTGCTTAATATGTCTGTTGTAGGTAGTCCATGTCTCACAGGCATATATGAGGGTAGGTATTACCAGAGCTTTGTACCTAGCAAGTTTTGTTATAAGTTTGATACCTCATTTCCTCTGCAGTCTCCTGCATAAACAGGAAAATGATGAGCTTGCTCTGGCAATTTGATTTGCCACCTTGCAGTCAATGCAGGCATTTCTGGAGATCATGCTTCTGAGATAGGTGAAGTTATCAACAGTCTTCAGGGTTGTGTCATTAATAGTTATAGTAGGTGGTGTACAGTCAGAATTTGATGCTGGTTGTTGGAGTATCTCGGTCTTCCTTAAGTTGATGGTTAGCCCATAGATGTTAGTCACTAATGAAAAACAGTCCATGATCCATTGAAGGCCATGCTCAGAGTGTGACATGAGGGCACAATCATCGGCAAACAGCATATCCCGTACCATCATCTCTGATACCTTAGTTGAGAATTTCAGTTGTCTCAGGTTGAAGAGATTGCCATCTGTTCTGTATTGGATGTATATTCCATCAACATTTCCACTGAATGCCCCAGAAAGCATGACAGCAAAGAATATACTGAAGAGCACAGGGGCCATGACACACTCCTGCTTCACACTTCTTGTTACGTCAAAGGAATCAGTGTGTTTATCACAGCCAGCAACTCTGGTTGTGATTCCATCGTGAAACTATGGAAGCCATAGATTTACAGCTCTATCAGGACATCCAGGTTTGGCTAAAACTTTCCACAAGGCCTCTCTATTTATTGTGTCAAAAGCCTTCGTCATGTCAATAAAGACACACAAGAATCCCATCTGTTGTTTGTGGTGTTTCTCTTGTACTTACCAAAGGGTGAAGATCATGTTGCAAATGTCTCTGCCTTTCCTGGACCCAGTGTGAAGCAGGAGTGTGTTATGGCCCCTGTTCTCTTCAGTATATTCTTTGACTTTCTGGCTGTACACATTCTGCTATATGGCTTAGAAGTTAGCTAGAACCTTACCAGTTATCAACAAGCAGCAAGATTTCTCTGTGGTTGTCACACAAGATTTTTGTCCTTTTCCTGTGTACAAGTGAACAATTGTGGCATCCTTGAACTCCTGCAGAATGGTTTATTGATCCCACATTCTGTGATATAATTGTGAGTTTGATTGCTAGCTGTGGTTCTTCAGATTTGTAAGTTTCTCCTGGTCCTGAATCTGGAGCTTTCCTTGAAGGTAGGGATCTGATGGCATTGTCAGTCTCCACAACAGGTATTTTGCTGTCCAGGTTTACACATTTGGGTTAAACTGGAAGCCTGTCTACAGCTGAACTACGTACAGTGGATGGGTGGTTAAACACACCCCTAAAATGCTTGGCCTACTGCTCTTTGATAACTGTCCTGTCCGTCAGGAGAGATTCCTCATCAATGCTGAGAACAGGAGATTCTCGCATGAGGGAGAACCCTACATGGTCTTCAGGGCTTTATAGAAATGCTTCATGTCATGCTGATCATCATAGGCTTGAAGCTCTCCGGTTTGCTTAGTCGACCAAGTCCCTTGCCTCCAAGACTGCCCCTGTCGCAGGTTCCATTTGCTCTCCTGAACTGATTTCTTAGCAGTGGATATATCTTTGTTTCCCAGCCATGCTGTATATGCTGCATTTTTCTTCTGTGGCAGTTCCTTAATTTGATCATGTTTTTCATCAAACCAATCTCAGTTTCTTTTTTGTGTTCCCAGGACATCATTGGCAGCTCTAGGGGAGATGGTGGCATAGTGGTAATGCTACTGGATTAGTAATCCAGAGCCCTAGGCTAATGCTTTGGGGATATGGGTTCAAATTTTACACTGTATCATCCCAAACCTGCTGTGTTAATTATACATCCCTGGGAAACATGTGTTTCCATGGCAGGCAGGCTCTCATTCGCCCACAACGCTATCACCTCGCTGCTTCATCGTGCCGGGCACCAGATTTAAAGTCCAACCACATGCACACCTCTCAGTGCTTCCAGCCCATGACTGCTGCATGGAAGACATGGCCCCGAAAGGCAAAAAGACTGCAGCCCCTCACCCTGCACTGCGCAGTTTAGTGACACTTCCCTCAAGCACCTTTTGGAGCAGTGGAGGCTCGCTATGATGTCCTCTATCCCTGCTCTGGCCACAGGATGGGCAGCAACATCACCAATCCAGTTTTGGAGACAATGGCAGTGGTGGTCACCGCCAATGCCCTGAAAAAGAGGACATCCACCCAGTGCCGCAATAGGATGAATGATCTCCTCCGTTCCACCAGGGTAAGTCACTCTTCTCATCACTCTCAACTCACACACTCACAAACCCATCACATGTCCACAGGGCCCTCACTCACTGCCGGTTCAAGGGACATCACCATTCACTCTCTCACACTCACACCTTCATTGTCCTCCTGTCCATGGGACCACTCACCACCCACGCATGTCAGGCATACTTATCACCTGGCCTGGCAGGCATCCTTCTTACACTCTCTCCATCTCTATTAATGTAGGACAGGCTGGCACACAACAGGAGGGAGAGGTTGCAGACTAGTGGAGGAATGCCTGAAATAAAGGTCTTCACAGACTTTGAAAGCAGAGCCAAGCAGCTGGCCGGTGAGGATCTGGACCTGTGTTGACGGTGAGGTCGGTGGTGCTCTACCAAGTGAGGAACCAGCAGTGCAACATCCATCAGATAACCATGCAGTGAGTGATGTGTCCTGTTTCACAGGCCCCTGCCATGCACTAATTATCTCCCCTTGCTTTAGCAGGCACATCTGCCAAACAGCCGACAGAGTCCACGACCCAGGGCCTCCAATCAAGACCCGAAGAAACCTCTGAGAAGGAATCTGGAGGCACCATCCTTGAAGTCCCACCATAGGGCTCACCCACACCCTCCACCAGTGCAGAGACACACACCTCAGTGGGACCTAGCTTTGGAGTAGCCTTGAGATCACAATCTGGTGAGCACACCACACTGTCTGATCCACAGCAGGAGGTGGCAGGTACTTCCCAGATTTCCAGCTCTTGGAGGACTGCTGGAGGCCAGAGATTTGCTGAGTCCGAGTCAGATGACGAGTCTCTGGACTTGGTTACGTCACAGTTTCTGGAGCTGCAAAGGCAAACTCGGGAACATCAGGAAGGGATGTCCGCTGCATTCCTCAGATTGCAAGGCACGATGGAGGAGTCCGTCCGCCTTCAGTCTGAGGCAATAGCACTGGCATGCCAGCACTGGTCAACAAGGTCAAGGTCAACACTGGTAGGATGACAGCCGCAATTGAGACCTTGCTCCAGGATGTTGCTCCTGCACTGCTGTGTGGGATGAACTCCATCGCTGAGGCCATAATTGGCCTCCAACAGTGTGTATGTGAGAAGGGTGGTGGGAGGGGGGCAACCTGATCTTACTCTAGTTATGCCTTCTCCTCAAGGAGTCAGCCAGGGGCCCTCAGGCACCCATAGGGAGGAGGGTCAGCAGGTGCACAGGGTGGGGTCATCCATCCAGGGGACTCTGGGAGTATCCGGCACATCTGATTCTCCCCTTCCTGTGAGCTCAGCAGCTCCATATCCACAGGCCAAGGAGGGTGCCACTACCACTCAACAGGACCCCAAAAGCAGGCCAGGGCCCTCCAAGTCCCAGCCCTCCAGAGGACACCTGCCAAGGTCATCACAGTCAGCAGGCTGCCTCCACCTCCGCTATGGATGTCCAGGGAGCACCAAGACGTAGCGACAGAGTTAGGAAGATTAAGAAGATGTAGTTGCACAGCCTGGACAAGGGTATTAATCTGATGACGAGTTATATGGACTCGAAACGTTAACTCTGTCTTCCTCTCCACAGATGTTGTCAGACCTGCTTAGTTTTTCCAGCAATTTTTGTTTTTTGTTTCAGATTTCCAGCATCCGCAGTGTTTTGCTTTTATATTATATAAAGGTGTTAATCACTTGTATATAATGTTCGCTATTGTCAATAAACTGCCAGGAATGTATCCCTGCCTTTTGCTCCTTGTTCTGATCAGCAGTGTTCATGTCACTCAGATGCAAAACCTTTCTGCAGAAGATAAAGGCAGGTGTCTCTGTCCAGGGCCTCTTCCCTGTTCTTTGTGCAGCCTTCAGGCCACAGTGATGGTCCAGCCTCATACTCATGGGCACATTACTGATACCTGCACCTCGATGGTGCTTGTCATTGCTGCCAGAATGTCGTGGGCAGGCGTCACAGAGTTCTCTCATTCTCTCTGTGTGCTCTCAGCACCTTTAAGGTGGGGCTGGCCCCCATCTCTTCAGCATCTGTGACCAGTGACGCTGTGCTCCTGAAGGGGTCAGGTGCTGAAAGCAGACAAAGGATCAAGTTTTAAAGTTTCATGGCTGCCTTTCTATGATATGACCCTGATCATAGACTGCAAGCAAGGTACCTTTTGCCAGACAGGAGTCAGACATTCTCAGAGGCTATGTGAAGACCTTAGGAGTGTCCTTACTGCATGTTGTCATCATCCTCCTGCAATCGAGTGACTATTAGGGTCTCCACTGAATCTCCATGACAGGAGTATTATCACAGAGGGTATGTGCGTTGCCATAAGCCAGACTGGAGTCAAAGCTCACAGATGCAATGTGAGGATCTTATGGTGTCTCCTCACTGCATGTCGTCATCTTTCCTCCTCAAATATAACACTATGAGGGCCTCCCGAGCATGCCTGCTTTGTTTGACCAGTGTGAGTGCCTCATCCCCATCATTGTCGCCTTCGAGGACCTCCTCACCCTTATACCATTGACGTCCTCCCCCTTGGAGGACACCTCCAGCTCCTGCATCTCCTCTTCAGCCAGTTCTTCTCCCCATTGCAGCACCAGGTCGTAAAGGCCGCAGGAGATGATGGAGATACACAACACCCTCTGTGGACTATTTGCAGGGCTCCACCAGACCAGTCCAGACACCAGAAACTCATTTTCAGCATCTTGATGGTTTGCTCCACAAGTTGCGAGTTGCAGCATGAGCCTCGTTATACCTTCGCTTCTGCAGTCTGAGGCTGCTGCACGTGTGTCATCAGTCACGACCTCTGTGGGTAACCCTTGTCTCCGAGGAGACATCCCTGCAGCCTTTGTGGACTCTGGAAGACGACAAGGTTCTGTGACCGACTGAGCATGTAGGAGTTGTGCACACTCCCTGGAAACCGTGAGCAGACCTGCAGGATGCGTTTGTGGTGGTCGCACATCAGCTGCACTTTCAGCGAATGGGACCCCTAGCGGTCAACATAGTTGACCACGTGTTTGGATGGAGATCTGAGCGCCACATGAGTGCAGTCGATGGCGCCCTGCACCTGTGGCAAATCTGAGATCTGGGCAAATCCAATCGCTCTTGCATTCTGGCTCTCCTGGTCCTGGGTGAAATGCACAAAGTTGTGTGCCCTTGTAAAGATGGCATCCGTGACCTCATGGATGCATTTGTGCGTGAAGGCTTGTGATACCCCACAAAGGTCACCTGTGGAGCACTGAAAGGAGCCACTGGCGTAAAAAAGGAGCGCCGCTGTCACTTTCATGGCCACTGGCACTGGGTGCCCTCCATGTCCACATGGCGCCAAATCCTGCAGCAGCTGGCAGATGTGACCGACCAATTCCCTAGCCACGCGCAGTCTTCAGCGACACTGGTTCTTGGTCATCTGCAGGAATGAAAGGCAGCATCTATTGACCCTGGGTGTCGCTAGGTGCCAACCAGCGACGGCTTGCTGTGGTTCTTTGGTGGCATATGCGGGAGCCCCAGCCACCCCTTCTTCCAGAGGGTTCAGCTCCTTCCTCTGCGTAGACAGGTGCCTCAATTGCTCTCTTCTCCATTGCCTTCGCTCTCTGTATGCCACAAAGCATACAGCTAGTTCACCAGGCTCCATGATCCTGGTGTACTCTCCTGCAGGATGAAAGAGAGACCAGTGGGTTAGCTTGGGTTTTCTAAGAACCTCTCTTGGTTAAGCCTGAAGACCCCTTAACACGTCCCAGAGAGTGCTGGACACCACTTGGTTGGCCAGAGATTAGCGCGCTGCATGGCTGCCCGAAACCTCACCTTCCTCCGCCCTGCTTCACCTGGCTGATTGATGGCAGCTTTACCCATTGGACTGCATGCTGTGCTCTCAGCTCAGGCACAGGTATTCTCCTAACCCACACTGCAAGGCTGCACTGTTAGCTTTTTTTTAAATTCATTCTCAGGATGTGGGCTTCACTGGCTAGGCATTTATTGTCCATCCCTAGTTTCCCTTGAGAAGGTGGTGGTGAGCTGCCTTCTTGAACTGCTGCAGTCCATGTGGTGTAGATACACCCACAGTGCTGTTAGGAAGGGAATTCCAGGATTTTGAGCCAGCGACAGTGAAGGAACGGCGATATATTTCCAAGTCAGGGCGGTGAGTGAACCTCCAGGTGGTGGTGTGCCCATCTATCTGCTGTCCTTGTCCTTCAAGATGGTAGTCATCATGGGTTTGGAAAGTGCTGTTTAAGGAGACTTGGTGAATTCCTCCAGTGTATCCTGCAGATGGTACACACTGCTGCTACAGTGCGTCGATGGTGGAGGGAGTGAATGTTTATGGGTGTGATGCCAATCAAGAGGGCTGCTTTGTCCTGGCCATGTTTAGAGGTGGAATTTTCCCTGGATTGCACTAAGTGCTATACTAGGCATGAGAAAAGATGTTTTTCTCACCAGCTGCAATGGTTGGTTTTTGCGCCGCATTGTCCCATTTCTGGCTCATTCTGCATTATTAATAATGTATGCATGGGAAACACGCCGGATCACTGATGGATGGGCTCAGATTTTCCTGCCATACTGTGACCTCAGCACTTCCTCATTCCAGGCGTCATATTTAAAGCACACCAGAGCGCAGCCAACTTCATGTCTTCAGACCAGGACTGCTCCAGGCGACAGCAAAGAGGATGGCAACCCCCAAATTTAGTAATGTCTTTCTGGGGCGCCTGCTGGACTCAGTGGAAGCCCACCACGAGCTCCTCTATTCAGCTCTGGGCGGAGACCAGCCACCAAGCTCACCAATCCAGCATGGGAGGTGGTGGAGGCAGTGGTGGGCACGAATGCTCTCCAAAAGATGGCAGCCACCCAGTGCTGCAAGAGGATGAATGGTCTCTGCTGTTCCGCCAGGTAACATCATTCTCAACTCATACACTTGCAAACCCGTTACACATGGTTCACGCTCACTGCCAGCTCAAGGGACGTCACCATTCACTCTCTCACAAACACCCTCAACTCCGCTGCCTATTGTGTCCTCATGCCGCCCATGACACCACTCACACTCCACACATGCCAGGCATCCTTCTCATCTGACCTGGCAGGCATCTTGCTTACACTCTCTCCATCTGTCCGCACACAGGATAAGCTAGTCCACAACAAGAGGGAGACATTCTAGAGGAATGGCTGACATCAAGGTCCTCATGGCCTTTGAGAGTAGAGCCATCCAGCTGGCTGGAGAATTTGTGGACCATTCCCGCACAGACGGTGATGTCAGTGGCGCTCAACCAAGTGAGGATCCTGTACTGCAACATCCATCAGATAACTGTACTGTGAATGATGTCTCCTGCTTCACAGTCCCCTGCCATATATTAATTATCTCTCTTTTCTCTTGCAGGCACATCCAAGAAACAGCCAACGGTGGCCATGAGCCAGTTCATCGACTCTAGTCCCAAAGACGCCTTGGAAGAGGGATCCGCAGACACCGACATTGAAGTCCCATCACAGCCTCACCCACACCCTCCACCAGCACAGAGACACACACCTCGGTGGGACCTCATTCTAGATTATCCTCGAAGTCATAATCTGGTGTGCATACTGCACTGCCTGATCTATAGCAGGCGGAGGCAGTGAAATACAAGGGTGCCAACACTTGGAGGACAGCTGGTGGCCAGGAATCTGCTGAGGCCGAGTCAGATGAGGAGCCTCTGGACCCAGTTCTACCTCAGTTGATAGAGTTGCAAAGACAAGGTCAGGAACATCAGGAATGGCTGTTGGCTGCACTCCTCAGATTGCAAGGCACAATGGAGGAGTCTGAGCACCTGCAGTCTGAGGTGATAGCGCTGGCATGCCAATGCACTGAGGTCAACACTGTACGATGGTGGTCTCCATGGAGACCTTGGTCCAGGACATTGGTCCTGCACTGCTGCAGCAGCTGCACTCCATTGCTGACGCACTTGCTGGCATCCGTTAATGTCAACGTGAGAGGGCAGCAGGGCATCTCAAACTCATTCCAGCTGCCCTTCCCTCTCGAGGCATCAACCAGAGTTCCTTGGGCACCCATAAGGAGGAAGATCAGCAGGTTCACACCCCGGGGCTACCCACCCAGATGACTCTGGGAGTGTCCGGCTCAACCGATTCCCCTCTTCCTGTGAACGCATTATCTCCAGCTCCTCAGCCAGACTAGGGTGCCATTGCCACACCGCAGGACCCCAAAAGCAGGCTGGGGCCCTCCAGGTCTCAGCCCTCTAGAGGATGCCCGCCAAGTTCACCACAGACAGGCTGTAGCAGTCAGCAGGCTGCCTCCACCTCTGCTGTAGATGTGGGGCCAGCACGAAGACGTAGCGACAGGGTGAGGAAGGTTAAGAAGATGTAGTTGAACAGCCTGGGTACAGGTGTTAATCACTTGTACATAATGTTCGTGATTGTAAACAAACTCCCAAGAATGTCTCCTTGTCTATGGCTCCTTGTTCTGATGAGCAATTTTCATGTCATTCAGATGCGAAACCTTGGTTCCTGCACAAGATGAAGGCAGGTATCTCAGTCCAGAGTCTCTTCCCTGTGCGGAGTGTAACCTTCAGAGCAAAGTGATCATCCGGCCTCACACGCACTCAACATATCAGTGATTCCTGCACCTTGACAGTGCTTGTCATTGCTGCCAGAATGTCGTGGTCAGGCACCACAGAGTTTCGTCATTCTCCCTGTGTGCTCTCAGCACCTTTGAGGTGGGGCTGGCCCCCATCCCTTCAGCATCTGTGTCCGATGATGGTGTGCCCCTGAAGGGTACAGGGGACGAAGGCTGCCAATGGATCAGATGCATTTAAAGTTTCACGGCTGCTTCTCTATGATATGACCCTGTTCACAGAGTGCAAGTGAGCTGCCATCAGCCAGACAGGAGTCAGACGTTCAGAGGCAATGTGAAGGTCTATGGACTGTCCTCACTGCATGTCATCATCATCCTCCTGGAATCTCCACTGTTTGGGCCTCCACTGCATCTCTATCACATGAGCCTGAGCACTGAGGGTATGTGCACTGCCATAAGACAGACTGGAGTCAAACGTTCACAGAGGCAACATGAGGATGTAAGGACTGTCCTCACAGTTACATTAACGGCCCTTGCAGTTGACGTAGTTAACTGCTTGTTGCCACGGAGATCTAAGCACCATATGAGTGCAGTCGATGGCACCCTGAACCTGTGGAAAACCAGAGATCTACGCAAATCCCTGCGCTCTTGCTTCCTGATTTGCCTGATCCTGGTCGAAATGCACAAAGTTCTGTGCCTTCGTAAAGGTGGCGTCTGTGGCATCTTGGATGCACATGTGCATAGAGGCTTGTGAGATTCTGCACAGGTTACCTGTGGACCCCTGGAAGGAGCCACTGGCGTAAAAATTGAGCGTTGTGGTCACTTTCACTGCCACTGGCAGTGGATGCCCTCCAAGTGCCCTTGGCACCAAATCCTGCAGAAGGTGGCAGATGTGTGACCAGCTCCCTAGACATGCTCAGTCTTCGGTGACACAGTTTCTCAGTCATCTGCAGGAATGACAAGTGCTGTCTATAGACCCTAGGTCTAGTGATGTGCCTACGAGCGACAGCTCGCTGTAGATCTTCAGCTGCGTGCACTGCAGGCCCTGCCGCCCCTTCATCTTGAGGGTGGTGCTCCTCCCTTTGCCGAGCCAGGTGCCTACATTGCAACCTTCTTCTTGTCTACTCCCTGTAAGCCATGAGACATACTGCTAGATCACCAGGCTCCATGACCCTGATGTTCTCCTCCTGCAGAATCAAAGAGAGAGAAGTGTGGGTTAACATACGTGTCTTAAGGACCTCTCATGGTCATGCCTCTGGCTCTGGCTGCATCTCAAGGCCGCTTCGCACACGCTAGAGAGTGCTGGCCACTACATGGAAGGCCAGTGTGTTGTGTGCTTCATGGCTGTCCAAAACCCCACCCACCTCCGCCTCACTCCACCTGACCGATTGATGGCAGCTTCACCCATTGGACTGCACGCTGTGCTCTCATCTCAGGTGCAGGCATTCTCCTAACCCGCACTGCAAGGCTGCACTGTTACCTTGAACCATGAAGGATACTGGTCCAAACCTGAATAAAGACATTGCAAGGGGCTCGGAGTGCCTCCATCAGTGACTGCTCCATAGCCAGCTTTCACCATTGCCCAGTCACCCAATTGTTCTGCAGCCCCCTAAAACTCGCAGTAATTTGCAGTCTGCGACTGAGGGGTGAAAAGTTCTGGAGCATTTGATGACACCTTCATGTTTTTGTGTTGCTTGAGTGGGCAGAAAAGCTTCAGAGGCCCGACTCCAAGAATGTCAACGGAGCTGCTGGTGAACAGTTTCAGCTGCGTAAGAATGCTCACTTTTTGCAAGCTTTTCCGAATGTGTGGCCACTTCCCGCACCCTCCCGCCATCCCCGCTATCCCCGGCCCTGGCATCTGCTTGTGTACTTGCATCAGTCGCCCCCGCCTCACCCTCACTGGAACCCTTGCCCCGGCACCGCAATGAAAGCGCCGGGATAAAGCAACTAGCCTGTGGCATATGCACTGGTGATTGCTGTGTCCTTTTTGTTCACAAGAGGTAGGCATGGAATCAAGAGGTGATTGTTTATGCCCCTAGGGAGAGTATCCAAATATTTTGTGATGTCAGACTTGATAGCAAAGCTGACATCTGCCTCTTGTTTCTCATACTTTGTCTTGCCTATCCAGAGGAATGTATAGAGTGCTGATAGTTCTCTTAACTGGCCCTCCTCAACTAGGCAAGTTTCACATAAAGCAGTAATGTCAGTATTGTACCATAATAGTTCTCTGCCAACCAGAGCAGTTCTGTGCTGGGGTCAGGAGCTATTGGCTTTATCAAATATAGTTTGTACATTCCAAGAAGCTAAGTAGAGTCCCTCTTTCTTCTTTTTGTCTTGTCTACTATATACAATATAGTGTGTGGATGAATACAAAAGGAGTGCATTTCGGGGATATAACTGGATGTGTGCGAGGGAGTCGGTAAGGAGCGCACACAAGAAACATCTGTGAGTTGATTAGAGTGGAGATGGATTGCACTTGGACAGTCCCACTCTCTCAGCCTTGCATCTCTGATGTCGGTGGCGTGACAAGTCGAGACGTTAGGAGATGTGGTCAACTGCAGTGGGTGACCTGCAGCACCCTTTGCGCCTGTGCAGATGAACTTTATAGCTGCCTACACAGCTGTGCGGCGATGCTTTCAGTATCAATGAGGGAATACCATTCTCTTTGCTACATCTGTCAAGGCAGCTTTTGTTTTGTGCACTTGAAAAAGGGTGGATGGAGATTGGTGTTCTCCCTCACATGTGGACAGTAGCCACATGCCAACCTCACCTTGTTTGGTCTGTGAACTGACACACTTACTAGGGTGTGGCTGCTGCTGTGGAACCACAGGCGAGTGTCAAGGACCATGTGCAGTTATCCATCAGCTATGAAGAAGGATGAGGCTGACTCCTGAAGAAGGGACTACCCCTGGCACACAACCCACACACTCCAAACTCTTGTCCTTAATCTACCTATAATAACATTATGAAAAATCCAGATTGGATCTGACCAAGGCTCTGATCTAGCTCATTTGAGATAAAGGCCAGCAGCCCAGACCTATTTTGATGACTTTTTGTACTAAAGAGATTTATGTACATGAATACCTAAACCTCTTTATTTCTCCATAGCCCCTAGTCCCGCATCGCTAAAAAATAATTCTAATTGTTCTTTATTGGATCCAAAGTAGATGATCACACTGCCCCACATCAAACTTCAGGGGAGATAGTGACATAGCGGTAAAGTCACTGGACTAGTACCCCAGAGGTCCAAGCTAATGCTTGGGACATGGGTCCAAGTTCCTGGCAGCTGGTGTAATTCAAATTCAATTAACATAATCTGGAATTGAAAGCTAGTCTCAGTAATGTTGACCTGCAACTATCATTGAGTGTTGTAAAAACCCACTGTTCAATAATGCCCTTTAGAGAAGGAAATCTGCCGTCCTTACCTGGTCTGGCCTACATGTGACGCCAGATCCACAGGTATGTGGTTGACTCTTAACTGCCCTCTGAAATGGCCTAGCAAGCCATTCAGTTCAAGGTCAATTAGGAATGGGCAAAAAATTCTGGCCTTGCTGGCAACACCCATATTCCATGAAAGAATAAAAAAAATTCCATCTAAAGTGCTTCACAGTCACTGAAAGTCCAGCCATTGTTGTAGTGTAGGGAAATGTGTCGGCTAATTTGAGCAGAGTAAGCTTTCACAAGTAGCAATGACATAAATCATTGAAAGACATGTTTCTGTGATGTAGGTTCAGATATCAATGTTGGTAAGGGCATCTCCCTGGCTTTTCTTTGAATATGGGAACTTCTACATTCATCTGAAAAGGCAGTTAGATCCTCAGTTTAGTTCCTTGTCTGAAAGAACACTGCCTGTGGGAGTGCAGCATTCCCTCACACAGCACTGAAATGTGAGCCTAGATTGTGAGCACAAATCACTAAAATGGAGCTTTAAACCTTGATCGTTTGATCCAGAGGCAAAGTGGGCAACTTTATTTCAACCTGTTCATCGAGAACCTGACAAAATTGGGTCCACTATGCCAGATTTTCCATTGAAATAAATGGAGGGAAATAATGGGCAGGTTGTAAATCTAGCATTCCACTAGATTCCGTGGGTTTTGCGCAGGGCCAGTTAGAGCAAAATTATTCCCAAGAATCGTACTGCTAACCCAAGGCCGATGCTTTGTTTATTTGCTTTAGGGTGTTAGTTTGGACAGCCTAATGCCCATTTTAGTGGTCTCTTTCTTGTAGTTGGGAAGACACTCATTTTCCGCCTGCATAGACCTGTATAAAACCGGGTATTTGAACTTATAAGTCAATTTTGGATATCAAAATCTCACCCATAGGGAATTTCAGAAATGTCCTTTTAGCAGGGGACCTTCCCATCAGGAGCACAAGGCCAAATATTTTCCTTTATGAATTTTAATCTTTAAATTGTCATATTTGAGGTTTATCTTGTACCTTTCAGAGTGAGCAATTTCACTAATGTGATCATTTTAAGCAACTCAATTCCCAGAAATGAGGACTTCCAGATTGAGCCCAACAAGGAAAAGTCACAGAGGAGTGTATCTTATGAGTTTACAGTCTGGGAATGCTTATCAGGAATTTGAGAGCAGCATTCTCCACTCGTTAAAATAAATTGGAACAATTGCATTCTAGCGTACAAATTAATATATGGAGATCATGTGGACACTGAATCAAGCACTCTGTCCTCTGTGTTTTAATTCCAGCTTGATGTGTATGATACTTTCATATTATTAATGGGCTGCTCGATTGTATCCTGATGGGAGTAGGCACATTATGGCAATAATACTTCTCTTGAATTCCCTTGTGAATATTCTATAGGTTCTGGAAATAAATGTATTCCGTATTCTAACCTTTATTGCAAGGGGGATGGAGTATAAAAGTAGGGAGGTCTTGCTACGAGTATACAGGGGATTAGTGAGACCACACCTAGATCACTGTATACATTTGGTCTCCTTACTTAAAGGGGGACATACTTGCATTGGAGGCAGTTCAGAGAAGGTTCATTAAGTTCCTGGTGAAGGGGGTGTCTTACAAGGAAAGGTTGAGCAGGTTGGGCCTCTACTCATTGGAGTTTAGAAGAATGAGAGGTGATCTTATTGAAGCATATGAGATTCTGAGGGGGCTTGACAGGGTAATGCTGTCAGAATGTGTACCTTTGTGGGGAAATGTAGAACTAGGGAGTACAGTTTCAAAATAAGGGATCTCCCACTTAAGATGACAATAAGGAAGAATTTCTTCTCACAGAGGGTTGTTAATCTTTGGAATTCTCTACCCACAGAGCAGTGGAGGCTGGGATATACATTAAATATTTTCAAGGTTGAATTAGACATATTTTACATTGACAGGGGAGTCAAAGGTTGGGGACAGGCAGGATAGTGGAATTAAGGCCACAATCAGACCTGAATGGCACAGCGGGCTTGAGGGACCAAATGGCCTACTCCTGCTCCTACTTCTTATGTTCTTGTGTATTATTAACTTACACCAAGTTCTGTTCACCCATCACCCACATGCTTGCTGCAATAGCTCCTGGGTAGCTACGGCCTCAATTTTAAAATTCTCATTATCGAGTTCAAATGTTTCCATGGCCTCACCACTTTATATCTCTATAACCCCCGGAGGGCCCCAGCATCGCAGGCCAGAATTTTCCCATCCCACCCGCGGTGGGTTTCATGGCGGTGAGCGAGGAGAATCCAGCAGCAGGCAAAAAGTCGCAAATCTGCAGGCATAAATACAGCTTGCAATTCTCCCGATGGTGGGTTTATGGAAGGTTGGTTATTCCTCTGACTAGTGACATGAATTCCATTTGCATTCATTAACATCTCATGAATGCTCATTAAAACAGCTGATCACTGGAATCTTGTCATGCCTTCCAATCCAGTGATAAGTTACATCGGCCTCAAACCTGTTTGAAAAGGGGTGGCGTGCACAAGTCGGACCTCAGTTCGCTGGTAACTTCGAGGTGAGTGGAACATACATAGCCTTCCTGCCATAGTGCTGCGTCAATCTTGTTGCTATGAATGCCACTCTGCTGGGGCTGTAGGGTTGGTCTGCTCCTACTCATTGCCTACATTGCCCCAAGGAACACACTGTGCTGTGATACTCATGCAGGCCTCCACTTTCAGAAACTGGCACTTCAAACCGGGATGTGCTGTGAGGTGAGGGTGGGGTAGATGAACATGAGGGGGGCAATGAGGAGGGAAGGCTGTGGAATGGCAGTGAGGGGGAGGGGTGAACACGAGGTGGGAAACAGGATGGGAAGGCTGTAGAATGGCAGTGGGAGGGGGAAAGCTGAACACCAGAGGGGCCTTTCTGGGGTCACCCTCTAACCTTTTGTCACCGCAGGAGTGAGCAGGAGTCTGCTTAGAAAGAAAGGAGGAAGACTTCCTTGCAATGAAAGCCATTGAAAGCTAATGGCTTCATCAGCACTGTTAAAGAGCCACTCAGAACTCAGTGGCTCAACATCATAGTTGCAGCATCTGAAGAGTAACACACAGGAATGTAGAATTTGGGAATGCAGACAATTGTGAGGGACGCACAGCTGTATCATGTATGGCATTCCATCAATAAAGGCCTGTCACGTGATCACCAGAATTGACTCTCCTAATGGGCCAAGGGGCATCCACTCATTGACCATGAGCAACTGATTGGTCATTAATATGCCACATCAGAGATTGGAGCACAGAGCTAGGTTGGGTTACACATCTCACTGAAACTTTAGCATCCCATGTTACATACCATCTTGGTCATCATGATGTGTGTGCCAGTGTCTCAGGGACAAGGTGGCATCAGCCACCACGCAAGTAGGGCAGGAGAAACTATGGACCCTTACAGTTTCCAAACATGTCATCTTCTGAGCTTCACTTTCTTGTGCCTTGAATCATTAATGTTTTCAATGTTTACTTTCAGAGAAAAGGCACACATGGATCTAGGGATCAACACTCCTTTGTCAGGGTCCTAATGCAATGGAGGAGGTGAAGGAGGGAGAGGCAACTCCGCGTGCAACTCCAACAGGAGGGACATGGTCAAGTGGAGCCAGAGCATGAACAGGAGGGTCAGGAGGAGAGACCCAGACAATGGGGGTGACTTGCCAGACCTAGGGTTTACTATAGAAGAGTCTCATTACAAATGAGTGAGAGGCAATGCCGTGCATGTCTGTGCTTGTCCCAAGCTCTGCTACACCACATGTGCCACATTCGTCACGCCGACCTGATACCATGTGGAGTTGGAGGGTATCCCCCTCCCTCTCCAGTCCTCCCATGGTGATCTCAAGGCACTTGCACGTCAGAGCCACGACATCAGACAGAACGCGGACGTGCTCCTCCATTGTTCACTCTAGCCTGCTGAGTGGCTGCTGAATCTCTGCATGACGTTCCGCTGCCTATTGTTGCATCTACAGCATTGATATGGAGGCCGCTTCCAGAAGCTCATCATCTGACTCAGGCTGAGCATGTGGCTGGTCTCCAGCAGCACTCTGGAGACCTGGGCTGTCCCTGCCTCTGACTGCTGCAGGGATATGTCAGTGAGGTGTTCTCCAGAAAGTGAGCCTGAGCCTAATCTACAGCTCTGTCCCACCGACGTGTGTGTCTCTGAGCTGGTGGAGGCTGCGCGTCAGCACCATGTCAGTTCTTCCGGAGCTTCATCTTTGGATGAAGTCTGTAGGCTCGCCATGGTGCTGGACTGGTTTCGGGCCCTGTTGCCAGCCGCCAGTTGACCTGCTCTGCAATGGCCTCCCAGGCCAGGGAGGTGAGGCTGCTGTGCTTCCTGCAGCCATCCCTGGGATAGAGCGCATGACTTTCTGCCTGCACCCCTCTGATCATGTCCTGGGGGTCCTGGTGCATGAAGTGGGGTGCTGGCTTCTGCTTCAGGCTCTCAGCCATCTTCTTCTGGCTGCAACACATCTCTGGTCGGCTGGAGAGAGTGAGATTATGTGTTGAACTGGCCTCTAAATATGGCGCCAGGACCTTTGAACTCACACCAGCTGATGGCAGGTGGATGAATCAGCTCCTGACCCGCCAGGTGAATCGGACCAATAAGCGTCTTTGCATAATTAATGACACTCCAAGCACGGAATCAGGGTCGAGTTCCTGCCATTCCAGTCAGCGGGGTTGGCGCTGCTGATACTGCCTGCTACTGCATTTAGTTTCATGCAGGGAAAATTCCACCCATAGATGCCAGTCTTCAGTCAATTCTATTCACTTCACCTGATATCAAAAAATGGCTGAAGGCACAGGATACTGCAAAGGCTACAGGCCCAGACGATATCCCAGCGATAGTATTGAAGACCTATGCTACCGAACTTGCCGCGCCCCTAGCCAAGCTGTTCCAGTACAGCTAGAAGGCTGGCATCTACTTGGCTATGTGGAAAATTGCCCAGGTTTGCCTTGTACACAAAAAGCAGGACAATTCCATCTCGGTCAATTACTGCTCCATCAGTCTACTCTTGACCATCAGTAAAGTGATGGAAGGGGTCATCAACAGTACTATCAAGCGGCAATTGCTTAGCAATAACCTGCTCACTGATGCTCAGTTTGGGTTCTGCCAAGGCCACATGGCATCTGACCTCATTACAGCCTTGGTTCAAACATGGACAAAACAGCTGAACTTCCAAGTGAGGTGAGAGTGACTGCCCTTGACATCTAGGCCACATTTGACCAACTGTGGCATCAAGGAGCCCCAGAGAAACTGGAGTCAATGGGAATCAGGGGGGAAACTCTCCACTGGTTGGAGTCATACCTAGCACAAAGGAAGATGGTTGTGGCAGGTGGTGCACAATCATCTCAGGTCTCGGACATTACTGCAGGAGTTCCTCAGGCTAGTGTCCTTGGCCCAACCGTCTTCAGCTGCTTCATCAGTAACCTTCCTTCCATCGTAAGGTCGGAAGTGGGGATGTTCGCTGATGATTGCACAGTATTCAGTATCATTCACAACTCCTCAGATACTGAAGCAGTCCATGTCCAAATGCAGCAAGACCTGGACGACATCCAGGCTTGGGCTGTCAAGTGGCAAGTAACATTCGCGTCACTCAAGTGTCAGGCAATGACCATCTCCAACAATAGAGAATCCAACCATCGCGACTTGATGTTCAATGGCATTACCATCACTGAATCCCCCACTATCAACATCCTGGGGGCAACCATTGACCAATCTTAACTGGACTAGCTATATAAATATTGTGGCTGCAAGAGCAGGTCAGAGGCTAGGAATCCTGTAGAGAATAACTCACCTTCTGACTCCCGAAAGCCTGTCCACCATCTACAAGGCACAAGTCAGGAGTGTGATGGAATATTCTCCACTTGTCTGGATGAGTGCAGCTCCAACAACACTCAAGAAGCTTGACACTATCCAGGACAAAGCAGTCCATTTGATTGGCACCCCATCCACAAACATTCACTCCCTCCACCACTGACACACAATGACAGCAGTGTGTACCATCTGCACGGTGCACTCCAGGAACTCACCAAGCCTCCTTAGACAGCACCTTCCAAACCCATGACCTCTGCCATCTAGGACAAGGGCAGCAGACAGATGGAAACACCACCACCTGCAATTTCTCCTCCAAACAATTCGCCATCTTAACTTGGAAATATATCGTCATTCCTTCACTGTCGCTGGGTCAATATCATGGAACTCCCTCCCTAACAGTACTGTGGGTGTACCTACATCACAGGGACTGCAGTGGTTCAAGAAGGCAGCTCAACACCACCTTCTAAAGGGCAACTAGGGATGGGCAATAAATGCTGGCCTAGCCAGCAATGCCCACATCCCATGTCCCATAGCCCTCCAAGAACTCTGCGTTGCTCCAATGATGGTCTCTTATGCATCCTCCAATTCCTTCACCCCACAGTTGAGGCTGTGCCTTCAGTTGTCTAGCCCAAAGCTCTGGAATTCCCTCTCTAAAGCTCTGCCTTCCTCCTGTCTCTCCTCTTTTAAGAGATTCCTTAAAACCCAGCTTTTTGATCAAATGCTTCATCACTGGATGAGTCCTCTTTTGACTTAGTTTTAATTTATTGTCTGATAATGTCTTGTGAAGTGAATTGGAACATTTTACAATATCAAAAGCACTATATAAATGAAAGTTGTTGTTTATTTGGACATAACACTAACAGGTCCTGCTTTTTTATGCATTTTGATCCTTCGAGATCATAAAAGTCATAACATTTTCTGCAGTACAACTGGGGTCAACATCCCTACTGATTCTATATTTCTTTTTATCAAACTAAATGTGGCCTGAGTTCTGCTGTGAGAGGATGTCAAGCCATATACAAAGGAACCGAGAATAGATCAGTCCTTTTTGAAATGATAATTACTATGAAGTTCAAGCTAATCTCATGAGAGAGTTCCAGTTCAGACCATTACAGATTATTGCTTTTGGAATTCTTATTTCCTGCTCTGTATGTTAATAGAGACAACTACCCAGACTGCAGATTGAGGTTCCAAGTACATAATAGGATGAGATCCGTGAATACATTAGAAAATTTCGGTGAAGATTAAGGCCAGAATTTTCTGCCTCCATTGGCGTCGGGTGTCATGGCCGGTGTGAGCGGACAATATGGCGAGAAGATCAAAACTCGGTTTCACACTACTGTGAAACCAGTTTGCGATCGTCTGTTCCGCCTGTCAATGGTGGGCCGCCTTTCCTGCCGCTGCATGTCGGGAACAATATTTTAATAAATCTGCATCTAATTATAAGCCCTGCTCACTGGAATCATCCCCCCATGTCAAATTTACCACCCACGTTGGCAGGAAAACACGTTGGCCCAGAACGTGTCTTGACAATTGTGATGTGCAGAAGTCGGGACTTACCGTTAGTGCCTTGATCACATCGCGGACATCTGAGGAGCAGAGGATGCTGGAGCCCTACAGTGACTGTAGCCTGGAGGAACACTTGCCTCGCATGTTGCATGGAATTATATGGACACGGCTCCATCTCAAAGCAGCTCATGGAAGGTGGATGGTCACTGTTGATGTTTGGGGTCTGCTTTGGGACATCAGTGTTTTGACAACGGGCTGCTCCTGATGACCGTCGAAGGGGTGGAGAGGAAGGTCTAGATTTAATTGGGAGAGGAAGCTGTACCGGGGGAGTGTGGTGGGGCGGTGGGGGAGTGATATTGGGAGGAGGGCATGATGGTGTCAGGTGGGGATGAGGTTGGGAGGGGGGAGTGGTGGTGTCGGAGGGTGAGGTGGGGGGGAGGGTGTGCAGTGGAGAGGCAGACGGTGTAACGGGGATAATGCGGCAACTGAAGAGGTAGCTGTAAGGGGAGAGGAAGGTGTAAGGGAGGGAGTTCGGAGGATGGAAGGGGTTCGGAGGAGGAAAGAACTTTGGGAGAGGAAGGTGTTCGGAGCGGGGGCAGTAGTCCAGGGGCAGCAAGGAGTCTGGGAGGAGGAGGGAGTTTGGAGGGGGAAAGAATCTGGGGGAAGGAGGGAATCCAGGGGGAGGAAGGAGTTTGGAGGGGGGAAGGAGTCCATGGGAAGGATGGAGTCTGGGGGGAGGAAGGAGTAGGGCGGAGGAAAGAGTAAAGGGGAATATCCAGCTGAACGTGCGAGGGAGGGGTCTGTGGAGTTGATGACTGCCTCCTGGGAAGTGAAATGAGGGTGGGTGTGGTAGGAGGGAATGGTGAGCATGAGAGAGGGCAGAAGCTGGTAGGGTGGGAGGGTGATGGTGTGACGGTAACGGTAGAAGGGATGGCAAGGGTGGTTGGTGGGGACTCAGGGGCAGGCATGGACCCTGGAGGTGGGAAGGAGGTGGTGGGGGGGAGGGGGGAATGTGGATGGGGATGGGATTCTCGAGAAGATGGGGAACGTGCACATTCACCTGGACATCTTGGAAAGAAAAGGGTTCGAGTTGGTAGGTGATGGTGGGGAGGTGGAAGGTGATGCCAGGTGATCAACAGTGATAGGTGAAAGGACATGGGTGACTGGGGGAGGGGGAAAGATTGGGAAGCTGAAACAACCACTATGCTTCTGAAATCGAAAGTGAGAGGAGCCTCGTGTTGGGTGGGCACAGGTGCTGCATGGGGGTGTGATCAGTGGGTGGACGGAGATGCAGGTCAGCTCAGATGGACAACCGAAAGAGAACCCCAGCAGGCAGCATTGAAAATGCTCAGGACATTGAGATGAGTGTGAGGGAGGAAGGCTCTGTGTGCCTGGGAGAGTGCTTGCACAAGGCTCCGAAAGGCCCTGCCACACACTCACACTTCTCCTTCCAGAATCACTCATGGTTTGGCTGCATGCAGCTGTACTGCTAGTGGTGGGGGGAGGTGGGTGGTGGTGGGGTGATGGGGGGTTTGCAGGGGGAGAACTCACAAAGCCTGAAAATGAAGCTGAAAGACACCACCACACATTATTCATGGAAAGTGAATATATTTTCTGATTATAAAGTGAAAAAATGTGTTCACTTGTGCAACCCCTTGAGGTCAGGAATTCTTAACTTTTCTAGGCCTACCACTTCTTCGAGGTGCTGCCCTGACATCCACAGCAGGGGTGTATGTTTTCAGCTTCCCCTGTTGCCTCTGCTGACTTTGGCGTGGGTCCTCTGGAGACCCAAGGTTTTGAGGGCCCCGGTTTGCTTTGGCTGTCCTCCTGTGGGCCAGCTGCTCCCTCTGCAGTGACAGAGGACAAGGTTGAGGGGGTCACAGACAAAGGGGACTTTGAGGGAGAGGACAGCCTCTTGGATTACTGAATGGATGATCCAGGGGTGTCCAACTGCTGCTCCTCCTCCCTTTGGGTGCCTGAGGGCACCGGCCTGAGTCCTTGAAGGGAATAAGCACTTGGACGGACATCGATGTGCCCCATTTTCCTCTCATGTTGCCACTGCAGGAACTCACCCATGGCTACCACGATGGAGTGCAGGTCTGTGTGCATCTCTGCGTTCTGCTGGATCAGGGTCTCCATGGTGCCTGCCATCCTTCCCATGGAGGCCTCCATACATGCACATGTGGGCAGCACTTCATCAGAGAGCAGGCTGATGTACTCCTCCGACTTGTGTGCCACTCTGTTGAGGGCTTCCAACAGCTCTGCGTGATGTTCCCCCACCTTCTGCTGACTCTCCATGATGAGTTAGGAGGCTGAATTCAGAGGCTCGTTATCTGACTTGGACCTCACAGATACCTCTTCCCCAGCATTCCTCTGAGTGCCAGGGAAACATAGAAACATAGAAAATAGGAGCAGGAATAGGTCATTCGGCCCTTCAAACCTGTTCCGCCATTCAATATGACCATGGCTGATCCTCTATCTCAACGCCATACTCCTGCTCTCTTCCCATACCCCTTGATGTCTTTAGACTCTAAAAATCTATTTCTTTCTTAAATATATTCAGTAATTTGGCCTCCACAGCCTTCTGTGGTAGAGAGTTCCACAGGTTCACTACCACCTGAGTGAAGAAGTTTCTTCTTACCTCAGTCCTAAATGGTCTACCCTGTATCCTGAGACTGTGACCCCTTGTTCTAGACCCCCCTAGCCAGAGGAAACATCATCCCTGCATCCAGTCTGCCCATCCCTGTCAGAATTTTTATACGTTTTAATGAGATTCCTTCTCATTCTTCTAAACTCCAGTGAATATAGGCCTAGTTGGCCCAATCTCTCCTCATATGATAATCCTGCCATCCCAGGGATCAATCTGTTGAACCTTTGCTGCACTCCTTCTATGGCAAGTATATGTTTTCTTAGGTAAGGAGACCAAAACTGCACACAATACTCCAAGTTTGGTCTCACCAAGGCCCTGTACAGCTGCAGTAAGACATCCTTGCTCCTGTACTCAAGTCCTCTTGCAATGAAGGCCAACATAGCATTCACCTTCTTAACTGTTTGCTGTATCTGCATGCTTGCTTTCAGTGATTGTTGTACAAGGACACCCAAGTCCCTTTGTACATCAACATTTCCCAATCTATTACCATTTAAATAATACTCTGCTACTCTGTTTTTCCTACCAAAGTGGATAGCTTCACACATATCCACGTTATACTGCATCTGCCATGTGTTTGCCCACTCACTCAATCTGTCTAAATTTCCTTGAAGCTTCTTAACATTCTCCTCACCACTCACATTCCCACCAATTACGTGTCATCAGCAAACTTGGAAATATTACATTTGGTTCCTTAATCCAAATCATTGATATATATAGTGAATAGCTGGGGCCCAAGCACTGGTCACTGCCTGCCATTCCGAAAAGGATCCATTTATTCCTCCTCTCTGTTTCCTGCCTGCTAACCAATTCTCAATCCACGCCAATATATTATCCCCAATCCCATGTGCTTTAATTTTGCACACTAACCTCTTCTGTGGAACTTTCTCAAAAGCTTTCTGAAAATCCAAATATACCATATCGACTGGTTCTTCCTTATCTATTCTGCTAGTTACATTCTGAAAAAGCTCCAGAAGGTTTGTCAAACATGATGTCCCTTTCATAAATCCATGTTGACTTTGTCTAATCCCGTTGATATTTTCTAAGTGTCCTGTTATCACATCCTTTATAATAGACTCTAGCATTTTCCCCACTACTGATGTTAAGCTAAGCAGTCTGTAATTCCCTGTTTTCTCCCTCCCTCCTTTTTTAAACAGTGGGGTTACATTTGCCACCCTCCAATCTGCTGGGACTGTTCCAGAATCTACAGAATTTTGGAAGATGACAACCAACACATCCACTATTTCCATGGCCATCCCCTTCAGTACCCTGGGATGTAGATTATCAGGCCCTGGGGATTTATTGGCTTTCAGTCCCATTAATTTCTCCAGCACTGTTTTTTTAGTAATACTAATGTTCTTCAATTCCTCCTTCCCACTAGCCCCTTGGTTCCATAGCATTTCCGGGAAGTTATTTGTGTCTTCCTCCATGAAGACAGAACCATGTAGTTGTTTAATTGCTCTGCCATTTCCTTGTTCTCTATTATAAATTCTCCTGTTCTGGATCGTAAGGGACCTCCGTTTTTCTTCACTAATCTTTTTCTTTTTACATACTTATAAAGGTTTTGCAGTCTGCTTTTATGTTCCTTGCAATTTTACTTTCATGCTCCAATTTCCCCTTCTTCATCGATCTCTTGGTCCTCCTTTTCTGAATTCTAAACTGCTCCTAATCCTCAGGCTTGCTACTTTTTCTAGCAACTTTATATGACTCCTCTTTCGATCTAATACTAGATCCCTGTGGATGTGTGATGAGTTTGTGAGAGTGATGAGAAGAGTGACTTAACCTGGTGGAATAGATGAGATCATTGAGATGAGAGCAATGGATGGCTGTCCTCTTTTGTAGGGTGTTGGCACTGACAACCGCTGCCACCACCTCCCATGCTGGATTGGTGACCTTGCTTGCTAGTCTTCACCCAGAGCAGAGGTAGGGGACTTCATGGTGGGCCTCCAATGCATCCAGTAGGTGCTCGAGAAAGGCATCGCTAAATCTGGGGGGCAGCATGTTTCCTCCCTTTGGCAGCCATCAGTTCCCAGTAACTTCCTATCCCTTGAAGAGTGCTAGCTCTGTGCAGGGGCAGCCTTGAAATATGGTGCCCAGTTTACTGAAGGCCTGAGATGACAGCGGGACAGGAAAACCAGTGACCTGGAATGCATAGTTAGTGAGGTGGAGATGGGATGATATGGCATGACAAGTCGCCATTGTGGACGGCGGGTAAAATGTCCTTTTCCTCTCCTGCTACCGCACTTACTGCAAATCTGGGACGATTCCGCCCTAACTTTTGAAAATTAAGCTGGGTTGTCTCAGCACCTGATCTCAAAGCAGAAAATCAGTGACTACACATTGACAGAGGAAAACTACAGCAGTCATAATAATGTCTTTATTATTTGTTCTTAGGAAAGCGGCGAGAGTGGCAAGGCTGTATTTGTTACCCATCCCTAGTTGCTTTAAGATTGAACCAGATAATGTGGGCCTGGAGTCACATGATAGGAGTGGCAGGTTCCCCTTCCTGGAGGACATTGGTAAACATGTTGAGTTTTTACAGCAATTCGGCTGCATTCATTACATTTTCTGGTACATGCTCACAAGTTACCAGATTTATTAGCAATTGGGCCCATTCTGTTGCAGGGCCCATGTGATTGATGCTGTCAGTTCAATATCATGACTGAGACGTGTAGCCAGTAGTACCTGTGCTATTCATTGGCAGCATGCCTGTTTGAAGGCAAGTAATCAGGCTTAACTAACACCAATTAAAGGCAGTCAGCACCTCTTAGAGGGGATGTGCACTTCAACTGCTGACAGCAAAGAAAATTTAGAAGAGGAAAAATGGTTGCAAGAGATTTACAGAGGACCCCTGGGCTTTGGTACAGAAGGTAAAGTCGCACGGGATCAGAGGTGAGCTGGCAAGATGGATACAGAATTGGCTTGGTCATAGAAGACAGAGGGTAGCAGTGGAAGGGTGCTTTTCTGAATGGAGAGCTGTGACTAGTGGAGTTCCGCAGGGATCAGTGCTGGGACCTTTGCTGTTTGTGGTATACATAAATGATTTGGAGGAAAATTTACCTGGGCTAATTAGTAAGTTTGCAGACGACACTAAGGTTGGAGGAGTTGCAGATAGTGAAGAGGATTATCAAAGGATACAACGGGATATAGATCGGTTGGAGACTTGGGTGGAGAAATGGCAGATGGAGTTTAATCTGGACAAATGCGAGGTAATGCATTTTGGAAGGTCTAATACAGGCAGGAATTATACAGTAAATGGCAGAACCCTTAAGTGCATTGACGGGCAGAGGGATCTGGGTGTACAGGTCCGCGGGTCACTGAAAGTGGCAACGCAGGTGGATAAGGTAGTCAGGAAGGCATATGGCATGCTTGCCTTCACTGGCAGGGGTATTGAATATAAAAGCTGGGAAGTCATGCTGCAGCTGTGTAGAATCTTGGTTAGGCCACACTTGGAATATTGCGTACAATTCTGGTCGCCACATTACCAGAAGGATATGGAGGCGTTGGAGAGGGTGCAGAGGAGGTTTACCAGGATGCTGCCTGGTCTGGAGGTTATTAGCTATGAGGAGAGGTTGGAGAAACTCGGATTGTTCTCACTAGAGCGACAGAAATTGAGGGGCGACTTGATAGAAGTTTACAAAATTATGAGTGGCATGGACAGAGTAGATAGTCAGAAGCTTTTTCCCAGGGTGGAAGAGTCAATTACTAGGGAACATAGATTTAAGGTGAGAGGAGAAAACTATAGAGGAGATGTGCGGGGCAAGTTTTTTACGCAGAGGGTAGTGAGTGTCTGGAATTCGCTGCCAGAGGAGGTGGTGGAAGCAGGTACGATAGTGGTGTTTAAGAGGCAGCTTGACAAATACATGAATAGGATGGGAATAGAGGGATACGGACCCCGGAATTGTAAAATGTTTTAGTTGACAAGCAATATGATCGGCGCAGGCTTGGAGGGCTGAAGGGCCTGTTCCTGTGCTGTACTTTTCTTTGTTCTTTGTTCTTTGTTCTTTCCGAGTTTTGGAAGCCCTGGTCCAGGCAGTAGTAATAGGGTGGAAAATTCTATTTCCCGCAGGGAACAGAAAGCCCTCCAGGCAACACTTCTACCATCAGTGGAAAGAGGTTAATGTTAGCTGCTTGAATCCCAGGAATTGATTGCAATACAGAAAAAAATACAATCATCTCACTAGGTGACACATTCTACCCTCTTATCTCATCTCTTCTCAAGTTGTTGTCTTTCTTTCAATGTTTTGCTTGAATTTCTCCCAGTACTTTTTTCACCCTATTTACACTTGTCTGTTTCATGTTAGTCCTTCCACATTACTATTTTAACTCTATACCCCTCAAGTCATGTGATGTATATTTCATCTAAAATTCAATGTATGAACCCAGTTTCACAGCAATGCATTTATTACACCCCAGCTATATTTGTTTCCACTTTCATACCTTATCTTGTTCAAGCTGTCTGTTTTGCATAGAGATATTTCAAGCTTGAAAATTGGCCTCAGTCTCCCTGTAGGCATACATGACGCACATTCTCTATCTCTCACTCCCATGATAATCTACCCTCTTTACACAGAGAGTTGGCAGGGTTAAATCTCTTGGAGTTTTGTTAGCACCTTTTCTCTCAAATATACAAAGAGGTGGAGAGTTCCTACTTCAAAATGAAACCCGGCAACTTGAACATTGGAGCCTCATGTCCTAATTCCCATTCATCTCTCTAATTGAGTGCTATGATGCAGCACAATTGAAAATCTGTTAGGCTCATTTGTCTGTGAAAAGCTGGACATGTGCTCTGTTAAGCAAAACAAACTCAAACTAAAACTAAAGCAGGGGTTAGAATTAACTTAGTGCAGATAAGAAAATCTAGCGGAGTGAAAACAAAAAAATTATATTTGTTTCTTGGTCAGCAAGGGTAGCATAGCTGTTACAGTGTTAAGCAGTTTTTTAAATTACACTGCTGCATATAAAATTTGAAAATTATTAATATTAACAAATGACATTCTTTGAGTTGTAGAAGGAAACACTCTCAGTGGCACATCCTGCCTGGTCAGTAGGTGGCGCTTAATGCATGGGGTAAGAGGGACAGTCTACCTTTTGCCTTCATGAGACACTCTGGTCATGGCCAAACTAATAACTGACTGAACTGAATGATACCAGTGACTGCAATCTCATATGGACAATCTCAGTAAAGGTTAACACTTTAGGTGAAATCTTCCTGATCCTGTGGAGGAAGGTTTAAAGGTGGGACTGAGAGCAAACTTGCAGATTAGGGCATCGGGTTGGTTGGCAACACGTTCCTGCCCCCAGGCCACCCGCCCAATTAGGAGGATAATGAATGCGATGGAGAGGACTCCGCCAGAATCTTCCCAGCATCAGAGTGACCTCCCGCTGAGTGCTCTGTCTGACAGCTATGGAAGTGGCCTTAGAAGGAGGCTGGGTGACCATCAGAACCTGGGGCTCCATGCCCAATGACGAAATGACCAAAATGATTCTTCTGGGGGGCTCTCTCCATAGCTCCGGGGAGCCGATCAAGTTGATTCCCTCACTGCCCCATCAATCTTGAATATTTTGGATGCCTCTGTTTTGAAGTGCCCTCCCACTTTCCTTGCTGACTGAGCAGCGCACACCTTTCCCGGTGAGACTGCCGGTCTTCCAAAGATACAGGCCTTCTGATTGGGCCTTCAGCCTCAGGAACCTGTCCGCTATCCTTAATTTGATGTGGTTCCCAGAGGCAACCTCTTAATTGGCTGTCTCCAAGAAACTCTTGTAGGCGGGCAAGACTCACAAACCATCAGTGCGGGAACTGCACTTGTCCCTGATGGAAGATTGTCAAAGGCGGTAAGATTCACTCTTCAACTTCCACCCTGCTGCCCAGGCTCCATTCCTTCTCCCTCTGATTCTGTTCACATATAATCCTCATGTTGCTGGAATATAGAGATATTTTGTTTTCTGCAGGACAGTTCGAGTTGCAGTCATGTGATTTGTGCTGTTGCTATGCAGTTGAACCTATCATATAGCTGTCTTAAAGGAATAGCAATGAAGATCTGAGACTACAAAATACAATAAGGAAAATAGTAATTGCAAATGAATGTGCAATGGCAATTAGGGCATTCAGTATTATTCCCAATATACAGAAACCTATTTACATTTCTCACTGCTGCAGTAAGCTTATAAAATCTACAGTTTTCAATGGATGGATAATGAAGCAGGGCTATGAATAAATGCTGTTTCTGGACCCAATATTAAACACAGATGAGAGATTAGATTAAGTTAACCTGTTTGGCTTCATCAATATCTAGAAGATTACTTAAATGATACAACTGGGATGTTGCAGCAAACCAGCTTAATAATGAAAAGGTTACTCAGAAGCTGCCATTAAGGGACAATCATTTCACAATATGGAATTTGCTGCCCGCAAATCCACCAGTCTTACTCGCAGTTATGAAGCAAAGCTGAAGCAAGTTAATTGAGCTCTCAGCCAATTGAGATTAGGTTTCCACATGGAGTAAATACATCCCCATTAATCACAGGGGAATCTGCATGGTATTGTTGTATCACAACATTTATAAATGAGTGTTTCTTGCCTGATGTGTGAGCCAGCACACTCTCAGGCAGCGCATTCCACATCAGAACCACTCGCTGCATAAAGACGTTTCTCCTCAATTCACCGTTTCTTCTCTTGTCATTCAGCTTAAATCAGTGTCCTCTAGTTCTTGATCCTTCCACCAGTGAGAACAGTTTCTCTCTATCTACTCTGTCCACACCCCTCGTGATTTTGAACGCCTCTATCAAATCTCCTCTTCTCTAAGGAGAAAAGACCCAGGGCTGGATTTTACGGTCTCCCACCGGGCATGTTTTCAGCAGGGCGGGGCAGGTAAAATATGATGGGTTGTTAGCTCACTGCCTTTCGGCCCAGCCTGATCCAGTCTACAAAATATGGCAGCTGAGCTGAACTTGGCGACCTGTCTGCCTTTTTAACTAATAAATAGTTACCAAGCCAATTGACTTGAATATTACGCTGCCCATACCATGAAATGGTTGGCATGGGTAGGCGGGCAGGAATGGGTAGGCTGTTTTTTTTAAGCAACCTGCTTAAAAGGTGGGAAGGAAGAGGTTACATCCTTTGGGGCCCTGTGCCTGTTGGGGGCACCAATCCCAAGATATTACCGCCCTATTTGTTCCTCCCTGACTGACCTCCAAAACCCACCCCCCTGCTCACCCTCTTTCATAAGCTTCCTGATCCCTCCCTGTCCAATACCCTGACTTACATCATTCCGGGATCCATGCCTTCTTCTCCCCGGAACCTACCTGCAGTCCCAGCAGAGCCCATTACTGAGTTCTGGAGCTGCTGGGACTCCTAGAGCTGCTGGCCCATCAGATTTGCCTGCCGCTCTCGAGGGAGGGACTTCCTCCCACTGAGGGGCAGAAGTCCCACTCTTAACTCATTTTTTAATTACACTGCTGCATATAAAATTTGAACATTGTTAATATTAACAAATGGCATTCTCTGAGTTGCAGAGGGAAACACTCTCAGTGGCACATCCTCCACCAGCAGCGCTTTATTGCTGCGGGGTGGCCTTGTTGAGTGTTGTTCGGAGCGGCACCGACTTTCCTTTGGGGGGGGGGTGGTGTGAGCAATATGCCCCCACCCTCCCCCCTCCTTCCCCCCTCCCGCCCAGCACCTGTAGAATTCAGCCCTACTATCCAAGTAAATGAAGTTCATCATCCCCAGAATCATCCTCATGTATCTTTTCTGCATCTCTCTAATGCAGCTTCATTAAGTGTGGTATCCAGAACTGGATACAATATCCTCTTGAGGCAGAACCAGTGTTTTATACAGGTTTATCATAACTTCCTTGCTTTTTTTTTTCTATGCCCCTGGTTAACAAAGCCCAGGTTCCTATATGCTTCATTAATTGCTCTCTCAACCTGCCTTGCTACTTTAATGACAGTGCACATATAGCCTCAGCTCCCTCCGCTGCAGCAACTCCTTTAGAAATGTAATGTTTACTTTATATTGCCTCTTCTTATTCTTCCCATGTGAATCACATCACGTTTAGCTTCATTAAATTTCATCCACCACTTTTCCGCCCATTCCACTAATCTGTCTAGGTCCTCAGTTCATAACGCATCCAAGTTTTGTGTCATTGGCGAATTATGAAATTGTGTTCTGTCCACCCAAGTCTAGGTCATTAATATATATGAGCGGCGCTGGAAAAGATAAAAAGTTTAAGAATTATAAATAAAGAATTTTAAATTGTTAAAAATCATGTCACCTCTGTCACAGGAGCAGGGACATGTTATTAATGAAATGTTTAAATTTTTATTTAATTTTTTAAAGCTGATGGAAATCTCATCCCACCCCTGGATGAGGTTTCCTAAAAAACCCAAAGGCTGCTTGGACTTTTTGGGCAGCGAAAAATTTACTTCAATTTTTAAAAAAAAATTCATTCATGGGATGTGGGCTTCGTTGGCTGGGCCAGCATTTATTGCCCTTCCCTAATTGCCCTTGAGAAGGTGGTGGTGAGCTGCCTTCTTGAACCGTTGCAATATCCATGTGATTTAGGTACACCCACAGTGCTGATAGGGAGGGAATTCCAGGATTTTGACCCAGCGACAGTGAAGGAATGGCGATATATTTCCAAATCAGGATGGTGAGTGACTTGGAGGAGAACTTGCAGGTGGTGGCATTCCCATGCTGCCCTTGTCCTTCTAGATAGCAATGGTTGTGGGTTTGGAAGGTGCTGTCGAAGGAGCCTGCAGTGCATCTTGTTGATGGTACACACTGCTGCTACTGTGTGTCGGTGGTGGAGGGAGTGAATGTTTGTAGATGTGGTGCCAATCAAGTGGGCTGCTTTGTCCCAGATAGTGTCAAGCTCCTTGAGTGTTGTGGGAGCTGCATTCATCCTGGCAAGTGGGGAGCAATCCATCACACTCCTAACTTGTGCCATGTAGATGGTGGACAGGCTTTGGGAAGTCAGGAAGTGGGTTACTCATCGCAGGATTCCTAGCCTCTGACCTGCTCTTGTAGCCACAGTATTTAAATGGCTAGTCCAGTTCAGTTTCTGGTCAATGGTAACCCCCAGGATGTTGATAGTGGGGGATTCAGTGATGGTAATGCCATTGAACATCAAGGGGTGATGGTTGGATTCTCTCTTGTTGGAGATGGTCATTGCCTGACACTTGCATGGTGCGAATGTTACTTGCCACTTGTCAGCTCAAACCTGGATATTGTCCAGGTCTTGCTGCATTTGGACATGGACTGTTTCAGTATCTGAGGAGTTGCGAACAGTGCTGAACATTGTGCAATCATCAGCGAACATCCCCACTTCTGACCTTATGATGGAAGGAAGGTCATTGATGAAGCAGCTGAAGATGGTTGGGCCTAGGACACTACCCTGAGGAATGCCTGCAGTGATGTCCTGGAGCTGAGATGACTGACTTCCAACAACCACAACCATCTTCCTTTGTGTTAGGAATGACTCCAACCAGCGAAGAGTTTTCCCCCTGATTCCCATTGACTCCAGTTTTGCTAGGGCTCCTTGATGCCACACTCGGTCAAATGCTGCCTTGATGTCAAGGGCAGTCACTCTCACCTCACCTTGGAAGTTCAGCCCTTTTGTCCATATTTGAACCAAGGCTGTAATGAGGTCAGGATCTGAGTGGCCCTGGCGGAACCCATACTGGGCGTCAGTAAGCAGGTTATTGCTAAGCAAGTGCCACTTGATAGCACTGTTGATGACCCCTTCCATTACTTTACTGATGATGGAGAGTAGACTGATGGGGCGGTAATTGGTTGGGTTGGATTTGTCCTGCTTTTTGTGTGCAGGACAAACCTGGGAAATTTTCCACATAGCTGGGTAGATGCCAGTGTTGTAGTTGTACTGGAACAGCTTGGATAGGGGCCTGGCAAGTTCTGGAACACAAGTCTTCAGCACTATTGCCGGAATATTGTCAGGGCCCATAGCCTTTCCAGTATCCAGTGCTTTCAGCTGTTTCTTGTTATCACATGGAGTGAATCAAATTGGCATCTGTGATGCTGGGGACATCCAGAGGAGTCTGAGATGAATCATCCACTCGGCACTTTTGGCTGAAGATTGTTGCAAATGCTTCAGCCTTATCTTTTGCACTGATGCGCTGGGCTCCTCCATCAATGAGGATGGGGATATTTGTGGAGCCTCCTCCTCCAGTGAGTGATTTAATTGTCCACCACCGTTCATGACTGGATGTATCAGGACTGCAGAGCTTAGATCTGATCCGTTGGTTGTGGGATCGCTTAGCCCTGTCTATCGCTTGCTGCTTATGCTGTTTGGCACACAAGTAGTCCTGTGCTATAGCTTCACCAGGTTGACACCTCATTTTTAGGTATGCCTGGTGCTGCTCCTGGCCTGCCCTCCTGCACTCTTCAGTGAACCAGGGTTGATCGCCTGGCTTGATGGTAATGGTAGAGTGGGGGATATGCTGGGCCACGAGGTTACAGATTGTGTTCAAGTACAATTCTGCTGCTGCTGATGGCCCACAGTGCCTCATGGATGCCCAGCCTTGAGCTTCTGGATTTGTTCAAAATCTATCCCATTTAGCACGGTGATAGTGTCATACAACACGATAGAGGGTATCCTCAATGTGAAGGTGGGACATCGTTTTCACAATGGCTGTGCGGTGGTCACTCCTACTGATACTGTCATGGACAGATGCATCTGCAGCAGGCAAGTTGGTGAGATGAGGTCAAGTATGTTTTCCCTCTTGTTGGTTCTTCCACCACCTGCCGCAGACCCAGTCTAGCAGCTATGCCCTTTAGGACTCGACCAGCTCAGTCAGTAACGTGCTACCGAGCCACTCTTGGTGATGGACATTGAAGTCCCCCACCCAGAGTACATTCTGCGCCCTTGCCACCCTCAGTGCTTCCTCCAAGTGGTGTTCAACATGGAGGAGCACTGATTCATCAGCTGAGGGAGGATGGTAAGTGGTAATCAGCAGGGGGTTTCCTTGCTCGTATTTGATCTGATTCCATGAGACTTCATGGGTTCCGGTGTCGATGTTGAGGACTCCCAGTGCAATTCCCTCCTGACTGTATACCACTGTGCCGCCACCTCTGCTGGGCCTGTCCTGCAGGTGGGACAGGACATACCCAGGGATGGCGATGGTGGAGTCTGGGACAGTACCTGTAAGGTGTGATTCTGTGAGGATGACTACGTCAGGTTGTTGCTTGACTAGTCTGCGAGACACCTCTCCCAATTTTGGCACTAGCCCCCAGATGTTAGTAAGGAGGACTTTGCAGGGTTGACAGGGCTGAGATTGCCATTGTTGTTTCCGGTGCCTAGGTTGGTGCCAGGTGGTCCGTCCAGTTTCATTCCTTTTCTGTGTCTTTGTAGCAGTTTGTTACAACTGAGTGGTTTGCTGGACCATTTCAGAGGCCATTTTAAGAGTCAACCACATTGCTGTGGGACTGGAGTCATGTGAAGGCCAGACCAAGCAAGGACCATGGATTTCCTTCTCTGAAGAACATTAGTGAACCAGATGGGTTTTTATAACAATCGACAATGGTTCCATGGTCACCGTCAGACTTTTAATTCCAGATTTTTATTTAATTCAAATTCCACCATCTGCCATGATGGGATTTGAACCCAGGTCCCAGAGCATTACCCTGGGTCTCTGGTTTACTAGTCCAGTGACAATACCACTACGCCATTGCCTCCACTAAGAAGCCTGTTAATTGTGCTGCCGACTCCTGCGCATGCCCGCTGACCGAAATATTGCGCGAGTGCACAATGACGTCCGGATGCTTGCCCAACTTCATCGCACGTCATTTTACGCTCATTTGGGTTGGGCACACGTCGGGTCTGCCTGACGAGCTAAAAATTCTGGCCATAGAACCATTGAATCCCGTATGCTTTAATACCCTACCCTCAATCTTCCCTGCTACCTTCAATGATTTGTGCATATATACCCCCAGGTCCTTTTGCTCCTGCACCTCCTTTAGAACTGAGGCTTTATTTTATAATGCCTCTTCCTGTTCTTCCTTTCAAAACTAATCACTTCATCCTTCTCTGCAAAAAATTTCAGCTGCCACTTGTCTGCCTATTTCACCAACCTTTCCATGTTTTTTTGAAGTTTAACACAATTCTCCTCATAATTTACAATACTTCCAAGTTTTGTATCACCTGCACATTTTGAAATTGTGCCCTGTACACCTAAGTCTAGGGCCCAGGTTTTCTTGGTGTTGGAATAATTCCGGAGCCATTTAAAAATGGTGGGCCAGACCCAATTCCAGAATTCCCACCTCCATTCCTGGCACCCCCAATTTTCATTGGCATGGATAAGGGTACAGGTACTGAGTCTGCATCCCACGTTCTCGACTTGACTGGCTCCATTGTGGGGTAGGCATCTCCAGCCCCACTGGGTCAGGTCAGCTTCTCCATGGCTTGTGGTTCATGGCTCCTCAAAGAAGTTGGAAACCATAGTATGGATTCGGGAATTTTTTGAAAGGTAACTCCTGCCCTCATCCTTCTATGGCCCCTTGTTGCCCTTATGCCAACTAATGCAATTTCATGGCCCTTCCATGCTCATTGACCCAGTATAAACTATGGACAAAACCAATGACCCGTATGGTAACAATGGCATGCGTTGAACTGCTCAGAAAGAAAACACCCATTCCCAAATCTTGCATGCTTGGTTGAGAGCCCAATCTCATAAAAGGATTATCTAGGGCAGTGGAGGTGGAGTGGGTTCTGTTTTGACAAGTGGAGAGAACTGGTTACTTTGCTTGATTGACATCTTTAAGCGGTTATAGTAAGTTGTTCTTCCTGTGATCTCTTTTGTCAATGTCTCAATGTTTATTTGCACAAAATTAAGAGGTGTGAAGTGTTTGAAGCCTCTGTTATTAATATGTTAATGGTCTGTATGATTGATATTTTTGGAGGGTTGTAGGAACATCAGTTTTTTTTCCAAAGGAAGATTTGTGAATGGGTGTTTTTTTCTAAGCAGATCCACGCACGCCATTGTTACTAATTGGCTCATTGCTTCTGTACATATTGTATACTGGGTGAATGGGCGTGGAAGGGCCATGATTTGAAATTAGTTGGCATGGGGCTATAAGGGGCCATGGGGATTGGACAGGCATGAGTTGGCATGGAGGGCATGGAGGTAGCACGGGGAGTGGGTAGGGTGAGGGAGTGTGAGGGGTGAGGGATAGAGTGCCTAACAATCTTTAATGTAACTGGGAGCAAGTCCCAAAGAACTGAGGTGGGCCTTCTAACCAGCGCACCTCAGCACTTGGCCATCCCTGTGGCTGCCTATGCTCTGCTTCTGGGGTCAGAGGGCCTGACTCCATCCACACTTGCACACCCCACTCCCGCAATCTGCACAACCCAGAGTGAAAATTCTGGGGCCTTTCTACTGAGGCGGGTTCATAAAGTCAAGACATTTCCGGATTCAAGCTATCCACTTTGGTAGTGAAATCCAGGCCTAGGTCATAAATATATATCAGGAACAGCAGGAGTCCTAACACTAATTCCTGGGGAACCTCATGATAAACCTTTCTCCAATCCAAAAGAAAACTTCACTACTACTCTCTATTTGTTGTTAGTCAGCCAATTTTGTATTCATGTTTCCACTGTCCTTTTTATTCCATCAGCTCCAACTTTGCTCACAAGTTCAGAAGAAGAGTCGTATTAGACTCAAAACATTAACTCTGTTTCTCTCTCCACAGACGCTGCCAGACCAGCTGAGTTTCTCCAGCACTTTCTGTTTTTATTTTAGATCTCCAGCATCCACAGTATTTTTCTTTTCTATTATTGCTCACAAGTCTGTTGTGCCTTAAGCCTTTTGGAAGTTCACATAAACCACATCAAACACATTACCCTCATCTACCCTCTATTATCTCATCAAAAAACTTAAGCAAATTCGTTACACATGATTTTCCCTTAACAAATCCATGCTGGCTTTCCTTAATTAACCCAAATTTGCCAAAGCGACTATTAATTTTGCCCAAATTATCCTTCTTAAAGCATCTCACTACCAAGATTAAACTGGCTGGCCTTCAGTTTCTGGGCTTATCCTTACACCATTTTTTGAACATTTGCAATTCCTTAGTCCTTGGCCACCACCCCTGTATCTTAGGAGGATTGGAAAGTAATGGCTGCAGTGTCTCTGCAATTTCCACCTTCCCCCAGTATCCTTGGATGCATCTCATCCAGCCCTGGTGACTTATCAACTTTTAAGTACAGCCAACCTATCAAATAGCTTCTCTTTATCAATTTCTAACCCATGAAATGTATCAATTACCTCCTGTTTCACAGTGGCTTGGGCAACATCTTCTCCCTTAATAAAGAAAGATGCAAAGTATTCATTTAATACCTCAGCCTTCTGCCTCCATGCGTAAATCCCATTAGGTCTCTACTCAGCCCCACCCCTCCTTTTACCACCCTTTTACTATTTATATGTCTATAGAATACTTTTGGATTCCCTTCTATGTTAGCTGCCTGCCTCTTCTTATAATCTCTCTTTGCATCTCTTATTTGCTTTTTCAATTCCCCTCTGAATCTATATATATTGAGCCTGATTCTCAATTATATCATGAACTTAACGTCTGTCATACACACAATTTTTCTGCTTCATCTTACCCTCTATCTGTTTTGTCATTCTGAAAGCTCTGGATTTGTTTACCCTACTTTTGCCCATTGTGGGAATGGATCATAACTGTACCCAAACTAGATCTTCTTAAAAAGCAGCCCATTATTCAGCTATGGGTTCCCCTACAAATCTTTGGTTCCAATTTATCTGGCCAGATCCATTCTTACACCATTGAAGTTGAATTTCCTCCAGTTAATTATTCTTACTTTGGATTGTTCTTTGTCCTTTTCCATATCCAACCTAAGGCTCATAATACAATGGCCACTGTCCCCTAAATGTTCCTCTACTGATACTTGATCCATTTGGCCCACCTCATTTCTAAGTTTCAGGTACAGCAGTGCCTCCTTTCTCTTTGGACTGGAAACATACAGCTGTACAAAATTCTCCTTGCCCTTTCCTGTCCTTTACATTACTGTTACCCAGACTATATTAGAGTAATTAAAGTTCCCCATTATACCTACTCTGTAATTCTTATACTTCTTTGTAATTTCCCTGCAAATTTGCTCCCCTGCATCTTTTCCACTAGTTGGTGACTGAGCAATGTAATGGTACCGCTACGGTTTATGAGCTCTAGTCAAATAGATTTTGTCCTTGACCCCTCTGGGGCATCCTCTCTCTCTCCAGCATTGTAATGTTCTCCCTAACCAATACTCCCCTTCCTCCTTCCTTTCATTCTCTATTTTTCCTGTATACTTTGTATGCAGTAATATTTAGTACCCATCCCTGTCCTTCTTTGAGCCAGCACTTTATTAACACAGCAACATCATATTTCCACGTGGCTATCGGCGCCTGCAACTCACCAATCTTATTTACCACACTCCGCGCATTCACATGGATACACAGTTAACTTAATTTGGACTTTATTACATTTCCTCTTACTCTGACCCCATTTAATATCTTCCTCTTTACTATTCTAATGCTATCTGTCTCTTCCAATTCTCTGTGCACCTTGGTATTCTTCTCAAATGAAATTGCCTGGTTCCCACAACCCTGCCAATTTAGTTTAAACCTTCCCCAATAGCACTAGCAAATTGTCCTGCAAGGAAATTCACCCATGCTCAGTTCAGATGCAAACCATCTGGCCTGTACAGGTCCCATCTTCCCCAGAAGTGGTTTCAATGTCCTAGGAATCTAAAGCCTTCCCTCCTGTACCATCTCTCCAGCCATGTATTCATCTGCTCTACTCTGCTATTCTATACTTAATTGTATGTGGTACCAGGAGTAATCTAGAGATTTCTACCTTTGAGGTCCTGCTGGCTAGTTTCATTTCTGCTCCCTGACTACAGGACCACCATCCCTCTTTATACCTATGTCATTGGTACTGATGTGGACCATGGCCACTGGCTGTTCATGTGCCCCCTCAGAGTGAAATGCAGCTGCTAAGTGACATCCTTAACCCTAGCACTAGGGAGGCAATATACCATCATGGGTTCATGCCTGTGGCCACAGCAACTTCTGCTTGTTTCCCATACTATTGAATCTCCTTTCACTACTGGTTTTCCAATCTTCCTCATTTCCCACCCACCCCGGTGGAACTGCGCCAGCCGTGACACTGGGTGCCATGTACTTGGCACAACTGTTGCTACTGCTGCTACTGTCCCTTCCATGCTGACAAGCCTGTTGTGTGAAACCTAATCAAATGGCTTTTGGGAGTCCAAGTAAACCACATCAACTGCATTATCCTCATCGGCCCTCTCTGTTATCTCATTAAAAAACACAAACAAGTTAGTTAAACACAACCTGCCCTTAACAAATCTGTGCTGGCTTTCACTAATTCATCCACACCTGTCTATCGGTACCAGTAGAGTACATTATAACTGAAGTGGAGGAAAACGGGCAGATGGGCAGTTAAAATTCCCTAAGTTACTTAGTGGAGCTGATAGCTTGAGTGGGAAGCTACAGTGAGTTTTTGGTATGACAAACCTGTTGTATGTCCCGTAGGTCTTACAAAGAATTACTGAGTCTTGTTTCTACACAGGTCTCTGTCCAGTCCACAACTGAGTCTAGTCTCAGGTCATGTGTCTCTTTACATCACACTGTCGGGGGTACAGTTTCCCAGTCCCATATTAATATTTATAGGATATCCTTATACTACACCTTCCTTTAGCCAACATATTTACAATACAGTCATGCTATTCCTTCTCTCCCTCTCAAGTCTCTGACTTTATAGATTCATATGGTCTGGAGGCTTGACAATTCTTCCAGATCTCATTCTGGTCACATTCAGATGAGTAGTAGGCTCTGTTGATTTAGCCTTTGTTGATTTGGAGTTTGAGTTGTAGTCTGTGTTTCTGCCACTTGGTTGTCTTCTTCTAATATGCTTTTTCCTCTCCTTGGAGTCGAACTTCTCTTTGTGAACTCTTCATCTGCTCTGCTCAGGAACCACTGCCTTGTCCTGCTCTTTCCAGAAAGAGTGGTCACTCCGTTCATTCATGGTACAAATCCAGTTTTGCTTTTTTCTGCGTGGTCTGCTCTGATCTTTGTGGGATTTGAAGTTGTCTCTCACTGTTGTTTGGCTGTTCCTCATTAGTGGGCTCACTTTGCAGCTTGGCTGTTAGTGTCCTGCCTTGTATCTCCGTGCCTCATTGAGGTGTGCTCTGATGATTTGATGGTTGCTAGTTCCTTGCTCCAGCAGCATTTTGCAGCTTTGCATGTTGGCTGAAGGTTGCAATGTCTGTGGTGTTTACAGGTAGTGCGACAGCTACAGTTGGAGCCTGGGGTTGGGGCTCATTCCTCTATTGCTGGTCATTTTCCTGTGTGTCTTCCGCTTGAGGTACACTCGAGGTATCTTAAGGTTTGTCTGGTCTGACCAAAGAGGAGCCTCTGCCATTTGTAAAGAAATTGGACAAGCAGGCTCTGCAAAGAGTGAAGACAATTTAGAGCTGAAGTCCAAGTCAAGAGTCTTTTTACTGCTGAGCCTCTTGGAAACTTGTAGTTCCATGTAGTTGACAACTGAGGTTTTCTAGACATCTTCTGCCATTTTAAGAAGGTTAAGGGTAACACAAGCATCTCTGCTGAAGAGAGAAAATGATTGTTTTCAGATGACGTACATGACTTTGAATATCTGCTTGTCACCATATCTCAGTGGTTCAAGGATCATTCTATGACTGGAAGTCAGATTCCTCCAGGCCCGTAGAGTGGTGTGCCTGTTGTTCATGACCAGAGGTCTCTCAGTCACAATTCCTTATCTGAGAGAACCATAACACTGGCTCCCATGTCCATATTGAAGTTGGTGAGGTGAACCATTACTGAGATGTCTGCATTCCAAAAGTGAACTCAGGATCCTTGGCCTCACTGAAGAAACATGGCTGGGTCTCTTCCTAGTGTGGTACCTCAATCTCATGGATTTTATTGGGATCCTCTGCCCATCAGGGTGTCTTAGCTCTGCACAGCTTTCCAAGGCGGCCTAGGCAGTGGCAGTTGAAACACTGCACTGAGATTGCTGAACATTGCTCTCACCTGTGAGGCCATTTGGTTCTACAGCACTGACATGACCACCCACCCTCTTGTGGTTGGTTTCGGTATTCGTTCCTTGGCCTGGAGTTTCTCAGTCCCTTTGTTGCTTGGCTGGCTGGACAGTTGGGGTTGCTCTGTACCATGGCTTGTTTTTGCCACATAAAATGGATGGGTGTTATTGGCGGATTTCACGATGTCTGAATATTTGGATGGCCTCTTCTAGAGCCAGATCTTCTTTGGCCTATAGTATATCGAAAGGGCATTGTCAGCCACTCTGATAACAATTCTGTCCCTTATGATTTCTGACTTAAGGTCATCATAGTCACAGCCTACAGCTAATCTGTATAATTCGTTTACAAAAGATTCAACTGGTCCTCCAGGCTGTTGGACAGATTTGTTGAATTTCGCTCTCTCTAAAATTTTGTTTCTTCTTAGATTAAAATACGTAACGGAGGATTTTATAACTTCATCAGATTTATCTGGTATTTGTTTATTCCTTGCCTTGCAATAATACCATCGGCTATTGAACCTAGTGAATAAAGTAGTGCATTCACTTGTGCAACTTCTGTCTTTTTACCAAATCCTGAAGCTATCAGGTATCTTAAGACTCTTTTCTGCCAAAGTCCCCAAGTTTGTGTTTGGTCTGGCCCTTGGATTAGTCCAAATTGGTCTGGTAATTTTGATTTGTTGTCCATGGTTGCTTTAAAGTTCAGGGCAGTACAGCTCTAAATGCTATGTAGGTTTTAAAGATAACATTGCAGTAACCATTTTTCAAGAAGTCTTCCCGCGCTTGTCAAGTTTTGGTGGGCTCCCGCAGCAATGGCGATCCAGATCTCTTTTCTTTAGTTTTTTGCAACGATTTGTTAAATCAATGACCTGGGGCCTTCCCTGCAATATTGAAGGATTTCGGGCCTTTTACAATCAATTCCTGGCTTTTGCTAAGGTTTTTAAACCCTCCGCTTCTTTTTCTTTCTTACAATGAGCTTGCTCGCCATGTGGTAGGGTGTTGATTCTGAACCCAGGCTGGCCGCAGTGATTTCGGAAATGGGCTGCCCTGACATTTTACAGCACTGAAGCTTTTTAAATTAGTCCTGGCTTAGAACTGAATATTTTGCTCACCCCACTTGATCCTTTGACTCAGCACTCTGTGGGCATTCACAATGGACCTCCATGAGATCTTCTGGAGTATGCAGCTGCACAATGGAGTTTTTCTTCTGTCCTTATGCTTCCAATTCTGCAGTGATCCTTCTTTTGGGTGATCTCCCTCTTTCGGGGACCTTCCACCACTTCAGGTGCTTTCAGTCAGGCCAGAATGCCACTCCTTTTAATTTTCCAGCTTTTGACTTTCTGCTCCAGCTTGTCTGAGGTCCTGGGTTTTTCCATTAGCTGCCATCATTTTGTATGTTGTATGCTCAGTAGGTCTCATGAAGAGGTTCGGAGTCTTATTTGGTTGAACATTAAGTGTTTGTTGATAGCACATAACTATGTGCGCATATACGGGGTATCGATAAAGCTGTGAACTAACTCCATGCTTGTTTCTACACAGGTGTCTGTCCAGTCCACAACTGTCTCTGGTCTCAGGTCTCTTTACATCACACTGTGGGCAGTGCTGTTTCCCAGTCCCACATTAACTGTTGCTATGCCAGATACCCTTCTACTACACAACCCAGCATGGAAGAGGATTGGGGACTGAAGAGGCCAAAAAAGGTAAGTTTTAAAAATGCTGAGGCCTCCCCTGCCGCTGACCCATGTTACACCTATCTTTATCGCAAGGTCTCCATGAGATGAGTCCTGTAGTAAGTCCTGCCACATATCTAGTCTCAGTGGGCAGCACCTTAGTAGCCTGAATTTCTGCCAACTTCCTGCCCAAAGCAGATGGGAATTTAATTGAGACCTGGCCGCTAAAATCGGCTGGGTTTCATTTTGCCTCAGGTGGGTGGGAAATTAACTTGTCAGAGCAGTTTCCTGCTGAGAACTGTGCTGGCAATTAAAACCCAGGCCTTTGGGAGTAAGCTTTGATTCATACAATAGTTTACCAAAGATCCCCTAAAATACAGTCTCAGTGTTCACCAGCCCTGCCTTTGATCTCAAAATTATCATGAGATATTTCTAGTAGTTTTCAGAAACAGTCTAAGCTTCATTGTGTTTAAACCTTGTTTAAGTGCGTAAGTCAGGTTTCCTATGATGCTCTGCCGACTTTACATCACTTTGTAATTAATGGCACAATTTTTGCTCTCTAGTAGGAAATTAAAATGATTTCTTACTTCTGAAAGTACACAATAAGGGAGCCGTTGATGCCTGACACCTCAGTGCAGCACTGAGGGAGTGCTGCACAGTTGGAGGAGACAATAGTTTGAATGATACATTAAACCAGCATCCTCTCTGCTCTCCCAGGTAGAGATAAAAGATCACATGATACTATTCTGTGGTAATCTGAGGTGTAATACACATTTAAGAGACTGTGAGCAGATTGACCATGTGACTGTAAGACTCAATGGCTGTGTAGCATGGGCTATTAGGTTAATGTTAGTCTAGAGTAGGGTCTGGCTGGAGAAGCATACATCATGTTAATGCTCTGGTGTTTGTGTAAATAAAATAGTACATGCTTCATTTCATATTGGCCTCTGCGTCTGCTGTATATTGTAATCAGCCTGCCTGCCAACAGATAAGCGTGCAACCAGTTTGTGAGCAAAGCGACCCGTAGTCAAAACATAACATATTCGAAGAAGACCAAGGGATTTCTCCCAGTGTCCTCAATTACCACCCCAGAAACGAATTATCTGGTCATTTATCCCATTTTGTTTTCAGGACCTAGCTGTGTGCACATTGGTTTGCCTGCACAATGACAGTAGTACATTTTCAAAGTACGTCATTGACAGCGAAGCAGTTTGAGACACCCTGAAGATTTATGAGGCACTACATAAAGACAAATTGTCTTTTTCTTTCCATTTTAATTTTATCTATTTCAGAACTGCACAAGATAAGATTAAAAAATGCACTCAATTTGTGACAAGAAGTACTTGAATATCTCTTTCCAATGTCTCCTGTTGAATATTTTATTTTATTCTACTTTTTGATGTACAGTTGAAGTTGGTTTGTTCTCTGCTTTCCTAACTTCTTGTTACATTGATGTTTGTTAACTTTATGTTCAACTTTATCTGCTGTGAGCAATGACATTTTGTACCAGAAATTTGACATCCTGTTTAACAGGTACAAACAGTTCAGCTTCCTTAAAACATAGTGTGCTTTCTGCTCAAAAACCAATTTTCAGTCTTTGCTACCAGAGGTTCTATATATCATATTAATCTACTGGGTCAGTTTGCTTGTTAAATCTGTAAATTTAAATAGTTCAAAAAAATCTATAATAGCTGCAAATTTGACTACATGATGCCCGCAAAAACAGGCCGATCTTCCATCTTGTTTCAAAGAGCACAAACAAAACCAATAAAGGACTTCAATGTTCTGGCCATCAAATTGCAGCCTACTTACCAAAGGGAAAGCCACAGCTTCTGAGTAAACCTGACTAAAATTGGTCTGGATTTATGCGGCTAATAACTTGCTCCGTGCTTCCATATCATCAACTTCTGAGGCCTTTGCTTTGCCTGAGGGGCGAATGCAGCGGAATTTAGGTGGGATGCACTTAGGGCGCTTGGAATCACTGCTCAAACTGTGGCTTATTAAGTTCCTGTTATGATCTCCAGTTGAGGTTACCACTGGACAAGCCTGATCCCAGGGTGGAACCCAGCTTGATAGATCCTAACTTTTATTTGTTGGTTTAGATACAATGGCCTACCCTCCGGCCTGGCCTGCCCTGCTGGCCTACCCTCTGGCCTGGCCTGCCTCGATGGCCTACTTCCCGCCTGGCCTGCCCCGATGGCCTACCCTCCGGCCTGGCTTGCCTCGATGGCCTACCCTACCGCCCTGGCCTGCCTCAATGGTCTACCTCCGGCCTGGCCTGCCCCGCTGGCCTACCCCCCGGCCTGGCCTGCCTTGATGGCCTACTTCCGGCCTGGACTGCCCCGATGGCCTACCCTCCAGACTTGCGTCACCAACATTGCCCCTCTGCAGAGCCCTTCACCTAGCCATTGCCAACAGCCTTTCCAAGTCTGGCGGGCCTTCCTCTATACAGGCTGCTGGGTCGCCATTGGACCCGGCGGGCTGAGTGCGCCCGCTGGTTCCTGCCCATTCCCGCTATGCACGGGAGCCATGAAGTATGCTGGGCGAGCCTTAATTGGCCTACCAGCGTAAAATGGCGGCATGGACCCGATCGTGGGTGGCGATTGGGTCCTCACCCACCCGCACCCGATCCCGACCAGCCCACCCAACATGGGTAAAATTCTCCCCCAAGTGTTCACCTCCAGGGTTTCGAACTCTCCTTCTGATGTTCCTCTTCCCTGGGTCAACTTATGCATTCTTCTACACATTCTCTCTCACTGACTCAGCCATCAAGAGTACTACTGCTTCACTGCCCATAGCAAAGAGTTACAGAGATTCAGTTGTCTCTTTGGACCTTCTTGCCTCTTGCAATCTGTTCTCCTTTTAAATCTGCTTTCTGCAGCTTTTATCTCCTTAAATCTGAAGCTTGGAGCCTTTCTCTCTTCCCCTCACACTTAACTTCATTAACAGCACCATTTCCAGGCTCCTGTCCTTCCTTTGACTAGAACGTCTGCTTGGGACTTTCCCCTGTTTCTGTCTCACTCCTTTGGCCTTGGGATCTTTTGGTTCTTTTGGAAAATCTGCAGCAGGTTCTCCCAGTGTCCAGTCTCTCTGGGGTCCTGGCTTCAAACTGAACTTAAAACTGCTGTTTCTTTAGTTTTTCTGTGTGTGTCTATGGGAGGGACCTGCCTCTCTGGGCCCCTGTTGCTAGCTAACAGCCCAATTCTTCTACTCTTTTTTGTTTAATTTAGCTTACAGTTGTAAAACTCTCATTAGAAATGCAGACACCTTCTTAAAGTGAAACTAAAACTCAAGTTGACCTTTTCTTAACACACAGACTCAGAAATACAAATCAAACTTAAACTTTAAAGCTAAAACTCATTCCTAACACGCACAAAATTGGACCCTTTGCAGAATACAGCTTAGATGTCCACTTATGCAAAGTCTGATTCAAAAATGTTAGTTGTCAATCTGGGCTGGCTTTCTCTTTGTTATGTATCAGCCTTGGCTTTGATAGCACTCTCACCTCTGAGTCAGAAGTCCTATGTTCAAGCCCCACTCCAGAACTTGAGCACATAATCCAGGCAGACACTTCAATGCCATCTTTCAGATTTTATGTCAAACTAAGTTCCCATCTGTCTGCTTAGGTGCGTGCAAAAGATCTCATGACACTACTCGAAGTCGGTTAGGAGAGTTCTTTTAGAATCTTGGCCAACATTCCTCCCTCCACCAATATTATTAAACACAGATTGATTGGTCTGTTATCTCATTGTTATATGTGGGACTTTGCTATGTGCAAATTGCTCACCAAGTTTCCCACATGAAAACAGCATCTACATTTCAGAAGTATATTATTGGCTGTAAATTGCATTTGGACATTGTGAAAATGTGAACAATGCTGTATAAATATGTTACATATTGAGAGCAACTTGTTGTATTATCACGGCTGATCACTATGTTGTTATGGTGCCATCATGTGGTGTCTCAATTATGAGATCATGAGACTTGTATGTTTAAACATGAACCATTTATTGGTAGTCTTGAATTATATACAGATCCCAGTTATTGTCATGCATGGCGCTGCTGTCTCCTTGCAAGCTACTTCTAGAGTGTTCTCGCTAGACTGTTACCATGTGACTCTATACATCATACTGTGAGTGGTGCTATTCTCCAGTCCCATGTTAACCCTTGTTCTGCCGAGTCCCTTTACATTACAATGATATGCAGACACACACAGCTTCATGCAGCAACCATCTTTCTTTTCTAAAGAAAACATTCCTCCCTTCCATTGGAGTATAACAGTACAATCTTTACTTGCTATTCCTGCTTCCCCACCTCACATCTCTGACTTTATAAATTCAGATGATCTTGAGGCTTGACAACTCTTATAAATCTCAATCTGTCACATTTGGAGGAATAGTAGTAGTGCTTTGTGTTTCTGGTACTTGGATATCTCCATTTGATTTGCTTTTTGTTCTCCTTCGTGTTGCATTTTTCTTTATTAACAACATGTCAGTTTCTTTCAGGCACTGGGTTTGGCCCATTCCTTCCGAAGGGAATGTGCACTCCGTTTGTTCTTAGAGTGGACTCAAATTTTCTTTTTCCGTGGTGTCCGCCACGTTCTTGCAAATGGAACCTTCATTTGCACTTGTTTCACAATTTCAGCCAAACATTTGTTTGCTGTTTTAATTTTACAAATGTTTTGCAAGCTTGTGAATCTTTTTATTAAGCTCAATGGCTCTCGGCATGTCTGAGACATCCAATGTTTTCTCTTCTTTTAGCTCCTTGCGCTTCAATGTCAGATTTACATTTTCTGATCTCATTTCTGTCTTTTCTTTCTCTGTCTGCAGCTTGGAAAGCTCTCCGGCTTTTCCTTTCAATGCCTCCTCGTTTTCATTCAACTGCTTCTTCAGCTCTTCAGTCTGTTTCTTGTAGCCTTTGGCTTCTTCCTGGAATATTGAACATTGCTGAGCCTTCTCTACGAACTGGTCCTTCAGTTTGTTCAGAGTGATGTTAAATTCACTTTGCTTCTCTTTGAAATTCTCCAGAACAATAAACTTTGACCTGAGGGGTTCTTGTAATGTGTGAAGATTCTTCAACAGGTTTTCTTTTGTGAAGCTCACTCGCTTCATCTTGAGTTTCCCTGTAATTCAACAGAGCCTCCTTGAGTTCCTCCTGCTGTGCTTCTATTCTGCAGTTTAAGAGTCTTCATTTCTTCATGTTGCTGAGTAGTTACGCATTCCTTTTGCATTTGATCTTGAATGACAATCAGTTGTTCTTTCAACTGTTCATTTTCTTGTTGACCTCTTGCCAACTCACTCTAGGCTTTAGTGCATCATTGGAGACTTCAGTGCGTTTTCAAAGGTATATTCTCAGCTTGAATCTTGCACTTCAAAACTTCCAGTTCAGCTCTGATGCGAACATTTTCCTGTAGAATGGCTTCATTTTCAAGAAGCCCTAGTTTCAAGTCTTTCAGCTGCTTCTCAGCCATTTCTTTCTTCTGCACCAAACTCTTCGGCTCACGCATTTCATTACATTGACTTGACCCGCAACCATCTTGTGGTTTACTTGAATATTGTCTCCCTTGCCCTGGGATCTTCTGTCTCCCTCTCACTGGGATCTCTTGTTGACATCTCTCTGGGGTCTTCTGTCTCCCTCTCACTGAGGTGTTTTGTTGCCCTCTCTTTTGAGCCTTTTGTCACCCTCTCTCTGGGGTCTCTTGTTGCCCTCAGCGCTTTATTGGGAGTTGCCCTCTCCCTGGGGTCTCTGCTAATTTTCTGTACATGGCCTTTTTTTTCTTGTAGTTACTGCTTTAAATGTCATTGCCCCTGTAAGGCTATCAGTGCAGCAACTGTCTTTTCCACTCAGGCTGTCAGTTTTTTCTGTCTGTGGATAGAAATTTCCCCCCCTTGGGGGGGATGTGCAGGCACCGGCAAGCATGGACCCGATTGGCGCCCCCGATCGGGTCCGTGCTGCCATTTTACATGGGCGGGCCTAAACGCGTGCCCGGAAGGACTGTGCGCTCCCTGTGCGGGTGGGGGGACGGGTTCCCTGAGTCGGGAGAAATTGTGCCTCAGGGAGATTAGTTTGAGTGTGAAAAACGGAAAAAAAGATTTAAAAAAATATTCGGATATGTTTCCTCATGTGAAACTGTCACATGAGCTGGGACATGTGCATTAATTTAAATAAATCTTTTTTCCAAAATTTAAAATCATTCATGAAACCTCATCCCACCCGGGATAAGGTTGCATGAAAAATGCATAGGCCGCCTGGGCTCTTCACCTGCCCGCCAACCTTAAGGTTGGATGGACAGCTCCGTTAATTATTTTAATTGACAGTTAAGTGGCCTTAATAGGCCTTTGACAATTCGGCGGGCGCGCAGCCGACTTGGGTGTGCGCCCGCTGAGCTGAAAGTCTGAATGATGCACCGTGACATCGGAATGCATGCCCGACGTCACCCAGTGTCATTTTACGCCTCAGGGAGCGGGCCTTGCCCTCGCTTACTGAGCCAAAGATTCAGACCTGTGGGTTTCTTGCGCTTTTCTGATTTTAGCAGGCTCTCTGGTGATTGTGGGCCTTCTCTTTTTTCAACTTTTGAAACTGCAGCAATTTCTTCTCTGGGCCATTTTTTTTTTAACCTCTGCAGGTCCATTTGTTTTGAACGTCTTATGCTTTGAGAGTTTCGTTGAGAGTGCGCCTTTTTTTTAAAGTTGTGAGCTGTCAACTCTTCAGTACTTCTGAAACAGCAGCAGTTTGTTCCTCTGTACAAGAGGCCAGGAACCCGACTGAAAGAGTTCTCTTTCTCTTAAACTCTGCAGGCTTTTTCCTTTTTTTTAACCACGCTCTGCATGTTTCTCTCTTTACTCTGTCACCATGTGCCAGCTGGTGTTTGTAGTGAAACTTCTTCAACTGTTTCTTCAAGTTTTCTTCTTAGGTGTACATCTCTCTGTTCAGGTTTCAGTTGCTTTTAGTTCCTCATACCTTGGTATCCTGTTCTGGGTTCATTGTTTAAAATATACCTTTCACATCACCGCTGCCACTCACCATGCTGTATTATCACTGTTGATCACCATGTTGTTGTTATGGTGCCATTGTTGCAATGTCTCAATTATGAGATTGTGAGACTTGTATGTTTAAACATGAACCATTTATTGGTAGTCTTGAACTATACACAGACCCCAGTTATTGTCATGCATGGCACTGCTGTCTCTATGCAGGCTGCTTCTAGAGTGTTCTCTCTAGACTGTTACCATGTGACTTAATACCATGGGTGGTGCTATTCTCTAGCCCCATGTTAACCCTTGGTCTGCCGAGCACCTTTATGTTACAATGGCATGCAGGCACACTCAGCATCATGCAACACTTGTAAAGAGAAACAGACACCAAGATGGCCAGATCACATGTTTAATGGCATCATTACGCACTGTGCCTGCTCAGAACATATGAACACTGCTTCCCTCTTATAGAACAAAGAAAGGACAAAGAAAAATACAGCACAGGAACAGGCCCTTCAGCCCTCCAAGCCTGCGCCGATCATATTGCCCGTCAACTAAAACATTTTGCAATTCCGGGGTCCGTATCCCTCTATTCCCATCCTATTCATGTATTTGTCAAGCTGCCTCTTAAACACCACTATCGTACCTGCTTCCTCCACCTCCTCTGGCAGCGAATTCCAGACACTCACTACCCTCTGCGTAAAAAACTTGTCCCGCACATCTCCTCTATAGTTTTCTCCTCTCACCTTAAATCTATGTCCCCTAGTAATTGACTCTTCCACCCTGGGAAAAAGCTTCTGACTATCTACTCTGTCCATGCCACTCATAATTTTGTAAACTTCTATCAAGTCGCCCCTCAATCTCTGTCGCTCTAGTGAGAACAATCCAAGTTTCTCCAACCTCTCCTCATAACTAATAACCTCCAGACCAGGCAGCATCCTGATAAACCTCCTCTGCACCCTCTCCAATGCCTCCATTTCCTTCTGGTAATGTGGCAACCAGAATTGCACGCAATATTCCAAGTGTGGTCTAACCAAGGTTCTATACAGCTGCAGCATGACTTCCCAGCTTTTATATTCAATACCCCTGCCAATGAAGGCAAGCATGCCATATGCCTTCCTGACTACCTTATCCACCTGCGTTGTCACTTTCAGTGACTTGTGGACCTGTACACCCAGATCCCTCTGCCCGTCAATGCACTTAAGTGTTCTGCCATTTACTGTATAATTCCTGCCTGTATTAGACCTTCCAAAATGCATTACCTCGCATTTGTCTGGATTAAACTCCATCTGCCATTTCTCCGCCCAAGTCTCCAACCGATCTATATCCTGTTGTATCCTTTGACAATCCTCTTCACTATCTGCAACTCCTCCAACCTTAGTGTTGTCTGCAAACTTACTAATTAGCCCAGTTACATTTTCCTCCAAACCATTTATGTATACTATTATGTATACTTTTAAAAGAAGCTACTTTTCTTTTTAGTGAACTATTTAAATTTACGCTAACTATACAACTTTATAAGAAAACAAATTTGCAAATATGCAAACTTGGCAAAATAACAACTGATTCTTTTTTACTTTTTAAACTATATCTATAAGTCAAGTCTAACAACTGGTTTACAAAGTCTTCCTGATCTTTATACAGGTTTTGGTGAGAGTTAGGCTTTGGACTGTCTGGTTTCAGTTCAGGACTTACACAAGATCTTGATTCTTTCTTTTTTTGGATATCTGATGTTTGCTTTTATTCGATCCACTTTATCTTTGTGGTTCATAATCTCAGCAAGTTTATTAACAGCTTGTACTTTCTATGTATGCTCTTGGCTAATTACCTTTTCATAATTAGCTTTCATGTTGTTTAAGCCTTCCTCCCTCTCTTGGTTCAATTCCAGTTGCAATCTTTTGTTTACCTTTTTGCAACAGTCAATATGGTCTCTTTGACAGATATATCTAGCTCTTGTTCTTCCTAAGCTAGTTGCGTATTGAATTCTCACATTAATTGTTTGAGAGTGGAATTGTGTTTCAGTTGCAGATTTTCCTGTTCCAGCCATAGATTGAGAATTTTCCTGCTCCATTACCTTATGTATCTGATCTGCTGGAAACTTTAGCAAAGTAGTGATAACTTTCACCAAAGTCTTAATTCCCTTTCCCTTCATGTGTTCAAAAAGCACCTTATTAAGATATTCTAATTCTGTGGTCTCTGTTGTCACAGAATCATCAACAGCATATCTTCCATTTCTGTATGGTATCTCACATGGTGACATGCAGGGATCTTTTCTCATGGGGCTGTATTTTACACCCCATGGGCAGGCGTGCACCCAACCCAATCGGGTGTAAAATTGCACAAGAAAACGTTGGGCGAGCGTCCCAACGTCATCACGCACTCGCGTGATATTTCGCTTGGCGGGTGCGCACAAAAGTTGGAAGCACACCAGCCAACAATTAAGAGGCCAATTAAGCCCATTAGTGGCACAATTGTCTCTGATTTTTCATGGCCCATCCAACCTTATGGCTGGCAGATGGGCAAATCAGCCAGACGAACTTTGCATTTTTCTTCAAACCTCATCCAAGGGCGGGATGAAATTTCCGTTATGAAATAAAATTAAAATAAACACCTGTGGGCAGCATTTTTATCAGCTTTGTTTTCAGGAGATTGATTGTGATGCATGGACATTATTTTTCAGCTTTTAAAACATTGATGATTTTCAGGTCTTCAGCTCCCTGAGGCAGCTGTCTGCCTTCAGGGAGCTTTCTCGCAGGGCTTACCCGTGCCCGCGGTGATGTCATTGCCCTCCCCCCACCCCGGCAGCACTGAACATGGCCATCCAGCGTGAAATTGCAGTTGGGGGCTGATCTCGGTCAGCAGTCCGTTTCCCGACTGCACCCAGGCCTGTCGATCGGGCACGCCTGCCAAAGGCACATGGAAACTGAGCTGATCCTCAAGTGAATGAACCTGTTCTCCAAGCTCCTGTTCCTGGAGTCTAGCATCATTAATGAGAGAGATTTTCTGTGCTAGCTGTGCCTGCAGTTCTGTCACTGTTGGTGGATGCCCATGTTCTGTATTCTGACTTTCCTCATCATGAAGTAACAGTTGATAATTGATTCGTAACTTTTCTAGTTGCCTCTGTACCGCTGTCACCTTAGCAGCCATTTCTTCTTCTTGAGACTGCAAAATCTCCTCAGTTTTGTTGGCCTTTGTAAATAATCATCCTTTTCAGCTGTCTTACGATACAGCTGATTTATATCATCATTGTGGGTTTCCAGTAATGTGTATGTGTATATGTATCTGTTGTGATTGTGAGTGTGGAGGATCTATGTGGCTGGGGGTACGTGAGTCTGAATGGGGGTGTGTGTCTGTGGGTGGGCCTGTGTGCATGTGTGGGTAGGTGTGTGTTTAATGACATCATCATGCACTTAGCATGTTCAGAACATATGAATACATTATAAAATGCAAGTTCCCTCTTTAGTGCTCCTCTTACTTTACCCACCTTATGGGAGGCCTTCAGCAGCCAGTTCTTCAGGAGTGTCCCATCACACGCAAGAAAAACAATACGATTGCAGCAACCCTTTATTGACTGCTGACACTGGACAAAACAGTCCCTTAACCACACGGAATGCTAGGGTTGCCACGAAGCTTTTTCAATGGGCCGATCCTTGTTTATTGTGTGAGGGAGGTTCATTTGAGCACAACTCCATGTAGTACTTTCAGAGCAGTGGTCAAAGTTTGGCTTTGAATCTGGTCAACCAATGAACAATTTCTCAACCAGAGGACAGTGCTGTTGATTTGCTACTTACAGTGAATCTCAATGCAATGGCAACTGTAATCAGGTCTAAATGATGTGCAGATCCGATAAGACCTTGCACAGACAGAAACATTGGACAGGAAGCAATTCTACAAAGAATGTCAGGGGCAGTTCAGCAGAGTGCAAGCAATGGATATACAGAAATGATTCCACATGCCACACATACTGCGATAAATCTCTTGAACTCCATGATGGTGCAGCCACTTACAACAACAAGGGTCACCCTCTCCCCACCTCCACTGGATTCTACACTCACATGGGGCAACATTTCCCCTGTCGGGGGAGAAATGTGGGAGCGGGCACGAGCGGGCGGGCTTCCGACTGGCACCCCCAGTCGAGGGCACGCCGCCATTTTACATGGGCGGGCCAATTAAGGCCCGCCCAGTGTGAAGTGTGCCAGGAAGCTCCATGACTTTTTCTATATTGTTTCAGATTTCCAGCCATCCTCTAAATTTCTCCCTTCCTCTTTTCATTCAGTGGAAATGGTTGGTTTATTTCCCTTCTAGTGATGTTTTAATTAATTATGTTGCTCCTTCATCTTTTCCTGGTTGTTCCCCATTGGTGTCCAAACTGTTGGCGCTCCCTGTGCGGGCGGGGGGGGGGTGGATTCCCTCAGCCGGGAGTGCACTGTTTTGCACATGGGCGCGAAAGAGCGCACAAATCCCCCTGAGGCAAAGCACTGCCTCAGGAGATTGGCTCCGATTTAAAACTTTGAATAAAGATTAGAAAAAAATTTCCCTGCCATGTCCCCTCATGTGACACTGTCACATGAGTTGGGACACGTCAATAACTTTTATTGTAAAATATTCTGCATTTTTTAAATCACTCATGAAACCTCATCCCGCCCGAGGTCTGAAAAGGCACCAGACAAATATAGGAACTGAAGTGTGCCATTCAGCCCTTCGAGTCTGTTCTACTGCCATTCAATTAGATTCTGGATGGTGGACCCAACAAATCTTGAAGCAAGTCCACTCCTTTCTTCGCCTGATGACAGATAAACCCACACATGCACACCCCTACTTACTATCCCACAAACACACCCACACACACCCACACACACCCACATGTGTACATACCCACACCCACACATCCATACGCACATGCAGCCACACATACATACACCCACACAGGCCCCTACCATCATCACACAAACACACTCACACACACATACACACATACCCACAAACACACCCACACACACACTCACACACTTATACACACATATACACCCAAACAGACCCCTACCCACTATCCTACAAATACATCTACAAGTGCACCCATACACTAACACACACACTCATAGCCACACACCCACAGCCACACACACACACCCACCCACAGCCACACACACACAAACACACCTACCCACCATCCCACAAAACCACCCGCAAACACACACACACAGACCACACACATACATACACACACCGACCACACACACACACACACACACACCACACACACCCACTCACTTCCATTGATGGCCTCTTTATCGTCATCTGCTTCAGAAGCTTCTGAATGGACAGGGGCTTCCTCCTCCTCATCTCCTTCCTCCTCAGAGGTTGGAACTCTGCCCATGGTGTCATCGTCAGAGATTTTTAGACCCCTCCAGTGCGGCACGCCACTACTACTTTTGATATCCTTGCTGGGGCACTCTGCAGAGTTCCACCTGAGCAATTGAGGCACCTGAAGCACATTTTCAAAATGCCAGTTGCCTGCTTGATGGTACTCCTGGTGATGACATGGCTGCTGTTGTAGGTGTGTTCTGCCTCAGTTTGTGTATTCCTGAAGGTGGTCATTATCCAAGTTCTTAACAGGTAGCCCTTGTTCCCTAGAAGCCAACAACAGATCCATGTTTGTGGTTGAAATAACTGTGCCATGCCCATCTTCTATGTTCCTTTGTATGGAGTGCTATTGCCCTTCTCCAGTATGAAGTTCTTCCTGGCACCTGGGGCATGAGTCAGTAGGGACAAAAATAATTGCCCTGTGACACCAGGAGCCCCACTCTCCTGCTCCCTTGGGTTAAGAAAAGGCTGTTGGAATTGGTTTTGTGCCACTTCTGGGGATGTCAGTAAAATTTTAAGGCAGATTCAACCAATCTCTCCAAAGAAATCACAAAGTTCAGGCCTGCGCTTACCAGACCTACTTTACACACTTCGGGTTCCTCGCTCCTGGGCCTGAATTTTACATTCTGAGGCTGGGCGCGTGCCCAACCCGAACGCATGTAAAATTGTGCGAAATGACATGGCACATACCTGCTGTCGTCATCACACACACGTGCAATATTGAGCGCGGCGCCAGCCAACAATTAAAGGGCCAATTAAGGCCAGTAAAAAGCCTATTGACCAAGATTTTACATTGTCTGTGCGATTTTGTGCTCGTCGCATGGGCAAAATAGGCAGGCAAGCGGCACGTTTTTATCAAATTGTCATCCAAGGGCGGGATAAAATGGGCCTGGAGCATTGCCATTGTAAGTAGTGAGGAGTTTAGGAGATAGTTTGCTGCTTAGTTGCTAAGTGAAACTTGACAGCTTCATCTCTGTTTTTAGATTCAGTCTTTGCTTTGCTAGACTTCATTTCAGGATCATTGGTGTCTCCCAGGCCCCTGGAGGGTTTATACCATGTGGACCCTTCCAGTCACCACACAGCCTTCTGCTTCTCTGCTAATGGGGATTGTCTACTCCACTGGTGGCACCTCCTCTGAGGAGGAAGAGAGGGGCAGAAGGGAGAGGAGGCCAGGAGTCCGCAGGCAGTGTCCAAGGGAGTGACCTGTGGAAGGAGAGGCACAGACACAAGGGACGCAGGGCCAGCAGAGAATCCAAGGAAGGGGCTGCAGAAGGCACGACAATTCTGCTGCCAGGGCTTACAGACAGTGATGCAGCTACCTCAACATGCCCAAAGTGCAATGCTGAAGGAGCTCTGCCTCTCCAGGGAAACTGTGACCTCCATTTGTCAGATGGTTGGGCCGGAGATCTCCTCCAACTGTGTGGGTGGACACCCCATGCCAGAGGCTCTAAAGGTTCCAGTGGCTCTTAACTTCTATGCCTCTGGCTCTTTCCAGGGGTCAGTGAGGGATCTGTGCGGCGTCTCCCAATCAGCTGTCCACAGTTGCATGAAGCTGGTGACAGAAACTCTGTTCAGGTGGGTAATGCCATTTATTCATTTCCGTACAGACGAGGCCAGCCAGGCTGAGCGAGCCAGAGGCTTTGCAGCGATTGCTGGCTTCCCCCGCACCCATGGTGCAATTGACTGCACACATGTGGCCATCAAGGTGTCAGCGGGTCAGCCAGGTACCTTCGTGAACAGGAAGGGATGAACGTCCAGATGGTTTGTGACCACAAGATGCAGATTCTGCAAGTCTGTGCAAGGTTCTCTGGCAGCTCCCAAGCTGCATACATCCTCTGACACTCACAGATGCCAAGGCTGTTCACTACTCCAGCTCGACTGGATGGATGGCTGCTGGGTGACGAGGGCTATCCATTGAAATGGTAGCTTATGACACCTCTCTACCACCCAAGAACAGAACCAGAGCATAGGTATAATAGGAGTCATGCCTCCACAAGGACAGTGATAGAGAGGACCATTGGTCTGCTGAAGATGAGATTCAGATGCCTAGTCCACTCAGGCGGAGCACTCCAGAGCATATGTCTCTTATAGTGGTTGCATGCTGCACTCTCCACAATCTGGCTCTGGCAAGGGAGGAAGAGGATCTCAAGGGAGCTCCACAGGCCACAGAGGTTGAATCCTGTGGTGGATCAGAAGAGGAGCCCGCGCAAGAACATGATGAGGATGTGGAGCTAGGCCTCTGGAACCTTCAGGAAGGCAGGAACATCAGGGAAGGCTTGATCCAATGCTCCATCAGCTGGGCTGCCAAGGCACTTCTTCCACCTCATGCCAGGGGTGCTGCCTCCTTACCAGCTGTTTGCAATGACCTGTTCCATTGAACACAAAGTCCACTCAGGACCTGTGCAATAAGGTTTAGAGCCACTCACGTTCAGCATGTGATACTGGCATCTATAAAACAAGTGAAGCATACTCAGGCCATTAACACAAAAGCAACATTTATATGCTCTTGGCACTTACAGACATTGAACATAACATTATCAGGTGTTAACAGTGACACCTGTAAACAACTTAACAAATAATGGCAGAACGGAAGATCACCCATGAAAAGTCCCTCTTTGCTCATGGTGATTTAAACGAACATTTGCGAGAGCTGCGTCTTGGTGCTCCCCCACCCCCTCCCTTGCTGGCTCTGGCATTGGAGGCAACATACTGACTCGGGTGTCATGCCAGCCCTGATGGCCTTGGCGGTTATCCTCTGGCAGGCAGAGCCTGCGTGGCCACAGCCTGTGAGGGTGGGTCCAGCGCCAGGGCTGGGCATTTCCCAGTTGTTGCGGCCTCATCAGATGGCACAGTGACTGGCAGGGGGGCGGAGGACCTGCTGCCACCATCCAGAGCACCCTAAGAGGAGCCCGCAGAGACAGGACGTAGCTCGCTAATGTGGGGCCGGTCTGGCCCTCCCTGCTCGCCACTGATGGACGGACACTTGGCAGAGAGTCTAGGTCCCTCTCCATCTCTCACGTTGGCAGTGACCCCCTGTGGTCATTGCCTGTATGAGGGCTTGCAGGTCCGAACGCAACCCCAGCGACCCTTAACTCTGTTCCTGGAGCTGCCTCTCCATGAGAGTCGCCACTCTCTCAATGGAGGAGGCAGTGTGCTATGTTCTCAGGGTCAACACAGTACTCATGCTCCGCATGGACTCCTCCATGACAGAGACTATGGCACGCAAACCCTCAGGGATCTCCGCCAGATCCTCCCGCACATCCCGCTGGACATCCAGCATCTGCCACCTAATAGACAACTCCAGAGGCTCATCATCTGCCTCGGACTCAGCATGGTCCTGTTCTCCAGCAGTCCTCTGACTTCCAGCGCCCTGGGCACTCTCTGCCTCCACCAGCTCCTCATGCAAGTGTGCTCTGCCCTCCCCACTGTGCACTGACATCGTAGCTGATGATCTAATGGCCACCGAGGTGCTTGTATCTGTGCTGGTGACTGGTGCAGAGAGATGGTGTGATGCAGGTTCATCTGAAGGGCACTGGTCCTCTTGTGTCAAGGGTGGCTCCTCGGGGTCCTGCAATCATTTGCTGGAGGGCGATCCTAGGGGAGTAAAATGACATTTCAGTAGTATCAGTCATTACACGGTGCATGCTAGGTGCTAGGTGGGCTGGTGAGACGACAGAGATCTGCATCATGGTGCCATCATCTTTCAATGGACAATGAGGACTGAAGATTTGAGGTTTCCATTTTAGATGAGACAACACAACAATGTTTACACACTCCGACACTCTCGCATCTGTGCACTGTGCACTCTTACATTTGTCAGAGACCCCAGCCTCTCCACGACCTAGCTGGGTGTCGGCACTCCATCTCCAGGGCACCCATCTCGTGCCTTGTCAGAATCATTAGATTTGAAAGGCCTCTACCTGTCCTTGACCTCTTGATGTTGTTATGGCTTCTCTTCTCCTGAAAGGACAGTGAAGCATTGATTAGTCCACTCTCTACCTCTACCTGCAGCGCCATTGCAGCCTGGCCAACCCCACCTGAGGAACACCTTGCAGGGCACATACGAGTCATGTCTCTCGAGCCACAAAGCAGTCAGGCCAATCAGCCAGAGCTCACTGCCTTGGCCAGCACTGATGTCAGTGACAGTTGGCACTTTGACTCTTACGCCCCTGAGGCCAGCCGGTAACACTTCTCCACACAGATCCATGCCAACTCGGTACTCACCCTTACCGAGTGCAGCAGGCCATTGAACCTTTTATGGCACGGCACCCATGTGTGCTGCACATCATCATGGCTACTGACCTGGGCTGCCACCTCTGCCTGTGCCTTCTTGGTGAGGTGCGGTGGCCTCCTCTTGCCATCCCTGGGTATCAAGATGTTGCACCTGACACTGACCTCCTCCACAAGGATTCCCAGGTGCTCATCCAAGAACCGGGGTGGTGGGGGGGAATGAGTGCCCACCGGACTTGCCGTCTGCCTGGCGTGCCCAGCAGGTGCAGATACCATTGCTATTTCACACAAATCTTTCTTCCTCGAACTCGGCACCTCCCTCGGTGTCCCCTGGCAGCCTTCAGGGAGCTGCCTCTGCTGCTTTTGAATCCATCACCAGGTCATCATTGGACCCAGTGCCGGACAGGCTCCTGCCCCCGACCGGCCCTTCTGACCAGTAAAAAGAAATGTTTCACGCTGGACAGGCCTTAATTGGCCACCCAGAGTGAAATCGCGTTGAAAACACGATCTCGCCTGGGAATGGATTCTACATCCGCTTTCGGGCCCAGCGACTTCGTGTGCACATCAAGTGTGAAACTCAGGCCCTGGGCTACCAAAATCTGACTAGAGTGGAGGCAGCTGAAGATTTAAATGGCTAGTTTCCTCTGTAAAATGCACATGTACGAAGCACGTTCTGCCCCCATTCCCACCCCTGCAAAAATGGGAAGTGACTTGTTCGGAGTGGGACTTAGGATTTCGTGCAGTTCCGCTATTCTTGACACGACGGAGAGGCTCCCTGTCATGGCGAAAATCTGGGCCTATGTGGTAGGTAAAGGAGCAAATTAAAATTAAATTGATTGCAGCTTGAAAAAGATTAAATCTGTAATGATTTGTCCCATTTTGCACAATAAATAGTTTGTTATTTGGAACTATGTTTGCTAAACATTGTGAATCCTCGAATCAGACTTGTTTTCACAATGAAGTGATGAATGCTGCAGAGGTTGAGGGAATTTGTATTCAGTGTGAAAAGATCTGGAAACAAATAAAAAGCTGGTACCAGTAAAAGTGCCCATGAAAATGTTGATTTGTCATAAAACTCCCTGCTGGTTCACGAATGTTCTTTAGGAAAGATAACCTACGGTAGTCACCCAGTCACATGTGGATGTGACTCAAGTCTCACATCAATGTGGTTAACTCCAACTGTCCTCTGAAGTAAACCATTCAAACCAACACAGTGGTTCAAGGAAAAGATCTATGACCACCTTGTTACGGCAACTAGGAATGGGCAATAAATATTAGTCTTGTTAGTGACGCCCACATCCTGAGAATGAATTACAAAATGATGCAAACATTGTGCATTACATGTTACTCTGCCTCATGCATAAATCTGTGACAATGCATAAGGTTCTGCTCCTGCCATGCCCTCCTGCACTCTTCATTAAAGGGTTTGTCCCTGGCTTGATGGTAATGTTAGAGTAGGGGATATGCTAGGCGATGAGGTTAGAGATTGAGGTTGAATACAATTCTGCTGCTGGTGATGGCCCAGAGTGTCTCATGGATGTCCAGTTATGAGCTGCTGGATCTGCCCTGAATCTATCCTGTTCTGTACTGTGCCACACAACGCGATGGATGGTATTCTAAATGTGATGGTGGGACCTCGCCTCCACAAGGACTCTGTGCTGGTCACTCCTAGCAATATTGTCATTGACTGTTTTTGAGTAGGAAGGTCTTGGCTTTGAGCTGGATTCTGCTCGTGCTGCATCATGACATGACCTGCATCTGGTTCTACCACATCTAATATTGTGGCGACTGGCTGGTCCTGCTCACTTTCTTCATTTACAGTAAAGTCCCGCTATTCAGGGGGTTACGCTCCTGCAAAATCATGTGAAGAGTGAAATTGCGAACAGCGAACATACTTTATAATGGGAGTGAATTAGATAGGTTCCAGCCGTTGCAAAATTACTTGCCTGCTGTACATCTGAGCTTTGCTCTTCCAGATGTAGAAACCTCTCCAGCTCTTTACCTATCTCTCCTGTGACATCCCTCAAATTCACACCCCAAGTGTAAAAAAAAATGTCCTTGAACACAGTCATCATAAACAAAAACACCATCACCACAACATGCAATTCGAGTCTTAACTTTACCAAGCATATAATTGTTCTGCAGTACAAGCATGTTATTTAGCCGCTTGGCTTTGAGCTTATTCACACTTCATAAAGAAGCACTTTTAACCCTTTCACCCAAACAAATCTATTTTCTGTTTCAACAAATTAAAATGTGCAAAGCATTACTCTATGAAGTAGCTCACCAGCTGACTGCCCGCCCCCTCCACCCCTACAATCTACACAGTGTTTTGTTTCCAAATTCGACCATCTAGGAAGTCAAACCCTCACTTTTAGGCTTTTTCCTTCATTTGTAATACCTTGAAGACGAGAAACAGGTATTTTAAAATGAGCCTCAATAGAAATCCTTCCAATTTCTGAAGATATTTTGGGACCAATACCGTGGGTGGGTGAGGATTTGGGCTGCGATGTGCAAGTGGGTGTACAAACCTTTTTGTGTAGGTAAACAAATTCGCCAAAATAGAGGTCACAAATGGTGGGAGTTTACTGTATTTGAGTGGGGGTGGGGGGTGGTGGGCAGATTTCCTGGACATGAGATCTGATTTCCAGTACTATAATAGACAATTGGACATGCCCTAATTTGAGTAGCTGCGGCCACAGGAAATATTTGTCCAGAGAGTTTGCCGGGATATTGGAAAGCCAACAATGCAGCAAATAATAAAGGGCTGCAGCTACTCATTAAGGAGTGATTAATGGCAGGGTCAAAAATGTGTGCAAACTGATCGGAACGGTACAGCAAGGATACCTGAGCAACGCTACTCCCTCACCTGCTGCAGGAGGTGTACCAAAGGAGGCTGGTCTCTTATGGAGCTTTGAGAGGTAACCTTCAACCCTTGACAGGTTACTCTACTGTTCAGATGCAAGAATTACAAGAAATATGAGGGAACATTCAATGCTCAAATTCAAGGTTTGGTAGGAATACCAGTTAACAATACAATACAGCCATCAGCAATACAATACCCCTATTAGTCACAAATACATTACAAGAAGTTATACATACAATAGCCTAGTGAGCTGTCATCTCCAGTAGACCATACTATTCAGCAACTGACCAGCTGCAGCTCTTTACAATTATCTTTACACTTTTTCTTCCAAGGTGGGCATTGATGTTTCATTGTCAGGTCGTACTGTCCTATCAAAATCCACTTTAAACTATAATTGTAGAATGGGCAATGGGGCATCGAATTCTTTGCTCAAACCCCACGGTTCGAGCCTGGCTTAAACTAAGTTCAAGTCTATCAAAATAATTAAACAATCAGAGTCCCTCAAATTACTGACTCCTTGGCTGAGATTTTCTGGCCCCGCCTGTTGCCGGAATCTTCCTGCTGAAAGTCAATGGACATTTGAATGGCTCACCAAATTTGCTGCAGGGGAGCCCACCACTGCAGGACTGGAAAATCTTGGCCTTGTCTCTGGTTTGGGTCTAATAACCACCCGAAACAGATATTTTGCCTCCGACAAGTTTCATTTCTTATCAGACTTATTGAAACATGAAGTTAAAGTTCTAACTTTGCATCAACGTTAAACACAGCTTTGAAATATTTGGCTCTTTGCTGGTTTCAGCCTGATTTTATGACCATTGGGCCTCTTGGCCTGATATACCATTTGCCTGAAAGTGTTGTTTTCACTGCAGTTCAGTGGCTGTGTTTATCTTTGGAAAAAGTAGCCTGACAGCTGGTTAAAGCAAAAAGCACTTTGGCTTTTATCTGAACTATCAATGCCCCCCTGGATTGAATTGCATTCGCAAATCTCAACCACAAATTTTACTTCAAGGACCATTAAGTTAATCAACAATATTACAAATTCTGACAGAGTTGATGGCTACCCTCCAGTAAAAGCACAGTTGGAAGGAGGACTGAAAGAGGTTGTCACCCAAGTCCATCTATATCCACCCACAAATCAGGAAGAAATTAGTTTGTATGAGTGATGGCAATGATAATGTCCATCATAATGGCACAAAACTAAATTGTGAACTTCCACATTTTAGATATTGACATAATCAATGCCCCTTTACTTACACTCTTTCATTGTGCTAAAGCTGTATCTCACACTTTTCCTGCAGGTTGATGTGGTGGACATGAAACAGAAAACAGATGTTTTGCTCTCCAAAAACAACTTTGCTTCCCTACAGGTTTCTTCTACTTCTAAAAATGCAGCCATGCATTGTTATTTACTAAGGTCTTCATGGAACTTTCCCGAATAAAAATGACTGATGTGCATAATGACAGTCCTGTGGTCAGAACATTAATTGAGAACACTCCCTTTCTTCGTCTGTAGGCCATAGAGCTGGTAGAAAAACACTGGTACCCACATGGGTACCATTTGCAACACCCTGCACTCAAAAGAAGTCAACTACCAAATAAAATCAGAAGAAATCCAACCTGAGCAATAAGCATTCAATCAGCCTACACTCAATCATCAGCAAAGTGATAGAGAAGAAAATCCCAACACTGTTACCAAGCAACAATTACTCACCAGTAACCTGCTCCCTGGTATACAGTTGGGCTCATCAAAACCATTTGACTCCAGACCAGCCTTGGTCCAAACTTGACATGAGAGACTGATGCGAGGGTGAATGTCTTTGACATTAAGGCAGCATCTGTCTAAGTGTGGGACCAAGGAGACTTCGTGAAACTGAAGTCAAAGGGATCAGATTGAAAATGTTCCAGTAGCTGCAATCAGATCTGATACAAGGTAAGATGGAGGCCACTCACCTTAACCCAAGGCATTACTGCAGGACTTCTGAAAGGCAGAACCCTTGACCCAACTATTTTTAGTTGCTTCATCAATGACCTTCCCACCTTCATAAGGTCAGAAATTGAGATACTCGCTGTCAGCAATTCCTCAGATAATGAAGCTGTCCATGCCTGTTTGCTTATGAACCTGAACAACATCCAGGAAGAAAAATAATCACATTTGGGGATGGACATTGAAGCTCCTTATCCAGAGTAAGTTCTGTCTCTGCAAAATCCTCCGCAGCTTCTGTCTTCAGAAAGGCCTGTAATTCGGATTTCTAAGGAGGAGACAGAGTCAGAAGCTGACAGCCTGAGGTAGAAGAACTTGGCCATTTAGAGGGGCACAGCAAGGTGACAGATAGCTGTTGGAAGCTGCGAGACAAATGCACAGAGATTTTCAGTAATGCCTGATCACATTATAGTTTCTGTAATATCCAAGATGCTCAACATAATTTAAACCAAAGATCCTCTATTCATCGTCACTAAAAGGAAGTTCCATTTTGGTCCCAGTCCACAACCAACTCTTTCAGTTTCATGCAACATTATGTTTTCAACAAAAAAAATGACAAATATTGGTAAAAAGAATTTAGATAACAACAGTCATATAAGGTTTCTGGCACTTTAGAATTGGAAAGTCATTAGACATACCACCGTACAATCCCCTTGTGACTTCTTAATTTTTCCCTAGTTCTGTTCTAACACTTGTAAGTACCACCTGAAGGCCCAGTTTCTGAGACGGGGATGGCTGTATTATATTTGGCAAGGAGCCTCTTGGAACAGAGATGGCCCCGTCTCAGGGCTAGAGCCCTGGGAGAACCTATGACAGGCGCTGCTTTTACACTTGGAATCTCTGCTACCTTGTATTGCTAACTCTCTTCAACTATGAAGGTACCTGAAGAGACTGAGCAGAGAAGTCTCTGGTTCTTCTGTACAGCAATATCCTTTGAGCCATCTCCCATTAGTCATGGGAAGCAGGTTATTGGTTGCCATTGACCTTGGTAGAACAGACCATTTTAAATCAATAATATCTTTTAATGTCCGAGAGAGAGTGAGGGTGATAGATGTATTGGGTAAGAAAACAATATAGGTGATAGCGAATCAGTGGTTTTTAAAATTCAATTCACGGGATGTGGGTTTTGCTGGCTGTGTCAGCATCTATTGCCCATCCCTAGTTGCCCTTGAGAAGGTGGTGGTGAGCTGCCTCCTTGAACCACTGCAGCCCATGTGGTGTAGGCCCACCCCACCTTCGACAGGAAAGAAGATTCGGTGTCAATTTGCTATTGCCTTTTTTGGGCTTCCACCCAAAATGAATTTCATCCCTGTCACTCAGGGCCTGAATGCCATTGGTCGGAGATGATGACTTAAGTCCATGCTTCTGTGATCTGTGGGACATAGGCAGAGGTTTTTTTCAGCTGCTACTTGCTCCAACCTACTCTGCGTTATCAAGAAATGTCTTCTGATGTCCCCTCAAAAACATTGCAATGGGCTCTGCCACCAGCTCTGACAGCTAACTGACATTTTTTGGAGTAGCGTTTCAGTGTGTTTTTTATGAGTTTGATTCTCTGCGAGCATCCCTCTCTTCAGGATTTGATCAATATTACTTCTAAATTATACCAGCGGATTCATTTAGAAGAACCACAACAAATGGTTGTGTCTTAATGTCAATAAAACTAATTATTTAGAAAAATACAAAAACAAAATACCACTGGAGTTAGAAATCTGAAAAAAAAGCAGCATTTGTGGAGAAAGAAAGTGTTAACATTTCAGGCTGATGACCGTTCGGCAGAACTGTTCTGACAAAAAGTGATCAAATTGAAGCATTAACTTTGTTTCTCCCTCTCCAGATGCAGCCAGGCCAGCAGAACATTTCCAGCATGTTTTGTTTTTATTTAGATATAGGTATTCCATCCTTGGTTGATTCTGACTGTGCATTCACTAAAGAACGAAAACAAAATCCTTTACTTTTAAAATCATTAACCAAACAATCTTCAGCTGGGGTCTGACATTTCCAAAACCTCCGTTCATTCTCTAGGTCCAATATATCATCCAGTGTTTTGATCACCTTACATCAGTTCCTCATCTAAACTATTTTCATTACCTCAATTTAACTTGTTTGGGTTGGTGACTGCAAGCGAGTAAAGCAAGTTCTGCTGTGTTAGATGTTGAAGGTTCCTTCTCTCTCTGTAGTGTCTTTCGTGCTTCTGTGGTGATAAGAAGAATAAGAAATGTAACCTTTTCTGTACTATTTCCTTCCTATTTTGTTCATGTGAGGGTCTCTTTAGAATGAGCTTAATAAAAACATTTCTACTCTTTGGCCATTGGCACTGGTTTCAGTGTTCTCTTCCCTTCTCTTGATGAACTCCGAGAGATAGCAGCTAATTTGCCAAGTACCACTTGCCTCTGTATACTCCTTTGAACAGCAGCTCAGCTCTATAAGCTAAAGCTGTTCACCATCTTATCCTTCTCCCTGCCCTGAGTTTTCCAGGCCTTTCCAACATAACTAACCAACTGTTGGCAGATTTTTCATCTTTGGGGCCAGTGTTGGGTGATAGAATGTGCATGCTACCAGCGGTAAAGGCATTTTGGGCCATTGACTTTTACAGAAACAGTGAGACAGACAGATAGACAGACAGATAGGTACAGATAGATGGAAGGATAGATGGCCCAAGTGCTAAAACCGGATAGTAAGACACCAAACTAAGTTAACAAATTAAACTTGCCCTAAATTCCCACTGACACCCTCCAGTAGTCTAGTATCTCTAATATAAAATAGTTGATTTGTGGTTTCATCTCTAAGTAGCTTATCATAACTAGTTTTTATATGTATCCAAATTATATATTTATAATAAGGATTATGTAAATTGACAAATGAATTGTCTACATCTAATATAGCTGCACTCAGATCTCATCTCAATTTGTGCTGTTTCATTTTGTGTATTGCTGTGGTAAGGAAACAAATTTCATGATCATTAGCGATATATTCACAGTCCCTGATGTGATAATTAACAAGGTGCAGCCAAGATCTCCAGTTAGCTACTGTGCAAATGAGATGCAGGTGGGACAGGAAGCAATAGTTCATGCAGTAATCTCCTAAATCAAATTTATCTGATATACAAAGCAATTACAAAGTTTGTACACCTATTATGTTAATTTATAAAATGTGACCTTTATTATAATTGTAAATTTCAAGTCTGATATTATATTTAACCATGGGAGTTTTGGCACTGTGCTCTAAGAACCTTCTCATGTTTATAGATTATTGCTGATTTGAGAGCAGTCTTTAGATTAATTTTTGAATGAAAACCTTAAATTTAACTCATTCACATATGATGACAGCACTGAGGTACTCAAGCAAGTACTGCACTGGTTTCTCGTGGTGGATGGGGCAATTCAACAAATTATAGAACAGAATGCACAACTAACATCTTGACTTGAATATCATAATGAAATAGGGACAAAAGAATAGGAGGAGACCGTTCTGCCCTGAAGCCTGTTCTGCCATTCTAATAGATTATGGCTGATTTGCACCTCAACCATTCATTTACCTTTTCTCCATATCATTCGACACACTTATGAACCAAAAATCTATCAATCTCAGTCTTGAGCATTTCGGTTAACCCAGCATCCACATTTAGAGAAGCAAATCAACATCATTTTAAAACTTTGGTTAGAATCCTATCAACTTTTTAAACACAAGGGAATACAAACCATCTGTGGATGCTGGGAAACTAGAATAGAAACAGAAAATGCTGGAAGTACCCAGCAGGTCTGGCAGCATCTGTGGAGAAAGAAACAGGGTTAACGTTTCAGGTCATAACCTTTCATCGGAACTCCGGTGCAAGCTAAATTTCTGCAACCTATGACATGCCATCACCATGGAGTCAACCAAGCTGCTTCATACAGGCCACCACTGATTTGATGGACACATGGGGCAGGATTTTCCCTTCATTGGGCGGGCACAGCGGGCGGGAGTGGCCACGAAATGGACTGCCACCCGCGATCGGGTCCCGGCAGTGATTTCACGCTGGCCGGCCAATTAACGGCCAGCCTATGTGAAATCCGCGCTGAGAACCTCAGTGCTGCCAGGGTGGGGGCGGGAGGGGTGTGTGCGCTAAAGTCTGTACGTGTGTGGGGCGAGCGCTCACTGAAAGCTCCCTGAAGGCACAGAGCTGCCTTAGGAAGCTGAAGAATTTTACAATGAAGAATAAAGATAAAAATAAAAAATAAAATAAAATAAAAATAAAAATAAAGGCCTACTGAAGATGATGTTTCAAAATTTTAATTTTAAAAAAAATTACTGTTGGAAATCTCATCCCGCCTGTGGATGAGGTTTCCTAAAAATTGCAAAGGCCGCCTGGCCTATTCGCCAGCCTGCCAACCGTAAGGTTGGACAGGCAGCGAAAAACATAAATCAATCACTAGTTTAATCGCCTTAATAGGCCTCTTAATTGTCAGCGGGCACGCTGACGACTCTCGCGCGAGTCCGCCGACCGGAATTCTGCCCATGGTTCTTCCCCAGTGTAGGTCATCATGACCACCAATACATGGGCGCTGAAAATACATCGCAACATTGCATCCTCATAAAGTTTCGTGTCCTTTTTCCTGCCCTAAATTTAGCCTATGAATCAGTTTGAATGCTGCTCCCATGGGTGGTGGCAGTCAGAAGGAGCAAGCACTTTCAAGTTAGAAAATAAGGTTAGATCACACAGAAAAAGTAAAACTTAAATTTAATAGAAAAAACCGGGAAAGAAGGAAAAGTGATGGGCAGGTCAGCGAAGGCAGGAAGAATTGAATGGGTTTCATTTAAGATTTTGCTTGAAGTGTTTATTTTATAGTATAGGTCATAAAATTACTCTTAATATTTGAGAACCTTTGCCATCGAAAGATTAGTCTTGGATGTCAGTGTGTGATTTCCATTTTCCTGAACTTGTCAACAATATATGTGCCGAGGGAATTGTCCATCACTCCTGCCTCTTGCTCTATTGTCATTGAATCCATCCTACGGCTGATTATCTTAAAGGTCACATTTCATAAATTTTATTAAGGAACAGTATTTGGAGCTGGGTAATTTCACGTGTCTAGTACTGGTGCCTGGAGACACACTTAATAGTAATGGAAATTGTTTTTGGGACAGCAAAATATCTTGGTTTCAGTACTCCTGGGAGCTGATGAAAATTATTTTTGGGACAGCAAAATATCCTGGTTTCAGTACTCCTGGGAGCTGATGAAAATTATTTTTAAATGACACATTACTGTTTCAAAAATGCAATGCTCTTTCAAATTTTATAAAAGATCAATTATAGAAAATGAAACTGTTACTGAAATGTATCACATATATTCAGCATATTAGTTTTGCACTTTCTCAGCTTCTAAAACTTGTGGCATATTATAAATTTGTATACTATTAAGATGAATATTAATAGTTAACAAAATGTATAATCACTTATTATTTCAAAACCTTTTTCTTGTGTATATGTTTTGTCAAATTATTCATGCACTGAATTTTAACAAATTAGCAATTATCTTAGTTGTAAACATTCGCTCAGAATTTGCATCGAGCAATAGAAGTAACTTTGACTTTTCGCAATAGTGTAAAATATATTGTATTGGATCAATTGATAGTCAACAGAAAAGCAAATCGAGAGAGATGTATAACAGGTATTCACACTCTTACCCAAAGACAAAATTACCCCAATCCATCCACCTGTCTATCCATTACCACTCATTCGAGCATTAGCTAGGACTAGCCTATGAAGATGTCACACACCAGACGGCTAGTTCTGGGATTCACCTGAGGCAGGTCTCAGGACTACCACCTGTCCGAGTCTACAACCACTGAACTCAGCCAAGTTTCTGAGTTCAACTTAATCACCATATTGTGGGTGAGCTGGGGACACAAGTGATACCTGGGATCAGAGGGGGAATATCATGTGCAGTTATAGGTCTTAAAGTCCTGTAGCAGCTTAAAAGAGCATTGCAGTTTTTGTATCCAAAGGGGAATTCAAAATTATAGCAACATTGCAGCCATATCAATGAGCTGTCATGAGAACAGCAGGCTACTTCACTTCTCTAACATAGTGAATATTTGGTTGGACCAGGTCCAGCTAAGGAGCGAGGGTCCCTTGTCTGTGGGCAGTTACTACATCTCACAGAAATTCAATCAGCGTGATGATATTTAACAGTACTTTTCTAAGAGCTTGGCTCCAGTGCAGGCAAATGTTCCATAGCCTCAATATTGTGTCATAGTAGGAAACCCCACTCAAATAAGAACTAGAGATATAGGAATAGGAGTAGGTCATATGGCCTCTCAAGCCTGCAGCACAATCAATAAGATCATGGCTGATCTTCTATCTCAACTCCACTTCTTGCCCTATTCCCATTTCTCTTGATTCCCGGTATGTAATGGTCAACTGAGCTATACCCTAATACTCACGCAGTCTGACAGTACCTCAATGCTTTCCATTTTCACTGAGGGCAGAGCTCAGTGCACCTCTCTGTTTGCACTAACAGGTCATTTTCTGAACTGCTGCTTCCCTTGACAACTCCTTCTATTTACTGTAAGACATGATGCTTTCTCCTGTCATCACTACCACTCCTCCCCTCCCCGTCAGTGTTAGCCCCCTTTTCTTGAAAACTAACTCAAATACAGGAAAGGGGACTGGACCAATTCCAACCTCCATCATCTGAAATGCTCCAAGGAACAATCCAATAAATTAATACCAAAAAAAAGTTCAAAACAAGTGTACTGTTTCCTGATAAGTTCAGCAGAAAACAAACCTTGCAAGACTTTTAGAGATTTACAACATATGCTGTGTATCACCAGCCTGTTCAACAAATTACATGTACCAGTCAAACATTCAAACACCATCAGTTCAGAGGTAACTGGCAGGGAACTTCCTGTACTTGACCATTGACATGGGGGGAGTGAAATTTGTTCAGACCCATTCCCACTTCAACAGAAGTTGAGTAAAAACCCCACTTAGACACATAAGTAGGCTTTCCACTGTATTTCTGGCAAAGGTTTAGCAATGAAGTGGGAACAGCACCGAAGAGCTCCGCTCACACTGATATTTGAATCCAATATCTGCTTGGGAACAGCTGTGTTTTTATAATAAGGGATCATGTAAACACACTGTGGGTTCATTTAGTGAGAGTAGGCACATGGGAACATTTATACAGAGGTATAAAGCTTGAAGACATCAGAGATGCAGAGCTGTGTGTATGTGCTCTGCTTAAAAGCAAAAGTGAAACTAAGCCTGGATCTCATCACACACTTCCTTTCTAGTGATGACATGCTGCAATCCCTTAAAGATATTTTACAACAGGAACCAGCAGGAAGCAATTTATACATTGGAAAAAGAAGTAAGAAAAAGCACCTTGAGCTGAGGGAAAAGAATTCAAACAAGGAGCAAAGCATAATAATATTGGTAGGGAAATGGTTTTAGCTGTTTGATTACTTCTAGTCTAGTTGCCAAAATGGTTCCAGCTGCAGCTGCAATGACATCCTCTGTGACTGGGACCTTAGTATGTTATTTCTCCTTGTCCTCCTTAACCTCTGTGTAACATTTACACAGCTGACCAACAGCATGGCCTCTCTTCCACAGCCTTTCCTGCATTGTTCAGCTTTTCATGACTGTCCTTGTGCTGCAGAGCACCCCAAGAACCTATTCTTACTCCCCAACCCCCCATCCTTCTTTCCCTTTTCTATATGCTGCCCATTTGCACCTCGCCAGGCACAGTTTCCATAGACATGTTGATCACCGACGGCTCTAACATTTTCCCACTTCGACCGCATGGCCATCCCTGTTTTCAGATAGTCTATTTAACATCAAGTTTAAAACTTCCATCAATTAAACGTCTAGAAGACCAAAGCCATTGTTTTCAGTGCTCGTCATGCACTCCTTTTCTTGCCAATAATGCTATCGCTCTCCTGAGCCAGTCATTAAAACTAAACAAAACTGTGTAGCTTTGATATCTCATTCAATCCTGAGCTAAGCTTCATACCCCATGTCCTGTCCACTGTTAGGTCCGCTTACTTCCATCTCAACAACATTGTACATCTACCTCAGCCTATTTGCTACTGAAGGCATTATATATATGAGCTTATATTAACTACAGATTGACTCCAAAGATTTACTTGCTGGGCTTCCGATGTCCATCTCCACAAATTATAACTTGCCCAAACACACTGGTGGCACTCTGTCCTGCACTGAGCACCAACTTTTCATTACCCTAACCGCTTGGACCTATGCTGGCTCCCAATTGCCCAAAGCAGTTTAAAACCCTTAAACTCATCTTAAAATTCTTCCATGGCCCCCTACCTTAAAGACTTTCTCCACTTGTATATTCCCTCTTGCATCCTTTGGCTCCACGGCCTGAATTTTCACTCTTGGAGAGGGAGCGTAGAGTTGGGACAATTCCCAGCTCTGCAGACCTGACCCAGAAAAAGTGCCCCAGAAGGTCGGATTTTTGGTCCGGGGCCTGGGGCAGGTGAAAATGGGAATTGCGGTGGGTGATCCTGGAAAGGGTTCGGAGGCTGTTGGATGTGGAGGTTGGCTGGGCAAAAGGCTGGCCTTGATGCTCTACCACTTGGGTCGAAGATATGAAAATATTAATAGAACAAAAGGCAGTCCTCCAGCCCTCCCCTCCACATTCCCCATGCCCCATCCATGCCAACCTCATACTCCCCACCCACACGCCATGGCCCCTCATACCCTCCATGCCAACATATGCCCCACCCACCCCTTGTGGCTCCTCATACCCTCCATGTCAACCTATGTCTCCCCCAACAATCCCCCATGGCCCCTCATACTCTCCATGCCAACCTATGCCCCCAACCCACCTCCCCATGTAAATGCCTCTCTTCCCACCCCATGGCCCTTTATAGCCCCCATGTAAACTAATACCAACTCATGGCAACCCATTCCCCCCACCCACCACCTTTTGCCTTTATACCCTCCATGCCAATTCATCAAGTAACCACCATGGGCAGACCTCAGCAGCCATGCTGAGATTAAATAAAGTTCTTAAGTGTCTATTAATAAATTCACTGAGCTGAATTTTTTGTTTGGTGGGGGAGGCAGAGCGGGAGCGGGTGTGGGCAGGCACGGACTCAATTGCAGCCTGCGATCGGGTCTGCACCGCCAGTTTACGCGGGCGGACCAATTAAGGTCCGCCCAGCATAATGCCCGACTCCCGAGGATAGTGGGAGTGGGTGGGCTGCGGCAGGAGCGCATTGTCTGCTGGATCCAATGGTGACCCGGCGGCCTGTTTATCAGAAGCTCTGGCAGCCTTTGCAAGGCTATTCACAATGTCAGGAGGAAGGGCTCACCAGAGGGCTTCTGGTGACCAGGCCAGTCCGGAGGGTAGCCCAGTGGGACAGGCTAGGCCGGAGGGTAGGGCGGGGGCCAGTGTGCCTCTTGTTTCTTAGATGACTGCTTTGCTGCCCTCCTCGAGGAGGTGGCAGCACGGCGGGAGGTGCTGGTTTCCCAGGATGGGAGGAGGAGGCCCCCTCCCACATGATGAAATGTGCCTGGGAGGAGGTGGTGGAGGTGGTGAGCTCCTGCGGTGCACCTGGATCCAGTGTCGCAAGCGCTTCAACGACTTGTTGCACTCTGGCAGGGTGAGTACCATGGCGGCATTAGTCATGTGACCCAGCAAGTCGGCTTATCCCCCTGCTGCCCCCCTCCCCCACAAGTCTGAATGTAGGGACTGCATTGAATGATTGACGGCATTTGTCCTTTGCTGGGTGGGCAAGCAGATACTGTCCATGCTGAGGTCAGTCTGAGAGGGCAATGAAGAGAAGTGTTTTGCCTCCGCAGCATGTGTTACACTGAGTCCCACATGACTGGTTTGGAGGCAACCTGGAGGAGCTGCACCTAGGCGCTGTGCTTGAGCTGCAGGACATGTCCAAGTCAGGGTGATGACAGGCTGGGAGGGGAGCTTCAAGGTGGCATGGCAACGAACCATCTGCTGCCCTCTGCACTCCACGTGCTTGTGCCTCCTTGCTGTGGAAGGATATACTGTGTGGTGCCTAATGTGATATAGGCAGCATGTGGCCAAGGCGGGCGTGGAGGGGTGTGGAGCAGGCCTAGCATCTTTGTGTGAGTGTGCAGCAGTAGCGGGGTGAGGAGGCTCTGGAGCCCTGATATGCCCCACTCTGGTTGGGGTGGGCCGTGCGCGAAGAGAGTCCATGTGCAATTTTCACTAATTAATGCTCGTCTCTCATTTTCAGGAGAAGAATGCTCATAACGCGGCAGAGTGTGTGAGGGCTGGCGGTGGCCAGGCGCAGTTAGCCATTCTCAGCCGGTTTGAGCAGGAGGCCCTGGATCTGGAGAGGTGCCATGCGCCAAGGTCCATTGGTGTCGGTGAGGCTGGGGTGCTACAGCCAGGTATTTATGCCCAGCAGTGAGGTCAGCATTGTTCTCCCAACAGCCATAGCTCTGCTGAATGTTAATTGATTTAATTTTGCAACATGGCTTGACCATTGCTTATGGAATGATGAGTACGTAATGATACGGGAGACAGGGATACGCTTTGACATTGTCTCCATGTTAACTGATCCAATGTCCTTGTTCCTCATTTCAGCATCAGCGGAGCAGGGCCGGGAGGAGGAGCAGCAGAGGCCCCCTCTCATACCTGAGGGCCCTGAAGTCTCACCAGCATCACACCATTACTGAAAGGCTCCAGCGCAGATACTAGGACCTCGGTGGGAATTGGAACATCGGCTAGTGTCCCGGGGCACAGTAGTGAGGGCACTGGAGGAGCTGGCAGGGACAGAGAGTGCCCATGGCGCCAGCAGTCGGAGGACCGCAGGGGAACAGGCACATGCTCAGTCAGTGCCTGATGATGTACCCCTGGAGTTGTCCACGAAGCAGCAAACACAGGAAATGCGGCTGGGTGCGTGGGGGCATCGGGTGGAGATACATGAGGCTATGCTTGGCTTGGTCTCCGTGGTGGAGGAGTCTACATGGACCATCGCCGATGCAATAAGCCACATGTCCGAGCACCATGCCGTCCTCCATGGAGAGAGTGGCGACTCTAGTGGAGAGGCACCTCCAGGAGACCTGTCAGGGCTTCTTGAGGATGCGCTCTGACCACCAAGCCCTCACATCGTCATTGACCTCAGCTGGTCAGTGCCAGTGTGGAGATGATTTGGGCATCAACTTTCCCAACTTGGTGTCCATCCATCCACGGTGAGCAGGCTGGTCCGAAGCGACCTCATGTTGGCGCAGCAACTGCCTATTGTCTCTGCGGGTACCTCTAAGGGAGCTCCGGATGAGGGCACCAGCTCCTCCGCCCATCTCCCAGTGACTGTGGCATCTGATGAGGCTGTGACGACTGGGGAGATGCCAGCTGTGGAACTGGCAGGTCCCTCCCAGGCGGGGCCAGCATTGGCTCCACAGGCCAGAGGACGACCACCAAGGTCATCGAGGCCAACATGACAGCAGACTGAGCAGACTGTCTCAGATGCCGCTCTGAGCAATGTGGCAGCACCAAAATGTAGCACCCGGAAATGAAAGCATAAGGCACTTTCGGCACACGATGGCTTTTTCACTGGTGCTTTTTAGTGTTGGCCCGAGGTGAGGTCCTTATGATTTGTTTTGTTTAATAACACTATTCTCATTTTTTTTGGAATAAGTTGGTTTGCTTGACAGAATAAATTCAGATATGTCACCATGGCTGAAGGTGCCTCTTTTCTTCTGCGTGTGGATGGTTTCCAAAACTGTAATGAGAGCTTGGTTGGACATTCAGCTTCATTAACAAGGCCCTTAGTAACTGTTCCTAGCCCGGCAGATTTGGCACTTAGGTGTCGAGTATCCTTTATTCATGTCGATATAAAAAGTTATCAAATAAGCCATTTAAATGGAAACTGAATTGCATGTGCACACCTGTTTCAATAATTCCCTGCCTTCTAACTTTGCTCCATCTAACAATTTGGGTGGCCTCCTGTTTGTAATGCCACAGGAGATCACCTATATTGGCCTGGATTTTGGTATAGTAACGGCAGTGAAATTGTCACTGTTATTTAGTTATCATTATTCCTCATTATTCCTCTGAAACTGAAACCTTTGGAGTCATCACATGAGCTGATGTGTGTGGAGATCCAGCAGTGGTTAGTGATTCCGTGCTTCTCCTTAGGGCCTGCTGTCCCTGCTGACTGCAATCAAATAGGAGCCACTGAACTGATGAGAATTTTTCCTTTTATGCTATTAATCTCACTGAAAAAAATCCTTGGAAATGAAATTACACCATGTTAAATGAAGAGTAACTGTATTTTCTAGCTGGCCCTGGGAAGCTAATTATATATTTGTGGAACAGCAAATTCCTCTTTTACATTAAAAAAAATTTACATTTTAAAAAAAGTTTGTTTATGATATTTCAGCTTCTTGGGGTTGGTTAACTCACTGTGTGATGCAGAATGATGCCAACAGCGTGGGTTCAATCCCTGTATCGGCTTTGGTAGTTCATGGAAGCTTGCCTACTTACCTTTCCCATGCTTGCGGAGTCATGCCCCTTAAGCTATATCTAACCAATTGTCTCTAATGGGGAGAGATGCCTATTGTCCTTTCTGCAATATGGCTAATTACCATTACCTTACCTTAATCCCATATGTATGTCCCATTTATTTCACTATCTGTAAAAATGCCATTAGAAGTGAAGGAAAATTAGGGAATTTTACTTCCTGTATTTTTGCCTATGAGAATACTTAAAGGGAATTGGCTGCCTACCCTGCATGATGACATCACTGTTGCTGGATACCTGGAGATTCCCCCTGACTGGGCAACAGATTCAAACTGAAATTGGGAAAGGGAAAGCACACATCACTGAGAGTTATGGATCTTTATGGGGAGCTTTTTTCAAGTTCAATGGCATAGTGCCATTGCTTCACCACTGACCGCGAAATTAGTGTTAATATCAATGATTTGATAACAGTATTATGAACCCAATTCATTAAAATCAATAATCACTGTAATAAGAATGGTAATGCAGGTATTCATAGTTTTCCTCTTAAAAAAACGTACAGGCAGCAGTCTGTGTCAGAGGTGTGCCATACGCCATATCAGATAGGGCACCCTGTGGCACTAGGGAATTCATCTGAAACTGGCGATAGGCCTACTGCTTATGAAATCAGGGGTCCAATGTCTCTTTCAAACTTACTTGCAACTGACTGCAACTGTACATGCTGTGTCAATTTTTTCAGATGCACTAAAGCCAAATTAGTGGTCTTTAAAGGGACCATTGGAGGCCACCACCCAAAACGTAGACACTTTCTGCATTCAATGATGCATGAGGCAGACAAAGCACATCATTTTCCATAGGTATTTTTTTCCTGGAACAGATCACTTGTTTGTCGCCAGAGGCTATAGCTTGAACATGGCTGACCAGGAGGCTTCCTTGCTCTTATTGCTTGCCTCGGGCATATTGGCAGGATTTACAGGATGATAATCAACCTGTTTGGCCACGTTATGAACACACCTTCCATGGCCATCAAAACCTGTAGTAGGACTCCTAACCAGATCTTCTAGCTCAGAGGCAGGGACACCACCCAACTGCACCACAAGACCTTCTTACCAAAAAATTAAGTTAAAAATTCTTTACTTACCTAAATGTAGAACCAAGGTGCACCTCTCCTGTGTCCACATCAAACCCATGAATTGCTGCTGGCAACTTCTTGCATCTCCTCCCCAATGCCTGCCACATGCCACCACCCCACCTCGCTCCCCCACCATCTCAGCTGGCACCTAGCTGGCTGAATTTACTTTCCATGACCATTAAGCTGTGACTGGCAGCCAATGATTTTATCAATGAGGTCAATGGTCCATTTTGCCATGGTCCTGCCAAAGGCGTCATTAGGTTTTGTGCAGCATGTATTGGAACACTGGAACATTCTAAACTAATTTGGCAAAAGAAAAATACTGCAGATATCAGAAATGTGAAATAAAAACAGAAAATGCTGGAGATACTGAGCAGGTCAGGTAGCATCTGTAGAGAGAGAAGCTGAGTTAATGGCCCTGACATTAATCTGAAGGCGGTTCCTGTGCAGGGTGTGGAATTGAGTGGGGGAAACCCACAAGTCAATTGAACAGATCAGAATCTGCGATCTCAACTCAATTGAGCCAATGGCCAGGATGTTTCCGATAGCGATCGGCCAGGGCGGAAGTGGGCAGGGCAGGCGTGGAGCCGAGCGCTGCTCGTGATTCTCAGATGAGTGCCTTGCTGCCCTCTTCGAGGAGGTGGCAGCACGCCGTGAGATCCTGGTGACAAGGGATGTGACGTGGAGGCCCCCACACCTAACAAAATGTGCCTGGCAGAAGGTGGCAGAATGGAGAATGGGTCAGCTCCCACAATATGGTGAGACACACCTGGTGCAGTGCCACAAGTGGTTTAATAACCTCTTGCGATCGGGAAGGGTGAGTATCATGTTGGCATGGGTCGCTTAGCACAGCGCTTAGGTTGGCAACCCCCCCCCCCCTCCCCCCCTACCCCAACTCCCCGGCACCTCCACCCACAACTCCACAACTCAGAATTTTGTTTTTGTATTCATTCATTCACGGGATGTGGGCTTCGCTGGCTGGGCCAGCATTTATTGCTCATCCCTAGTTGCCAGTGAGAAGGTGGTGGTGAGCTACCTTCTGGATCTGCAGGAGCACCCACACCACTGTTAGGGGGTGAATTCCAGGATTTGGACCCAGCGACAGTAGAGGAGCGGCAAAACATTTCCAAGTCAGGATGATGAGTGACTTGGAGGGGAACTTCCAGGTGGCAGTGTTCCCATCTATCTGCTGCCCTTGTCCTTCTAGGTGGTAGCGTTCATGGGTTTGGAAGGTCTTAGAGTGTGAGTGGCAAGTGTGATGGACGCAGCATCTGGGCAAGGGGGTCAGCCGTGGCTGCTTGGAGTGAGTGTATGGTGGCTCCAGGGTCATGAATTGGATGATACCTGCAATGTTTCACTCAAGTGGGGTTGGCCAAGCTGCAGTAGCAATGCAGGTACAGGGTGGACTAATCAATGCTCCTCTCTCCTTTCAGGAGAAGACAGCACACAATAATGCAGAGAGGCTGCGGACTGGCGGAGGACAGCCCCACCTTCTCATCATCACCAGATACGAGCAGGAGGTGTTGGAGCTGGAGAGGCGCCATGTGCCCAGGTCAAGTGGCCGCAGTGAGGTTGGGGTGCCACTGGGAGGTAAGAGCGCCGTGTACTGAGGTCACAATGTCTGTCAGTGCAAACATTCCACTGTTGACTGTATTGATTTCAGCATCCAACATGGGATTCCCATTGATAATGGAAGGAGGAGCCAGGTGCCAGGAATACACATTAACAGTGTAACGACTTCAACTAATCAAATGTCCTTGTTCTTCCTTTCAGCCTCACCAGAGCACGCCCACACGCAGGAGGCAGAGGGACAGCCACTGACCCCTGAGGGCACAAAAGTCATTAACGCAGCATCATCACACCATCTCAGCCAGGCAGGCACCAGCGCAGGTACCAGCACCTCGGTGGGAATAAGATCATTGGCTAGTATCTCGGTGCACAGCGGTGAGGGCACTTCAAACTCGTGTGAGGTGTAGGTGGAGGCAGAAAGTGACCAAGATGCCGGAAGTCGGAGAAATGCTGGGGACCAGGAATATGCTCAGTTGGTGGCTGATGATGAGCCTCTGGAGTCATCCCTGAGGCAGCAGATGCTGGAAGTCCAGCAGGGTGTGTGGGAGGATCTGACCAGCTGAGGCCAATGCCACTGTGAGGACTTGCAGGTACCCTGATTGAGTCCCCGGAGGAGACTCTCCATGAGAGTCGCCACTCTCTCCATGGAGTAGGTAGTGCACTCGGCCATGAGGGTCATTGCATTGCTCATACTCCATATGGACTCCTCCAACACGGAGACCATGACACGCATTCCCTCATGTATCTCCGCGAGATCCTCCCACACACCCTGCTGGACTTCCAGCACCTGCTGCCTCAGGGATGATTCCAGAGGCACATCATCAGCCACCGACTGAGCATATTCCTGGTCCCCAGCCATCCTCCGACTGCTGGCGTCCTGGGCACTCTCTGCCTCTGCCTGCACCTCAAGCGAGTGTGAAGTGGTCTCACTGCTGTACACCGAGGTACTAGCCGAGTTTATACGCACCGAGGTGCTGGTATCTGCGCTGGTGCCTGCCTGGCTGAGAGGGTGTGATGCTAGTGTGCTTAGGTCCTCTATGTCCTCAGGGGTGACCGGCGGTCCTTCAGCCTCCTGACCCCGAGGGTTTTCTGGTGAGCCTGAAATGAAGAACAAGGACATGTGATTAGTTGAAGTCGTTACACTGTTACTGTGCCTGCCTGGCACCCGGATCAGGGTGCCCTCGTCTTTCCATTATCAATGGGGATCCCATGTTGGAGGCTCAAATCAATATAGAGACAACAGTGGAATAATTGCAATGACAGACATTCTGACCTCAGTGCACTACGCTCTTACATCCCTGTGGTACCCCAACCTCACCGCGGTCAGTTGATCTGGGCGTATGGCGCCTTTCCAGCTCCAGTGCCTCCTGCTCATATCTGGTCAAGATTAGAAGGTGGGACTGCCCTCCGCCAGTCTGCAGCCTCTCTGCGTTATTGTGGGCTGTCTTCTCCTAGAAGGAGAGAGGAGCATTGATTAGTCCACCCTGTACCTGCATTGCCATTGCAGCCTGGCCAACCCTACCTGAAGAAACTCTTGCAGGTCTCAGCTGATTTGTGATCCTGGAGCTGCAAAACACTCATTCCATATAGCCAGGGCTCACCCCCTCACCCAGATGCTGCCTCACTGACATTTTCCACTCACACTCTAAGAACTCTAAGGTCCGGGGAGGGGGCCACCTAACTGCTGTGCTAAGTGACCCAATCCAACACGGTACTCACCCTTCCCGATCGCAGGAGGTCATTAAAGCGGTTGTGGCGCTGCACCCATGTGCGCCTCACCACATCATGGGAGCTGACCCTGGATGCCACCTCCTCCCAGGCATGTTTGGTTAGGTAGCCGGGGGGGGCCTCCTCCTCCTGTCCCTTGTGACAAGGATATCCGGCCTACTGCCACCTCCTCCAGGACGGCAGCGAGACACTTGTCTGAAAACCTCAGGGCCGACTACCCCGCTGACCTGTCCTCCCACCTGCCCTGTTCTCCAATGACGTTCTGCGTCCGTACTGCTCTGCAAATTCAATGGCAGCCTTCGCGCGGCTGCCTGCGCTGCTTTTGAATAGGCTGCCGGGCCAGCATTGGACCTCGCAGACATTGGGCTCCTGTCCTTGCCCGCCCCTTCCCACTGACCCCGGAGATGCGCATTACACGGACGGGCCTTAATTGGCCCACCCGTGTAAAATGGTGGTGCGCACCCGATCGTGGGTGGCGGTTGGGTTCCCGACCTCCCCTGCCCACTCCCGTTGATCCTGCTTGACATGGGAAAAATTCGGGCCTTGACTTCTGAGTTCTTATCTCCATGCTATGCAGCAGGTGTGATGCACAGCAGCATGAAGTGATGCAGCTGTATTTAAAGGGAGACACCACAAATGTAAATTAGAGGTTTTCAGGATGGATGAGCAAGGACAGCATTTGGATTTAATGATACTTTGCTGGAATACTGCTTTCTTCAGAAGAAGAACACACTTTCCCCAAAAATGGGAGATAGAAACCTGCGGCTGTCACCAAAAAGGCATGGTTGGAGGTAGCTGAGGAAGTGAACAGCTTAGGCATTGTATCTAGGTCATGGGTGCAATATAGGAAGTGGTTTAATGACCTAACCAGGCAGGAAAATTGAGTACATTTTCTTACTCACCTACACCCTATGGCTTAAGACCCCCTGCACCCTCGCCCCACACTCTGTCTTGCCAAGTGCACTCCATCATGTCAATCAACCTTCACAACCACTCAACTTGAGCAGCACACAGCCTTTCTATGCGCTTCATCAAATTACTATATATTCACCCACAGCTGACACTCACTTCAGTTCTTTATATAATGTATTGCATGTGTTCCATACGCTAAGATTTTCCACTCCAGTTTGTGGCAGGCATCATGGCGTGTGTGAGGGGGGAGGGGGAGATTTGGCGGGAGGGACCGAGATTGGTTTCATGCTCTGGAAATCACAGTGGGATCATCCGATGGTTTCCGCCATGGAGGCCGGCGTGAAAACGATTTTTATCCTGCCAGTGGGATGCAAAGTAAGGCCCGGCTGGAATTGTTCCCCCCACGCCTGATTTACTGTTATACCAGCGGGAAAACATGTCGGCCCAAGTCACGTCTGGGCAAGCATGACATGCAAAAGTCGGGACTTACCCCTCGGGCCTTGCTCAGATCGCGGACATCCGAGGAGATGAAGATACCGGAGCCCTGCACCTACTGGACCCTGGAGGAACACGTGCATCCCATTCTGGGTGGATCCTCATGAACGTGGCTCCGTCGCGAAGCAGCTCTCAGAAGGTGGGAGGTCCCCACGCAGCAGCTTCGACTTTGCTGAGGCTTCGGACCTTCATGGACTTCACTGATGCTTTAGATCTGCTTCAGGACTTCAGGACTTCACCATGGGCTCGCACCATCTTCCAGGGACTTCACCATGGGCTCGTACCATCTTCCAGGGACTTCACCATGGGCTCGCACCATCTTCTGGGGACTTCACCATGGGCTCGCACCATCTTCCAGGGACTTCACCATGGGCTCGTACCATCTTCCAGGGACTTCACCATGGGCTCGCACCATCTTCTGGGGACTTCACCATGGCCTCGCACCATCTTCCAGGGACTTCACCGTGGGCTTGCACCATCTTCCAGGGACTTCACCATGGGCTCGCACCATCTTCCAGGGACTTCACCGTGGGCTCGCACCATCTTCCGGGGACTTCACCATCCGCTCGCACCATCTTCCAGGGACTTCACCATGGGCTCGCACCATCTTCCAGGGACTTCACCATGGGCTCACACCATCTTCCAGGGACTTCACCATGGGCTCGCACCATCTTCCAGGAACTTCACCATGGGCTCGCACCATCTTCCAGGGACTTCACCATGGGCTCACACCATCTTCCAGGGACTTCACCATGGGCTCACACCATCTTCCAGGGTTCACCGTGGGCTCGCACCATCTTCCAGGGACTTCACCATGGGCTCGCACCATCTTCCAGGGACTTCACCATGGGCTCACACCATCTTCCAGGGACTTCACCATGGGCTTGTACCATCTCTCAAGGACTTCGCTATGGGCAGGTACGGATGGGCGGTGATGGGGGGGCAGAGGGAGAGGAAGGTTCAAGTATGAGTGGGAGTAAAAGGTGTACCGGAGGGTGGGGGTGGTGTGAGGTTGGGAGTTGCGTGGGGAAGGTGTTGTGGGGGGAACGTGTTGTGGGGTGAAGTTGGGAGGGGGTGGTGAAGGTGTTAAGGGGGTGAAATTAGGAAGGGACGCAGAGATGTTAAGGGGGTGAAGTTAGGAAGGGACGCAAAGGTGTTGCGAGAGTGAAGTTGGGAGGGGGCTAAGGTGTAAGTGGGGAGGAAAGTGCAAGGGGGAGGAAAGTGCACGGAGGTGGGATGGTGTAAGGGGGGGTGTGATGGAGGGTGGAAGGTGTAAGTGAGGGGGAAGGTGTAGGGAGAGGGGAAGGTGTAAAAGGGGGTGGGGAGAAGGGTGGAATATCCAGGTGAACGTGCAAGGGAGGGATCTGTGGAGTCAATGTGAGCCAACTGGGGAGCCAACTCAGAATGGGTGTGGGAGGATGGAATGATGAGGGTGAGAGGGGGCAGAGGGAGCTGGTAGGGTGGGAGGGTAAGGGTGCATTGGTACCAGTAGAAGGGACGACGAGGGTGGTTGGTGGGGACACGAAGGCAAACATGGACCCTGGGGGTGGAAAGGAGGAGGTCGCAAGGTCAGTGTGGATGGGGGTGGGATTTCCTCGAAGGTAGGGAACGTATATGTTCACCTGGGCATTATCTGAAGGAGAAAGGTTCGAGCTGCAGGGTAACGGTGGGGAGGTGGAAGGTGTTGCCGGGGGAGTCCACTGTGATGGGGGAAAGGACATGGGTGACTCGGGGAGGGGAAAAGATGGGGAATATGCTTTACAAATTGAAAGTGAGAGGAGCCTCGTGTGGGACAGGCACAGGTGCTGCATTGGAGTATGGTCAGTGGGTAAGCGGAGATGCAGGTCAGCTCAGATGGACAACTGAAAGCGAACCCCAGCAGGCAGCATTGCAAATGCTCAGGGAATTGAGATGAGTGTGATTGAGGAAGGCTCTGTGTGCGTGGGAGAGTGCTTGCACGAGGCTCCGAAAGGCCCTGACACACACACACTTCTCCCTCCAGATTCACTCCTGGCCTGGCTGCATGCAGCTGAACTGCTTGTGGGGGGAGAGGGTGGGGTTGCAATGGTTGACCCTGTTCCTCTAATGACTTTAGCATGTGTCCTCTGGAGAGGCAAGGTCTGGAGGGCTTGCTTTGGCTGTCCTCCTGTGGGACGGCTGCTCCCTCTGCGGTGACAGTGGATGAGGTTGAGGGGGGTCACAGGCAAAGGGAACTAGGAGGGACCGGGCAGCCTCTGAGCTTCCTGAGTGGATGACCCAGGGGTGTCCAGCTGCTGCTCCTCCTCCCTTTGGGTGCCTGAGGGCCCCGGTCTGACTCCTTGAGGGAATGGAGCACCTGAAGGGACATTGAGGTGTCCTGTTCCCCCCTCGCGTTGCCACTGTAGGAACTCACCCATGTCTACTGCACTGGGGTGCAGGTCTGTGCACATCTTCATGCTCTGCTGGATCAGAGTCTCCATGGCGTCCACCATCCTTCCCACAGAGACCTCCATGCACGCACCTGTGGGCACCACTTCATCAACGAGCAGGTGGGCATAGCCCTCCAACTTGCGTACCACTCTGTTCGGGGCTTCCAACAGCTTTGTGTGATGTTCCCCCGCCTTCTACTGGCTCTCCACGATGAGTTGGAAGGCTGTGTCCAGAGGCTCGTCATCTGACTCGGACCTCAAAGATGTCTCTTCCCCAGCAGTCCTCTGGGTGCTTGGAGCTTGGCTAAACCTGCCCCCTCCTGCTGCAGACACTTGTCCGCGTGGTGACCGCCAGATTGTGAACCTGAGCCTACTCTTCATCTAGGTCCCGCTGAGGTGTGTGTCTCTGCGCTGGTGGAGAGTGTGGGTAAGAGCAGTGACAGGTCTTCCAGGCTGCTTATTTCCGGCTCTTCGATGGGGGAGGTGTCCTCTTGGCTGGAGGTGAGGACATGGATGAGGCTGAGGGACTGGCTGGCTGAGGGTGTTGTTCACTTGGCAGAGCTCCCTGTAAACCAAAGTAGAGATAATTAGTGCAGGGCAGCAGAGTCAAAAGCAGGAGAGAGAGCACTCACAGTTGTGTTGAGAGAGGGATGAAATGGTGCAGGATCCTCACCTGGATGTTCACTGCTGACCTCCCCGTCACCGCAGGAATGGTCCACGTCCTCACCAGCCAGCGCGATGGCGCGCTACTCAAGGTGAGGGGCTGAATATCAGCCACTCCATCCCTGGTCTGGGATCACCTCCTCCTGTTGTGAGCCAGCTTCTCCTGTATGAAAACAGATGGACAGAGCGTGAGCCGGATGCATGCCACAGCAGATGTTAAGGATATGTGAAATGTTTCTATGATGAGCGGAGCCATGGATGGGTTGAGGATGCGAGCTCCAGGGGATATGAGCCTGATAGAGATGTGAGGGTGTGTGTGAGAGTTAGTAGTGTTGTCTCTTGAGGTGTGAAATCCCTGTGCACGTGTAACGGGTTTGGGAGTGTGTGTTGAGAGTGATGAGGTGGTTGACTTAACCTGGCGGAACAGTTAGGATCTTTCATCATCTTCCTGCACTGGATGGCTGACCTCCTCTGTGCTCCATTGGCGCTAACCGCCACTGCCACTGCCTCCCAGGATGGATTGATGACTCTGGTAGACCTCCTGTGGCTAGAGTGGGAGTAGAGGACATCGCGGTGGGCCTCAACGGGGTCCAAAAGGCACTCCAGTGAGGTGTCACTACATTTGGGGGCTGCCATCTTCCTGGCTTTCAGAGCCATCTGTCGCCTGGAGCCGTCCTGGTCTGAAGGTATGAAGTAGGCTGTGCTCTGGTGCGCTTTAAGTATGGCGCCTGGAGTGCAGAAGTCCTCTGGTGACAGCATTACGGGCAAATCCGAGGCTACCCACCAGCGATTGGATATGTTTCCTGTGTATGCATTATTAATGAGGCCTGAAACAGATGGTATGGCCCAAAAAAACTGCCATTGCGGCCAATGGGAAAAACAGTTTTTCACAGCTGCCACTGCACTCAGTGCAATTCAGGGAACTCCGCCCATTGTCATCCATTGGGTGAAGGCCTCATTTTCACTCACTCTCAGGTCTGTTTTTCAGCTCCTTATTGCAAAAGAGAGTGGAAAATGCGAGAGAGAGAGAGAGAGAGAGGGTCAGGATTGGAAGTGGACCATCACAGATAGTACAGCTCAGAGAGGAGGAAGTCCTGGAGATAAGTGGAGCAACTGTGTCACTCTCAGTCAGAGATGAAGAGAAATTGGGAGCTTACAGATAGCTGTTGACAGAATTATACACATATACTGACTTTATTTCATAAATGACTGAACAAAGGGAATGCTGAGTATAGTGACTACCAACATTATGACTTTTCTAAGACAGAATCATATCCTTTTCTTTTGATTTCCAAGCCCTTTAAATAGAGCAAGTGTACCCAAAACATCCACGAGGATGATCCTTCAGAGGTATTCATTCCTTCTGAGAGTGCACCATCCCAGGATCTACAGGCTTTCCCCAGTGCAAATACCCACACTGCAGTGGGTCCGATTGGACAGTTAACTGGGTTTTCATCTGTGATTCATACTCACAAATGAGCATAAGCAAACACTGATGGCAGTGGCAGCTGTAGCGAGTCCACTTTGGGTGGTGCAATGCTCTCCAAGCCCTGATCATGCTAAATGCAGAAGCTGAACCCCAGGGGCTACCATTGAGAAGGAGAATTCTAGAGGTTGATTAGCAACTTAACCAGCTATGAAAAGCTAGGGCATTCACACTCTCATAATAGCAGAGAGGATTGAGGAGACTAACTTCATACGGAGTGGATTGGTGGTACAGGGAATAGTGAGAATGCCTGCTATGGAGAGCAGGTTGCCTTTAATGTTCCCTGTAAGCTGCATGTGCGTGTGGCTGTGCAGCGACCAGGAAGGGACCAGACAGGTCACGCACAAGTTGCCTTCTTCAAGATACCATGCATGTGCAGCTGTTCAAAAAAAATTAAAGGGAATGTTCATTCCGAATGAATGGGCTGCACACAATGAAGTAAGAATAAGACAGAGCATACACCTCCTTATAGCTCCAAAAAAGGCTCTGAAATTAGTCTGTGCAGGCTCTGTATGCAAACTTATCCTGCTGTCTTAACAACAGGTTACTGATCTCACCAAGCTGGCCTGCAGCAGAGTGATAGGAGTGATGGGGCACTGACCCAGGATACGACGATGGTGAAAAAGTAATGGAAATGGAACTCCATAAGCATGACCCAGACCTCCCTGTCGCTTGCCATTTCAACACACCACCCTGCTCTCATGCCCACGTGTCCGTCCTTGGCCTGCTGCATTGTTCCAGTGAAGCTCAACGCAAACTGAAGGATCAACATCTCATCTTCTGATTAGGCACTTGACAGCCTTCTGGACTTAACATTGAGTTCAACAATTTCAGATCATGAACTCTCTCCTCCATCCCCACCCCCTTTCCGATCCCCCTTTTTCTAATAATTTAGATATCTTTTTAATATATTTTTCTTTTCCCACCTATTTCTATTATTATTTTAAAATTTATTCCCAACCATTGTTTTATCTCCACCTTTTAGCCTATTTCGGTCCCTTCACCCCCACCCCACCCCCACTAGGGCCATCTGTCACTTGCTCATCCTGCTTTCTACCCTTAATGTCACCATTAGCACATCCTTTAGATAATATCACCACCATCAACACCCCTTTGTCCTTTTGTCTATGACATCTTTGGCAATCTCTGCCTCCACCTATCACTGGCCCTCTATCCAGCTCTACCTGTCCCACCCCCCTCAAACAGCTTATATTTCACCTCATTTTTATATTTCTTTAGTTCTGATGAAGAGTCATACGGACTCAAAACATTAACTCTGTCTTCCTCTCCGCAGATGCTGTCAGACCTGCTGAGATTTTCCAGCTCTTTTTGTTTTTTGTTTCACTATAACGTGCTTGGTTTTGTACTCTATGCCTCTAATTATAAAGACCAGGGTCCCATTGAAGACTTCATAATCTGATTTGTCAACCTGCCTTGTTCAAGGATTTGTGCACATATTCCCCATGGGTAAAATGTTTAGCTCGGCAGGCGGGCGCGACCCGCTAACCGAGCGTAAAATGGCGCGTGATGGTGTCGGGCCAGTGTCCCGACGTCATCCCGCACTCACGCGATATTTCGGCCGGCAGGTACATGCCGAAGTGGGCAGCGTGACCGCCGACAACTAAAAGGCCCGTTAAGGCCATTAAATGATCAATTAACTTGAATTTTTCGCTGCCTGCCTAACCTTACGGTTAGCAGCCTTTGCACTTTTTAGGAAACCTCATCCACGGGCGGGATGAGGTTTCCTAAAGCAAATAAAAATAAAATAAAAATGTTAAAACTTAATTAGTGACATGTCCCTGCTCATGTGACAGAGTCACATGAGGGTACATGTTTCATTACATTTTTATTTTCTTTATTTTTTTATATAACACTTCATCTCCCGGAGGCAGCTCTGTGCCTCAGGGAGATTATGACGTGCGTACTTGTGCGCAGGCGTGAAGATCGCGCTCGGCTGGCTTGCAATCCCCACCCCCCCCCACCTGCACAGGCAGCACTGAGTGCTGTCACTTGCGTTTCACACTGGGAGGGCCATAATTGGACCTCCAGCATGAAATTGCCTTCCGGCCTTGATCGCGGGCAGTGGTCGGCTTCCCGACCGCCCTCACCCGCCCCCGATGAGCCAGCCTGACATGGGTGAAATTCTGCCCCAGTTCTCTCTGCTCCAGTTTAGAATGGTGTCCTTTATTTTACATTGTCTCTCCCCGTTCTTCCTTCCAAAATGTATCATTTCACACTCGTGCCCAGTGTTCACAGAGCTGTCTCCTGAGGCTGCATGTAGGACACAACAGCTATCAGCAATGACTCATGTCAGTGCCCGCTACACTTGCCAAACAATCCATGGTAAATTGCATCATTGAAAAGTTCTACAGAACCATCCCACCTTTGTTTAAATTGGAATCCTCTTTCCTCTCTATTACTGTGGACAGTGTGCCTGGCAGGCCTGCCAACACATGCAGTTGCTGTTGTGCCATTTCAGTGCTGGCCCCTGGAGTCTGTATCCCTCTCCTGATCAGCTGAGCTTGGAGGTGTGTAGTAACCTGATGTGTAATATACCTTTAAGACGGATGTTATAAAGGAAAATCACATGATCTTTGTATCCAATAGCAGAGTAGCATGGGCTACCTCTGCAGTCGGTAGTGTTGAGTTAGAGTCTGAAGTGTAAAGACAGAGTTTTGCGTTGTAAGCACACAAGTATAGCTGCTGAGTTCCTTTTGTAAATAAACAGAATGTGTTTCTTCTAAGAACGGTCTACTGATCTTCTCTGTCTTTGGTGCCAACTCAGTCACCCTGAAACAAGCGTGCAACTTGGATCCTTTAGCCCCAACAAACCAGGGTACAGGATCCAACAAACTGGCGACGAGAGTAAAAAGCAAGAAAAAGACATGAAGGGCCGAGAAAAAGCAAGAAAGAACGAAGGAAATCAAGAGAATCGAAATCAGGCCGTACCTCGCACGGTAATTGCAAGGAAAGAAAAATTCCTGTCCTAATCATCAAAACAACCCCCTCAGAGCATGCCACATTTGGAAGAGTTGAACCTTTTGATCCAGCCTCGGACGATTGGTCTCATTATGTTGAATGCCTTGCGTCCTTCTTCCAGGCAAACGACATTGCGGGGGAGGGGAAGAAGTGCCCGATCCTCTTATCCACATGTGGGAGTAAGAGATATGGATTACTTTGAAATTTGTTGGCACCCAGTGCCCCAGATATGAAAAGTTTTGCTGACTTAGTGAGCCTTGTAAAGAATAATTACCAGCCAAAGCCCTCGGTAACAATGCAGTGGCTCAAATTTAATTCAACAAATAGAGCCACGGGGGAGACAGTTGCTTATTATGTGGCAAGTCTGAAACAATTAATAAAATATTGTGAGTTTGGTACATCTATCAATGATATGCTTAGAGATCGTTTGGTGTGCGGTACAAATGAAGATGCGATTCAGAAGAGATTACTGTCTGAAACAAATTTTAATTTTCAGAAGCCATTGAAAATTGCTCTGCCGATGGAAGGGACAGGAACTCGGAAGCCATACAAGGAGCGCAAAATGGTGCCGTCCTCCACGTTGGGTGGGGAGCCTCAGCCAAAAAGAGTGCGAAAGTACACGGCTTTGTTCAGAAGTGGGAAGCAGCCACCGCTAGCAGACAAATAAAAAAAGATGACTTAGCAGCAAAAACATGGCATAATGGTGACAGAGGTGGAAGCAGACAACCTTGTAGTGAATGAACCACAGTTTAAAAAAATCGAATGTTTTTTCCGTCATTGAAATGGACACCTCATGAGACATTGTAAAGATAGAATCAGATTTTCAAACAAACATATCCCAGTGAGACCTACAGCATTAAAAAACCTGAAGTAATAGATTCAGATATTCACTTGTTTAGTTTAAAGGTAGGAAGAACGGAACCTATCTATGTAACCATGAGAGTGAATGAGAGGCCGATAAGAATGGAGGTAGATACTGGTACAGCCACTACGTTGATAGGTGATCATACTTTTAAATACCTGAATCATGGGGAATGTAAACTAAATGTGGGAGAAACTGATGCCAAATTGAAAACTTACACAGGAGAAGACATACAAGTCAAGGGCATAAGTAAAGTCACAGTACACTACGGATGTCAAACAGTGAAATTACCCTTGATGGTGGTAACAGGCAAGGGACCTAGCCCCCTTGGATGAAACTGGCTGAAAGAAATTAAATTGGAATGGGCTGGTATCCTCTAACAGAGAACTAATGGGCTATCAGAGCTACTACAAAAATATGCCTCAGTCTTCAAAGACGAACTTGGAAAGACCGAGTTGCTACAAGCAAAAATTGATGTGGATCCAGAAGCAACACCCAGATTCATGAAGGCAATGCAGGAAAAGATAGACACCGAACTAGGCAGATTAGAAAAACTGGGAGCGATACAACCAGTGCAGTTTTCAGAATGGGCAGCACCAATTGTGCCTGTTCTCAAACCTGACCAAAGTGTTCGAATTTGTGGGACTACAAATTAACAGTCAATAAAGTGGCTAAGTTGGACAGACACCCCGTACCAAAAATTGAAGACCTTTACGCTAAATTGGCAGGTGGAACTGCCTATACAAAGCTTGATATAAGTCATGCTTATCAACGATTGGAGCTAGAGAAGGCCTCCCATTTTGTCACCATTAATATACACAAAAGGTTGTACCAATACACCTGCTTACCTTTTGGTGTGTCTTCAGCTTGCGCCATATTCCAAAGAACCATGGAAGGTTTACTGCAGGGACTGCCCCACGTTGTAGTTTATTTAGGTGATGTTCTGGTGACAGGGTTCACTGAAAAAGAACATTTGGTAAACTTGGAAGAAGTTTTAAAATGTTTTTCGCAGGTGGGAACACGTTTTAAAAAGAAAAGTGCATATTTCAAGCGAAAGAGGTAACCTACCTAGGTCACAAGGTAGATTCACAAGGCCTACACCCAGTTGAGGAAAAAGTGAAAGCCATTAGAGAGGCACCAGCACCGAAGAATACATCCAAACTCAAATCATTCTTGGGGATAATCAATTACTATGGATGTTTCTTGCCTAATTTGTTGACCGAACTGGCACCACTGTATTACTTGCTCAAGAAAAAACAATTATGGCCTTGGCAAACACCACAGGAAGAAGCTTTCACACAAGTGAAACAGTTGTTGCAATCATCTACCCTACTAATACATTTTGACCCGGAGAAAGAGCTGATGTTGACATGTGATGCGTCTCCCTTTAGAGTGGGAGCAGTGCTTTCCCATCACATGAACGATGGATTCGAACGGCCTGTAGGGTATGCATTGAGAATGCTCAATACAGCAGAAAAGGGATACTCACAGATAGAAAGAGATGGCCTGTCAATTATCTTTGGTGTTAAGAAATTTCGCCAATATGTACACAGTCGTCATTTTACTGTCATATCGGACCACAAGGCCTTGCTGGGATTATTCAGTGAACACAAGACTGTACCACCTATAGCCTCAGCATGAGTACAAAGATGATCTTGGCAGCATATAAGTATACTTTCATTCATAGACCCGGAAGCCAAATTGCAAACGCTGATGCACTTAGTCATTTGCCCATGCAAGTAAATGGTGAGGAAGTTCCAATTCCTCAAGAATTAATTTTATTATTGAACTTCCTGGGTTAATCACTGATATGTGCTAGACAGATTAGAGATTGGTAAACTTGGAAGAAGTTTTAAAATGTTTTTCGCAGTTGGGAGTATGTTTGCAAAAGAAAAATATACATTCCAAGCAAAAGAGGTAACCTACCTAGATCACAAGGTAGATTCACAAGACCCAGTCTTATCCAAAGTACGAGAACAAGTTCTTTATGGTTGGTCATAAGAACAGGAATCTGACGAAATGAAACCATACTTTCAGAGAAGATACAAAATAACCAGCCAGGAAGGCATCTTATTGTGGGGAGCACAAGTGATTGTTCCTCCAAAAGGACAAAAGCCATTGTTGTCTGAACTTACCCACGCACATCCAGGATTTTCCCGAATGAAGGTCGGATCACGCAGCTGCCTGTGGTGGCCTGGGATGGATGGAGAAATAGAGAACTTAGTGAGAAGTTGTATGCAGTGTTAGCAAGTGCAAAAATTACCTTCAACAGCTCCATTACACCCTTGAGAATGGCCAGGAAGGCCATGGGTGCGATTACCCATCGACTATGTGGGACCCTCTAAGGGAACATTATTTCTGCTTATCGTCGATGCACATTCAAAATGGATGGACATATATAAAGTGAAGTTGCCGACATCTTCTACTACATTTGACAAGCTACGGCAAAGTTTTGCAATCAAAGAACTACCAGAACTGGTTGTATTAGACAACGCAACAGTATTTATGAGTGCTGAGTTTCACCGATTTATCAGCCTCAATGGTATTACTCATGTAAAAACTTCACCATACCACCCTTCTGCTAATGGACTGGTCGAGAGAGCAGTTCAGATGTTCAAAGTCTGTTATGAAGAAATTGTCTGGAGATTCTATTGTGACTAAACTAGCAAGTTTTCTTTTCCATTATAGGACCACCCCTCATATGACAAATGTTGTCACACCTGTAGAATTGTTGATGAAGTGTGGTCACCGATCGAGATTGAGCCTAATTATGCCAAACTTGGGGCGAAGGTGGAAGGAAGTCAGGAAGGCAGAAAACTGGGCATGACTGTCACAATCATGACAGGACGTTTAATGTGGGAGTGAAGGTATATGTGAAGAATTTTAGAGAATGACCAACATGGTTGTTTGGTGAAATAAGTCCAGTAACTGGACCTCTTTCCTACCATGTGAAAGTGGAAGATTGAGTCATACGGAAACATATGAATCATATAAGATGAGGAGAAACAAAATATCCAGAAATTATTCCACCAGAATTCGTGACTGAGTCAACGTCTCCTGTTGAAAGAACTCAAATAAGTACAGATGTACCTGAAGGATCGGCTGTACCTGAAAGAGTCGAGGAAATAGATTTGCAGGTGCCTACCAAAGAGCCAGATGCTCAGACAACTTCAGTGAAGGAGGTTCTGGATAAAACATCAGAAGCTGTAGAGCTGAGACTTTCTGTATGCATAAGGAAACCCCCAGAGAGACTGACTTTGTAAATTACTTATCTGTGTGAAAAATGACATTTTGAGAAAAATTGTGAAATGTATTCCTGAGTAAAGGGGGAGGGATGTAGTAATCTGATGTGTAATATACCTTTAAGACGAATGTTGTAATGGAAGATCGCATGATCTTGGTATCCAATAGCAGATTAGCGCAAGCTACCTCTGTAGTCGGTAGTGTTGAGTTAGAGTCTGGAGTGTAAAGACAGGGTTTTGAGTTGTAAGCACACAAGTGTAGCTGCTGAGTTCCTTTTGTAAATAAACAGAATATGTTTCTTCTAAGAACGATCTACTTATCTTCTCTGTCTTTGGTACCAACTTGGTCACCCCGAAACAAGCATACAACCCGGATCCTTTAGCCCCAACAAACCAGGGTACAGGGTCCCATAAGATGACAGTGTCCTCTAGCAGATCATCTCATCAGCTGTCCCTACCAACATTTTTTTCTCTTGTTCACTTGTTTCATGAGAGTGATCAAATGCAGTCCCATCTACCTGTCTACAAAGCCCAACTAAGATGCTTATATCATGCCAGTGCCTACAACACTTGTGTAATGTGCGACAGTGCAACCTAAGAAGTTATTAGCTCCTCTGAAGAGACTTTGTCCTCTCCCATCAAAGACTCTTGGTCTTTATGTGATGGTCCCGGAGGGAAGAAGAAAGGAGAAAGAAGAAGAAATATTAAGTGATGACACTTTGAGAATATTGATCTATACATGAATCATCAGAGTTGTCAATGTTCTGATGTCCAGTGAAGGTGACGTTGCTTTGTGGGAGATGTGGATGGGAAAGAGTCACATTGTTTCCCTTCTCTGCTGGACTGCCAGCCACCCATTGCCAATGCTGAGGGAGCTTAATACCCAGTGCATCCTGGTCTGTCAGGAAAATATCCACCATGTCACACAGCAACTCTATAAAACCTCCTCCTTCTTTTCATCTCTGTACTGTGCCTTTAAATAATTGAGGAGAAATTGCATGATGCGGATTCACGTCAGGCTCGTTCACACAGACATGAAGCCAGGCATCAAAATAATAAGGAGGCGTCCCAATGAAATCAGACATCCCTATACATCCCATGATGTTGTGCATTTGTCACCTGCTATGCTGTTCCCATCTTCACATTAACACCAGGGGAATTTGTATAGATACATTTGGATATCCCCTGGTTGTGTCCATTACTCATCCTTACAGTACATTGAGACATTCATGTTGCTGCGTAAATCATACCAGTATAAATAAAAGTTAAATTTGTCTTGAGTTTCATGACAGTATATTTATGTTCTGATGAAGTTTAGAGGATTCTACATTAATTTTAATCGATGCTAATCATTTCCATTAATTTTAAATTAATTTAAGTGATTTCCATTAATCAAAACTGCTTTGAAATGGTGCTCTGGGATACCTCGTGCACAAATACTTAGCACATTTCCTTCACGATTTGAATTGAATGCTAACCCATTTATTTTAAACAGTTCATGCTAGTATCCTAGGCCCTCATTTCAAAGCCAATAAGCTTCACATGATCTTTCTAATGTAATGGATTCCAATTAGCTTGTGCAAAACTTAATGGGCTAGAAATTGGTTTACCTCCATTTGCAGGCTTGGAGCCATAATTCGTGGTGTGCCTGTGCTGATCTGATGGAGGTTGGAAGTACCTAACTTTGGTGCTGCTACCTCATATACATGATGTGGCCCTGAGCAGATCCCATACTTCACTCCTCTCCGTGGTACTGATGGTAGCCTCTGCGCACTGCAGGGGGAAGAATTGGGTTGTGAGCTAACCTAATACTCCAGACAGCCTTCCCTTTTAAAAGGTGCACTCCATATAAAAGGGAAGATGCAGCAATGGAGTGAAGGCTACTGGCTAATCACCTGTGGAAGACTCAGGCTGAAAGGACGTCTCACAACAATGCACCTGGGAGAAGGCTTGCCAATTCAGTCACACTGTCCTGGAGTCACTGATGACACAAGTGGAGGTTGGGTGGTCGGAATCATCCCAGGATTGCACTAAGTGCGGTAGGGGGCAGGTAAAACAGTAGGTTACCTGCCGGTCACAATGGTGGCTTCTCACAACGTATCAACCCAAACCTGTTGCATTAATTATGCATTTCCAGGTAGCCATCCGTTTCCATGGCGGGCGGGCTCTTATTCGCCCTCCATGCCATCACCTCACTGCTTCATCACGCTGGGCGCCATATTTAAAGTTCAGCCGCGCACACACCTCTCAGCGCTTCCAGCCTAGGACTGCCGCACTGTGTACATGGCCCCAAAAGGCAAAAAGACTACAGCCCCCAGCTTCAATAATGTGTCCCTTGAGTGCTTTTTGGATGCCATGGAGGCTCACTGTAACGTCCTCTACCCTTACTCTGGCCGCAGGATCGGCAGCAACATCACCAATTGGCTTGGGAGGCGGTGGTCAGCGTCAATGCCCTGCAAAAGAGGAGACCTACCCAGTGTCGCAAGAGGGTGAATGATCTCCTTCGTCCTGCGAGGGTAAGTCACTCTTCTCATCACTCTGAACTTGCAGAATCAGAAACCCATCACACATCCACAGGGATCTCACTCACTGCTAGTTCAAGGGCCGTTACTGTTCACTTTTTCACACACACCTTCATCTATCCTTCCATGGCACTACTCAGCACCCACACATGCCAGGCATCCTTCTCCTCTGGCCTGGCAGGCGTCCTGCTTACACTCTCTCCATCTCTATTCATGCAGGACAAGCTGGCACACAAAAAGAGGGAGAGGTCACAGACTGCCTGAAATCAAGGTCCTCAGGGAATTTGAAAATAGAGTCATCCAGCTGGCTGGCGAGGATCTGGACCAGTCCTCTGCTGGCGGTGAGGTCGGTGATGCTCTACCAAATGAGGCAGTGCAACACCCATCAGGCAACCATGCTGTGAGTGATGTGTCCTCTTTCACAGGCCACTGTCGAGCATTAATTATCTCTCCTTGCTTTCACAGGCACATCTGCCAAACAGCCGATGGAGTCCATGACCCAGGACCTCCAATCAAGCACCCAAGAAACCTCTAGAGGTAAATCTAAAGGCACCTCCCCTGAAGTCCGGTCACAGCTTCACCCACACCCTCCACCAACGCGGAGACACACACCTCAGTGGGCCCTAGCTTTAGAGTAGTCCCAAGATCACAATCTGGTGAGCACACCACACTGTCTGATTCACAGCAGGTGGAGTCAAGGACTTCCCAGGTGTCTGGCACTTGGAGGACTGCTGGAGGCCAGAAATTTACTGAGTCCGAGTCAGATGACGAGCCTCTGGACTTGGTGACGACACAGTTGCTGGAACTGCAAAGGAAAGATCGGGAACATCAGGAAGGGATGTCTGCTGCACTCCTCAGATTGCAAGGCACAATGGAGGAGTCTGTCCACCTTCAGGCTGAGGTGATAGTGCCAGCATGCCAATGCACTGAGGTCAACACTGGTACGGTGGCGGCTGCCATGGAGACCATGGTCCAGGACTTCGGTCCTGCACTGCTGCTTGGGCTGAACTCCATTGTCGACGCCATAGATGGCCTCGAACGGTGTGTACACAACAGAGGTGCAGGTCAGCCCGATCTCACTCCAGCGACTCTTTCTCCTCAAGGAGTCAGCCATGGTCCCTTGGGCACCCATAGGAAGGGACCCACAGGTGTAGCCCCCATGGGGCCTTCCATTCCGGTGACTCCGGGAGTGGTTGGCCCATCGAATCTCTCCTTCCTGTGCCCTCAGCAGCTCCAGCTCCACAGGCCGAGGAGCGCGGGACTGAAGTGCAAACAAAACAGAAGCAAAAGGTTTTTCAAATAACTAAAAAGAGAGTGCAGCCTAAAACAACCTACATATGCATTTTCCACAGACTCCACAAGGCCGGAAAAAATGCAAGCGTCTTGGGAGCCTGTGAACCGACACATCCTCCGGTTGTATGGGACTGCTGCGTGTGACACCCTCCACCCCAGGTTCCCAATGGAAAGTGGGAGGACACTCCTGTAGAGGGCCCTCACTGGGGACCTCTGCTCCTGGATGGCAACAAGGCATGCTAGGCCATGTCCAGGTGGCAGGTGAGGGCAAGGAAATGAAGGGTGTGCAGCAGCTGCCCATACAAGAAACACCTCTGCGCTGTGCTAAATGACACAGAGGGCATTTCCACGAGGCAACTCAGGTTGTGGGGCTCTGGCTCCCGAGGGAAGGTTCGGGGTTTGGGGCCAATGTGGAATTCTGTCCTAACAGGGGTATGGTCAGATGGAAGACCACCCCGCACCTGCGCAACCTCGAGACCCAGAATGACGTTGGGGCCGAGCATGACCGCCCTAAGGTCATGGATGGCATTGGCCACGAGCCGGTTGTCTACTGACGTGCAATGCACCAACTCCTGTGGAATCATCCAGCCCACTCCTCTGCCACCCAGCCCGTCCCTGATCCTGGTCACACAGACGGCCACAGCCCTCCTCTCCTACAGCCACCGAAAGTGGCGGGGGTGCAGATTCTTGAGCAGTGGCTCTCTGATGATAGCCGCTACTCCTGACTGTGGAGAGCTGCATCGCAAGGCGACCATGTTCCAGACTTTGATCAGGTCCTGGTAAAAGACGGGCAACGCCTGCAAGGAGCCATGAAGGCCCCTTAGGGCTACAAACAGGAGCTGTATGTTAGAATTCATGCCGTACATCTGGTGGAAGAAATATATCACCAGGGCACACCATCTCGGAGGGGGCTCGAAGTAAAGGTATCACTGCAGGGCCTGAAGGCGGAAAGTTGCCACCAGGGTGAGTAGGCACACCAGCACCTGACTGCCCTCCCTAAGCAGGAGACTCAGAATCTCAGCAGCGATCCAGTGCCTTTTGTCGCAGAAGAAGTCGATAAGCATTCTCTAGACTTTTGTGACAAAATCTGGGGGTACCAGTCGGTAATACAACATGATGGCAATCAGCTGGTTTATGACCAGAACTCAACCCCGGTAAGACAGCACTCGGAGCAGCCCGGTCCAGCGCCGCAGGCTATTGGTGAATTTGGCCTCCACCTCTTGCCAGTTCGCCGGCCAGGATTCCTCAGCAGGGCAGAGGTGGACCCCCAGGTAGAGGAGGCTGATCCTGCTCCAGGTGAAAGGCCTGAGCTCCTTGGGTAGGGGATCCGTCTGCCACTGACTGACCAGGAGTCCAGAACATTTACCCCAGTTGATCCTGGTAGAGGATGCGGCAGAGTGGACCTACTGGCACTGGCGCATCGTCCGCAGGTCAGCCGGGTCGATGAACATGAGGAGCACGTCATCGGTGTAATCCAAGAGGATCACCCCGACGCCTGGCCTGTGCAGAAACAACCCCGATAACCTCCTCCACAAGAGGCGCAGAAAAAGCTCCACACAGATAGAATACAATTGGTCAGGCAGCCCTGACTCCTCTCCCAGATTGAAGGGGCGCCGTCAGGGACCCATTAACCTTAACTAGACACTCTGTGGCAGCGTACAGAAGTCAGATCCGGGCGACAAAATGTGTCCTGAACCTGAATGCTCGCAGAGCCCCGACTGAATATTCGTGATCCAACCTGTCGAACGCCTTCTCCTGGTCAAGAGGCAGGAAGGCGCTCTACAGACCAACCCTCTGGGAAAAGTAGATGAGGTGTCAGACCAGATGGATATTATCGAAGATGGTGCAGCCCGGAACCATGAAGGAGTGGTTGGGGTGGATCATGTGGTCCAGCACGGTGCCAAGGCAAGAAGACTTTGCCCTGGCAAAGATCTTGTAATCTGTGCTGAGGAGGGAGACCGGGCGCCAGTTTTTAAGGTGGCGGAGATCCTCCTTCTTTGGCAGCAGGGTAATCACAGCCCTGTGCCACGAGAGGGGCATCTTCCCGGTCGTGATACTCTCCCCCAGGACCCTCGCGTATTCGTTCCCCAGGGCGTGCCAGAACGCCCTGAAGAACTCCACAGTCAGCCCGTCCAGCCCTGGGGATTTGCCCCTAGAGAGGCTGTCGAGGGGGCCGATCAGCTCCCCCAGACTTATAGGGGAGTCGAGCTTTCCAGCACCCTCCGGGCCGACCTGTGGCAGGTCCTTGCCTCCTGGCATCCCTGTCCTGCAGCGCCTCCTCTCTATCTCCTCCAAGGCTTCAGGCCTCAGGCCCTGCAGGCGCCAGGCCCCTGTAGCCCTGGTAAAAACACCAGCAGTGAGGCCTTGCACACTTCCACTGGGCAGCTGCAAAATTGGCAAATAAAGAAATCCTGAGGTGCCTGAGGCAAAAGGCAGTAAGGAGCAAAATCACAGCAGTAACTCCTGGCTCCTTCCAGCTCCAGCCACAACCACAGCAGCAACTCCCACTCAGGCAACTGCGAGCTGCGCCTGAACCCAATCAGGAAGATGAACCTTGCTCTTATATCTTTATTTCCCTTGTTTGTGGTGGGGGACAGGGCCAAGCAGATCACTGTGCGCCGGCATCCCACAAAGTAGATGGTCACCTGCAGGGCAACCTTTACTCACTCAAAAATTCCTCTCGCACGAGGTGGCGAGGACCCGGGTGTCACCCCGAACCGTTATTTTCCTTACTCATTAGTTTAAGGCAAATCAGGAAGGTGAAACTCTTTCGAGTTATCAACAGTCACAGATTGCAACTCTCTCGAGTACAATCACAGTTCTTGGTTTCCGGGAGTGGGACATGAACCCACAACCTTCTGATTCAAAGGCGAGGGTGCTATGAACTGAGCCACAGCTGACACCTCAAAAAAAAAAAATTGCCCCCAACGTGTAACTCTTTTCGTGTTATCAACAGTCACAGATTGTAACTCTTTCGAGTACATTCACAGTTCTTGGTTTCCAGGAGTGGGACATGAACCCACAACCTTCTGATTCAAAGGCGAGGGTGCTATGAACTGAGCCACAGCTGACACCTCGCCCCCATCAGGAAGGTGAAACTGCACAGCCTGGGCATGGGTGTTAATCACTTGTACATAATGTTCACTATTGTAAATGAACTCCCAAGAATGTCTCCCTGCCAATGGCTCCTGTTCTGATGAGCGGTGTTCATGTCACTCAGATGTGAAACCTTTCTGCACAAGATAAAGGCAGGTGTCTCAGTCCAGGGCCTCTTCCCTGTGCTCTGTGCAGCCTTTAGACCAAAGTGATGGTCCGGCCTCACATGCCCTGAACACATTACTGATCCCTGCACCTTGATGGTGCTTGTCATTGCTGCCAGAATGTTCTGGGCAGGTGTCACAGAGTTCCGTTATTCTCTCTGTGTGCTCTCAGCACCTTTAAGGTGGAGCTGGCCCCCCATCTCTTCAGTATCTGTAACCAGTGATGTTGTGCTCCTGAAGGGCTCAGGTGCTGAAGGTGGACAAAGGATCAGATGCTTTTAAAGTTTCATGGCTGTGTCTCTATGATATGACCCTGATCACAGAGCGCAAGTGAGCTGCCCTTGGCCAGACAGGGGTCAGACATTCTTGTGTCATCATCATCCTCCTGCAGTTGAGCGACTATTAGAGCCTCCACTGCATCTTATTGACAGGACCATTCTCACAGAGGGTAGGTGCACTGCCATTAGTCAGATTGGAGTCAAACATTCATAGATGTGATGTGAGGATCCATGGTGTCTCCTCACTGCAAGCTGTCATCATCCTCCACAAACCTAGTAGCTATGAGGGCCTCCCGAGCATGTCTGCCTTGCCTGGCCAGTGCGAGGAACTCACGCTGTCATTGCTGCCTTCGAGGACCCCCTCACTCTCATCACCATCTATGTCCTCTTCATTGGAGGAGACCTCCAGTTTCTGCAACTTCCCCTCAGCCAGCTTTCCTCCCTGTTGCAGTGCCAGGTTGTAAGGGGCGCAGCAGGCGACGACGATGCCTGACACCCTCTGTGGACTGTATTGCAGGGTTCCACCAGACTGGTCCAGGCACCAGAACCTCATTTACAGCATCTCGATGGTTTGCTCCACCAAGTTGACAGTTGCAGCATGAGCCTCATTATACCTTTGCTCTGCTGTAGTCTGAGACCATTGCACGAGTGTCATCAGCCACAGCCTCTGCTGGTAGGCCTTGTCCCCTAGGAGACAACCCTGAGCATCTGTGGACCCTGGAAGACATCAGGGATCTGTGACCGACTGAGAATGTAGGAGTTGTGTATACTCCCTGGAAATCATGCACAGACCTGCAGGATGTGTTTGTGGTGGCTGCACATCAGCTGCACATTCAGCGAATGTTGTGATGGAGATCTGAGAGCCACATGAGTGCAGTTGATCGTACCTTGAACCTGTGGGAAACCCGAGATCTGGGCAAATTCCAGCATTCTTGCATCCTGGCTCTCTTGGTCCTGGGTGAATGCACAAAGTTGTGTGCCCTCGCGAAGGTGGCACCCATAGCCTCATGGATGCATTTGTGGGTAGAGGCTTGTGATATCCCACAGAGGTCACCTGTGGAGCCCTGAAAGGAGCAACCGGTGTAGAAATTGAGCGCCGAGGTCACTTTCATGGCCACTGGCCATTGATGTCCTCCATATTCCCGTGGTGCTAAATCCTGCAGGAGCTGGCAGATGTGACAGACCAGTTCCGGAGACATGCACAGTCTTCTGTAGGAATGAAAGGCAGCGTCTATAGATCCTGGGGTCTAGCTAGGTGCCGACCAACGACGGCTCGCTGTGGGTCTTCAGCGGCATGTGTGGGAAACCCAGCTGCCCCTTCTTCCTGAGAGGGCTGCTCCTCCCTCTGAGCAGCCTCTTCACTCTCCTCTCCTTCATCTCTGCTCTCTGTATGCCATGAGGCATCCAGCTAGTTCGCCAGGCTCCCTGCTCCTGATGTACTCCTCCTGCAGGATGGAAGAGAGAGATGCGTGGGTTAGCTTTGGTGTACTAAGAACCTCTCTTGGTCAAGTCTGAAGGCCCCCTAACACAACCCAGAGTGTGCTGGCCACCACTTGGATGGCCAGAGCTTAGAGCACTGCATGGCTGCCTGAAACCCCAACTACCACCGCCCCAATCCACCCGACCGATTGGCGGTAGCTTTGCCCACTAGACTGCTTGCTGTGTTCTCAGCTCAGGCACAGGCATTCTCCTAACCCGCACTGCAAGGCAACACTGTTAGCTTGACCCATGGGGGACACTGGTCCAAACCAGGATGCTGACATTGCAATCAGCTGTGAGCGTCTCCACCAGTGACTGCTCCATGGCCAGCTTTAGCAAGGAGATTGTAGAACATGCCAATTGTCCAACTGTTCTGCAGTTACTAAAATGCTCATTAGTTTGCAGTCTGTGTCTTAGGGGTGGAAAGCGCTGGAGTATTTGGTGGCATTTTCATGCCTCTTCATTGCTTGAGTGGGCAGATAAGCTAGAGACCCGACTCCATGCATGTTAATGTGGCTGTGCCTGAACTGGCTCAGCTGCAGAGGAATGGTCACTTTATACAAGGTTTACCGAATGCGTGTCCGCTTCCCTCCCCCACACCCTGCACGTGCTTGTGCACTACCTTCAACCGCAGGGCAGCCCTTGCCCCCACCCCGAAGTCGCCTCTACTGCAGGGCAGACTTTGCACTCCGCCCCCCCTACCACCAACGTGCCTCAATCTTGAAGTCCAGGAGGCGACCAGAGCAAGCGCTGCACAATGTTACTCTGCACTCACCTCCGAGTGTCCCTCAAAGTGCAGCCTGCCAAGTAAACACCTTATATATACTGTTGTGAAAGACGTCGGCATGCAATCACGTCGACATGGGCGGACGATCCAGCGGCGGGGGTGGGGTGGGGTGGGGGTGGGCATGATTCCGCTGTGCTGGCCTTATAATGACATGCAGGTGTATAACATTGAGGGTCCTGATGTCCGTTGGCCTGAAGCACAGCCTGCCATTGACAGGCTGAGTGGACGGTCGAAAACTGGTTTCACGACATCATGAAACCAATTTTTGGCCTTCTTGTCATATTGTCTACTCATGCCGCCAAACATGCCCAACACCAGTGGGCAAGGCAAATTCCACCCCATGTTTCTGGCTAGGGAACAGGAAGCCTTTGAGGTAAAGGGTACTCAGGAGGAAATGGGAGAAGATGAGAGTGACTGCCCTTGACATCAAGGCAGCATTTGACAGAGTGTGGTATCAAGGAGCCCGAGCAAAGCTGGAGTCAATGAGATTCGGGGGAAAGCTCTCCGCTTGTTGGAGTCCTAACTAGCACAAAAGGGAGATGGTTGTGGTTGTTGAAGATCAGTCATCTCAGCTCTAGGACATCACTGCAGGAGTTCCTCAGGGTAGTGTCCTATGCCCAACTATCTTCAGCTGCTTCATCAATGACCTTCTTTCCATCATAAGGACAGAAATGGGGATGTTCGCTGATGATTGCACAATGTTCAGCACCATTTGCGACTCCTCAGATACTCAAGCAGTCTATGTCCAAATGCAGCAAGACCTGGACAATATCCAGGCTTGGGCTGACAAGTGGCAAGTAACATTCACGCCGCACAAGTGTCAGGCAATGACCATCTCCAACAAGAGAGAATCCAACCATCGCCTCTTGATGTTCAATGGCATTACCATCACTGAATACCCCACTATCAACATCCTGGGGATTATTGACCAGAAACTGAACTGGACTAGCCATATAACTATTGTGGCTACAAGAGCAGGTCAGAGGCTAGGAATCCTGTGATGAGTAACTCACCATCTGACTCCCCAAAGCTTGTCCACTTTCTACAAGGCACAAGTCAGGATTGTGATGGAATACTCCCCACTTGCCTGGATTAGTGCAGCTCCCACAACACTCAAGTAGTTTGACACCATCCAGGACAAAGCAGCCCGCTTGATTGGCACCACATCCACAAACATTCACTCCCTCCACCACTGACACACAGCAGCAGCAGTGTGTACCATCTACAAGATGCACTGCAGGAATTCACCAAGTCTCCTTAGACAGCACCTTCTAAACCCATGAACACTGCCATCCAGAAGGACAAGGGCAGCAGATAGATGGGAATACCATCAGCTAGAAGTTCCCCTCCAAGTTACTCACCATCCTGACTTGGAAATATATCGCCGTTCCTCCACTGTCGCTGGGTTAAAATCCTGGAACTCCCTTCCTAACAGCACTCTAGGTGTACCTACACCACATGGACTGCAGCTGTTCAAGCAGGCAGCTCACCACCACCTTCTCAAGGGAAACTAGGGATGGGCAATAAATGTTGGCTCAGCCAGCGAAGCTCACATCCCGTGAATGAATAAAAAGGAAAAAAAGATGGTCATGGCGGTTGGTGCCCAGATTTTCATGTCCAGGATGTGGCAGCATTGACAAGAAAAGTTCAACGACCTTAGTCAGTGGCCGAGGTGAGTGAATGCATCTGCACATCAGATCTCAGACCCAGCACACCAGCCATCCCTCGCACAGCTCAGTCTAGAACATCGGCATCAATCATCCATCAACACATGCTGCTACTCAGGGATTCAACCCCCACACCCGTACCCTACACTTCACCCACACAGACCTTTCAATGATGTTAGCCTCACACACATATCTCTTCACAACTCTGCAAACTGACAGCTGTTCAGCTATGACAGGCACATCACCCAAGCACAGTGACACACAGTCAAGGACATTGTGCCCCCTGTCTTCCAGGAAAGGGTGGCAGACATCAGGCAGGAAATTCATAGGACCAGCATGCCTTCATCCCCTCAGCATCCTCAAGGCAATGGTGCAAATAATAATTGGACAGATGCTACAGAACCAGTGGCACCCAGAATTGCTGAAGGCAATGGTGAGTTGATACCTTATGCAACTTCTGCACTCATTCCTCACAATCACCCTGAAAGGTGCCATGAAATGGAGACCGCAGATGGAGTGATACAATAAAGATGGTAGGCAGGTGATGTGTTGCAGCTGTAGCATGTATGAGATGGTGGGCACCTGTGTCACCCATGGCAACAATATCTGCAGATTGAGGAATTTCGGTGAGTCAATGTACTGGAGTCTGAGCTTTGGACACTGCAATGCAATGGGGATGGGGCACATGACCTGGATAATTTGTTCCAGGCGGCAGTCACACCTCTTAGGCAATGCACTGCTGAGATGGTTTGTGGTCAGGTCTGACTGCAAATGAGGTACGTAGGGGGATCCAGAGGTAGTAATGGAGGAGCCTCAGCCCCTGCAATTGTCCAACAGGTTCAAGGTTCTTGCAACTTGTGTGGACAAGAGCAGAGACTGCCGGGAGGATAAGCAAACTGACCAGAGCACCATGGTGCAGGGAACCATTCAAATGAGGGAGTAAAATAGAATATAGTTGCAGTAGGGGACAGTATAATTAGGGGGATTGACATTGTTCTTTGTAGCCAAGAGCAGGAATCCCAAAGGTTGTGCTGTCTGCTCAGTGGCAGGGCTAAGGAATCTCCTTTGAGCTGGAGGGAAGGATCATGAGGCACATTCATAGCAATGACATAGGTAGGACTAAGAAATAGGTTTTGCTGAGAGAGTAGAAGCAGCTAGGGACTAAGTTAAAAAGCAGAACCACAAAGGTAATAATCTCTGAATGATTACCTGAGCTATCAGCAAATTGGATCAGAGTTGAATGCACATCTCAAAGATTGGTGTGGGAAAAATGGGTATTGATTCAAGGGGCACTGGCACCAGTACTGGGGAAAGAGGGAGCTGTACCATTGGATGGTGTTCATCCAAACCATGGTAGGACCAGTGTCCTGGCAAGTCTTAAAACTAGTTTTGTAGAGAGAGCTTTAAATGAAAGGGAAAGGACAAGGCAATAGTGCAGAGTAGCAATATGGGTAATGATGACCAGAATATGACAGGAAGTGACAGACCATAGAAATATTAGATGCGTGAGCAAATGTCATCAGAGTAAGGGCTTTAAACTAACAGGGGGAGCGGAATGTTCAGATGAAGGGAGATTTATAAATCCAAAGATAAAAGTTGAGGCAATAGAAAAATATAGTGATGTGGTAAAAACAAATCGAGTGGGGCAGGAAAAGACATAGCGTTTAACATCAGAGAGTAGGGTCCATGCGTGGAATAGTATTTAAAAAAAAATTGAAGCCACTTTATTTGAAAGCGTGGAGTGTCTGCAGTAAGATAAATGAACTAGTGGCACAAACAGAGATAAATGCTTTAAATCCAATTACCATTCCAGACACATGGGGGAGGATTTTTCCCCTCATTGGGCGGGCGTGATGGGTGAGCCCGGGAACGGCTGCAAGACCGACTGCCACCCGCAATCGGGCTCTGACCGCGATTTCGTGCTGGCTGGCCAATTAACAGCCAGCCAGCATGCAAGGCATGCTAAGAGCCTCAGCACTGCCGGGGTGGGGGTGGGAGGAGCGCAAGCGCTGAACTGTGCGCATGCATGGTGGAGCGCGCACTTCAGCGCTCTGAAGGCACAGAGCTGTCCCAGGGAGCTGAAGGATTTTAAAACGAAAAATAAACTTTTTACATATAAACATGTCCCCACATGTGACTCAGTGACATGAAGAGGGACATGTAAAAAATATCTTATTGCCCGTGGATGAGGTTTTGTTAAACATGTAAAGACCGCCTGGCCTATTCACCCGCCCGCCAACTGAACGGTTGAGCGGACAGCGAAAAATGCAACTTAATTAATTACTTAAGGGCCTCAATAGGCCTCTTGACTGTCCAAAAGATCACGAGTGCACAATGGCTTCGGGACGCTCGCCCAACGTCATCGCGCACTATTTCACTCCCGTTCGGTTCGGGCACGCGCCCTCCTGTGGACCAAAAATTCTGACCATAGTTACAAGGTAACCAAGGTTGGGAAGTAAATATTCCAGGGTACATAATATTTCAAAAAGACATGCAGACTGGAAAAGGAGGAGAGGTAGCATTGATAATAAGGGATGATGTAAGGACATTTATGAGAAAGGATCTGGCTCAGAAAATGAGGAAATAGAATCAGAATGGGTGGAGATTATGAAAAGCAAGGGTCAGAAAATACTGATGGGAGTAGTTTATAGCCCCCCTAACAGTAGTTATATCATTAAACAGAGTATTAAACAAGACATTATTGAAGCTTATAACAAAGACAATGCAAAATAGGTAATATTTGTGGGGAACATTAATATTCACATAGACAGGGCCAATCAAATAGGCAAAGGTGGTCTGGAAGGAGAGCTTGTAGCATGATTTCATGTCAGTTTCTTGGAGCAATATGCTCTGGACCCAACTGAGGATAAAGATATTTTAGGTCTAGAATTGTACAATGAGGCATAATTAATCAGTAATGTCATAGTAAAAGACCCACTGGGAAATAGTGATCATAATACAATTGAATTCCACACTCAGGTTGAAAACAACAAACTCCAATCACAAACAAGAATCTTAAATTTAAACAAAGCCAATTACATAGGTATGAGGAGAGAGCTGGCTAAGACTGATTGAGTAAATAGACTAAAAGGCATGGTGGTAAACAAACAGTAGGAAACATTTAGAGAAACAATCAAAATGTTCAACAAAAATACATTCCACTGAAAAACAAAAACTCAGAAAGATCCATCTGTAGCTCACTAAATATTAAATTAAAAGAAGAAGTTTATAATGTTGCAAAGAATATTAGTAAATTGACAGATTGGGAGTGTTTTGGGACAAGCAGAGGGCCACCAAAAAGTTGATAAAAAGGGGAAAAATAGAATATAAGAGTAAACTAGCCGGAAATATAAAAACTGCTTGTGAGGGTTTTTATATGTATACAAAAAGGAAGAGATTAGCTAAAGTAAACATTGGCTCCTTTCGAGGCAGAGACAGGAGAAGCTATCATAGGGAATAAGGAAATGGCAGAGGCATTGAGGAAATATTTTGTGTTTGTCTTCAGAATAGAAGACGCAACTTACATACCAGGAATAAAGGATAACCTAGCAGTAATAAGAATGAAGAAATTAAGGAAACCAGCAGAGAAAATGTACTGGAGAAACTCAAGGGTCTAAAATGCGACAAATGTGACAGGATCTGACTGTCTACACCCTAGGGTTCTAAATGAGATAATTGCAGAGATGGTGGATGTGGTGGCTATGATTTTCCAAAACTCCTTAGATTCTGAAACAGTTCCAGCAGATTGGAAGTCAGCAAATGTAACAGTGCTATTCAAGAATGGAGATAGAGAGAAAAAACAGAGAACTACAGGCCCGTTAGCCACCAGGAAAGTGCTGAAACCTATTATTATGGAAATCTTAACATTGCACTTGGAAAAGCATAGTGTGATTGGAATAAGTCAACATGGTTTTACAAATGGGAAATTGTGTTTGAGAAATTCATTAGAGTTTTTTGAGGATGTAACAAGTTGGGGAGATATAGGGGAGCCAGTAGATGTAGTATACCTGAGTTTCCATAAGGCATTCAATAAGGTCCCACACAAAAGGTTAGTACACATGATAAGGGATCATGGAGTTGGCGAGTGATATATTACCATGGATAGAAGATTGGTTAACGGAAGCAGAAAGTTGGGATAAATGGGGCATTTTCAAGTTAGCAGGCTGCAACTAGTGGAATCAAGGCTGGAGCCTCAGCTATTTACAATCTATTTAATGACTTAGATGAAGAGACATATAGTAATGTATCTAAATTTGCTGATGATACAAAACCAGGTGGAAAGATGAGCTGTGAAGAGGACACAAAGAGGCTGAAAAGAGATATAGGCAGATGGAGTACAATGTGGGGAACTGTGAGGCTATTCACTTTGGTTGTAAGAATAGAAAAGCAGAATTTTTAAAAAGGCATGGAACTTACATGTTATAACTTATAAATGTTGATGTTCACAGAGACTTGTGTATATTCATACAAGGGACACAAAAAGTTAGCATACAGGTATAGCAAGCAATTAGGAAACCAAATGGCATATTGGCCTTTATTGCAAGGGAATTGGAGTACAAGAATAAAGAAGCCTTATCACAATTCTATGGGGTTTTAGTGAGACCACATATGATATACACTGTGCAATTTTTGTACCCATATTTTGATTGGGTCAAAATCCTGGAACTCCCTTCCTAACAGCACTATAGGTGTTCCTACAACACATGGGCCAGAATTTTTATTCCGATGCATAAAATGACACGCAGTGATGTCGGACAAGCGTCCCGTTATTTCGGTGGGCGCGTGGGCAATGATCTCTGATGCACAACCGCCATTAATTAACGGGCCACTTAAGGCCCTTGAGGCAGCAATTGACGGTGATTTTTCGGGGCCCATGTGATCTTCAGGTTGTCGCACGGCACATGAAGATAGGCCAGATTTTTATAAAACTCATCCACGGACGGGATAAGAGGGGTGAGTAGGGTCACGAGTGTTATTTGTCAGACATTTAATGCTTAAAGTTACTGCTTCAAAACTCTTCACAGCTGCTTGGACAGGCATGATAGGCTTCAGGTCAGGACCCTGAAGTAAACATCATTTCTGGGGCCTTGCTGGTTTCAGGAAGCCTTCCTTTAGCCTGGGAATGGGAGTTGTGCTCTCAACTGGAGGCACCTCCTCTGAGGAGGAAGGGAGGGCCAGAAGGGAGAGGAGGCCAGGAGTCCACATTCAGCCTCCAGGGGAGCCACTCTTGGGAAGAGAGGCGCAGGCAAAAGGGGCGCAGGGCCAAGAGGTAGTCCAAGACAGAAGGGGCCACAGAAGATGCTACTATCCTCTTGCCAAGGTTTACAGGCAGCGACATAGCTACCTCAATATGTCTGAGGTGCAGTGCTGAAGGAGGCTTTGTATCTCGAGGGAGACAGTGACCTCCGTTTGTCAGGTCTGCATGGGTGGGCACCCCATGCCAGTGGCGTTGAAGATCACAGCTGCCCTCAGCTTCTATGCCCCCGGCTCTTTCCAGGGCTCAGTGGGTGATCTCTGTGGTGTCTCCCAATCAGCTGTCCACACTTGTGTCAAGCAGATGAGAGACTGCATTGAATTTCATCCACTACTGCTGGGACGAGGCCAGCCAGACACAGCGAGCCAGAGGCTTTGCGGCCATTGCTGGCTTCCCCCGCGTCCAGGGTGCAATCAACTGCACACATGTGGCCATCAAGGCACCAGTAGGTGAGCCCGGTGCCTTCGTCAACAGGAAGGGATTCCACTCGTGAACGTACAGATAGTGTGTGAGCACAGGATGCTGATCCTACAAGTCTGTGCAAGGTACCCAGGCAGCTCCCACGGCGCCTACATCCTCAGACACTCCCAGGTGCTGAGGCTCTTCAGTGCTCCAGCCCGGCTGGATGGATGGCTGCTGGGTGACAAGGGCTTTCCCCTCAAAAGGTGGCTCGTGATGCCTCTCCGCCATCCAAGAACAGGAGCTGAGCAGCGGTACAATAGGAGCCACGCCTCCACAAGGGCGGTGGTAGAGACAGCCTTCTCAAGATGTGCTTCTGATGCTTGGACTGTTCAGGGGGTGCACTCCAATACCCCCAAATCGTGTGTCGCTGATAGTGGTTGTATGCTGCGCTTTCCACAATCTGGCGCTCGAAAGGGGGGACGCAGTGGAGGAAGAAGATGTAGACGCAGTTACTCCGGATGCACATGATGAGTCCAGTAGTGAGTACGAGGATAAACACGCTCAGAAGAATGCTGAGGGGGTAGATGCTAACCCGGGCAATCTCCAGGGAGGCAGGGACACCTGGGGGACTTTAATCCAAAGAATCTTCAGCTAGCCCGCCACAGATGGACCTCCAACACAAGCCAGGGTTGCAGGCTCCATAATTGATACCTGAGAGCAACATCTGCCTGGTTAGGAACATTAACTATGTGCCTTGTCAATAAAGCTCAATGACAAACAACTCACTCATAACATCATGGGTTCCCGTCCACCTGCAGAAGTAAGGAATCACCCTGAGTTATGCTCACATGTTAAAATTTAATGAATTAACAAAATGAAGCAGAAAGTAAAATGAATGCAAAGGCATTACATATCACACCAACGGGTCATCAACTAATAGAGGGGCAACATAAAACCACCAGTGAGAAGCCCGTGTTGTGCCTAAGGTGCCTTAAGTTTACGTTTCTGGGTGCTAGGTCTAGGTGCTCCCTCCTCGCTGGCACTGGCATCTGAGACAGCCTGCTCACTGTGCTGTCCTGTTGGCGGGCATCTTCTGGCCCGTGGAGCCTTTGATGGCCCCACCTGGGAGTGAGCGGCCAGTGCCACGGCTGGCATCTCTCCAGTTGCCGCAGCCTTATTGGATCCCACGGTGACTGGCAGAGGGGCAGAGGAGCTGCTACCCTCATCCTGAGCGCCCTGAGAGGAGCCCACAGAGACGACAGGCAGCACCTGCGCCGATGTGAGGTCGCTTTGGACCTCACAGCTTACCATTGATGGATGATATTTCTCCCATCTCCCACACTGGCACTGACCAGCTGAGGTCAATGCTGCTGTGAGGACTTGCAATTGTTCTCCTGGAGGAGCCTCTCCACAAGAGTCACCACTCTCTCCATGGAGGAAGCATGGCGCTCGGCCATGAGGCTCATTGCATCAGTGATGCTCTGCGTGGACTCCTCCAGCATGGGCACCTTGCCATGCATAGCCTCATGTATCTCCGCCAGATCCTCTTGCATACCTTGCTGGACATTTAGCATCTGCTGCCTCATGGACGACTCCAGAGGGTCATCATCAGCCACTGACCGAGCATGTGCCTGGTCCCCAACAGTCCTCTGACGGTCAGCACCATGGGCACTCTCTGTCTCCGCCCGCACCTCTAGCGAGTGTGATGTGCCCTCACCGCTGTGCACCGGGACACTAACCGATGATCTAATTCCCGCCGAGGTGCTGGTATCTGCGCTGGCGCCTGCCTGGCAGAGATGGTGTGACGCTGGTGATTCCAGTTGTTCAGGGCCCTCGGGTGTCAGAGGTGATCCCTCTGCCTCCTCCTCCTCCTGGCCCTGCTCCGGTGATGTTGAAAGGAAGATAAGTTCAAGTGGAGACAATGTCAATGTGCATCCCTGACCCCCAGATCAGTATGCGCTCATTCTTCCATAATCAAAAGTCAACCCATGTTGGAAGCTTCAGTCACTGAACATTCAACTGTGGGATGGCTGCTGGGACACACGTGGTGACCTCAGTGCACGGCAATCTTACCTCCCCGTGGCACTCCGGCCTCACCATCACCAGTGGACCTTGGTGCATGGTGTGGCTCCAGCTCCATTGCCTCCTGCTCGTATCTGGTGATTATGGCCAACTGGGCCTGACCTCCGCCAGTCTGCATCCGCTCGGTGGCATTGTGTGTGCCTGAAAAGGAGAGAGGAGCATTGATTAGTCCACCCTGTACCTGGATTCCCATCGCATACCTGCCACCCCAACCTGAGTGGGACATTGCAGGGCTCCAGTGAATTGTCACCCTGCAGCTGCTGCACACTCACACCAAGAAGCCAGCACTGCCTCCGCCTTGCCTGCATGCTGCCTCCATCACATTTGCCACCACACGGTCTAACTTTGCAAAGCAAGGATGCACAAGCACGTGGAACGCCAAGGGCAGCAGATGGATCGGTGCCCCACCACCTGGAAGCTCCCCTCCCAGCATGTCAGCACCCTGAATTTGACACGTTTTGCAGTTCCAGCACTGCACCTAGGTGCAGATCCTTGAGGCTGCCTCCAAAACAGTAATGTGGTGTCAGTGTCACACCTGCTGTGGGTGCAGAACCCATCTCAGCACTATCCTCTCAGGGTGAACTAGGCATGGGCAATATCTGCTGGCTCACCCAGCGAGGGAAACATGCTGTGAATGATTCAATGCTGTAACTGCACTCAGAGTTGGTTGGGGGGGTGCTGGGGGGGAAAGCCTACCTGCTGTGCTAAGTGACCTTCCCGTGCGCAAGAGGTTGTTGATATGCTTGCGGCACTGGACCCACGTGCGTTGCATCACTTCATGGGAGCTGACTATGTCTGTCGCCTCCCCCCAGGCACGTTTGGTCAGGTGGGTGGGCCTCCTCCTCCCGTCCTGAGAAACGAGGACCTCCTGCCGTGCTGCCACCTCCTGCCAGGAGGCCAGCTAGGCACTCGTCAGAAAAACGCCACTGCCCTACCCTCCTGCCTGGCCTGCTCTCCAGCAGCGCCCTGGGGAGCCCTTCTGCTGGTCATGATGAACAGCCTTTGCAAGGCTGCCTGTGCAATTTGAGCAGGCTGCCGGGTCGCCATTGGACCCGGCGGTCATTGCACTCCCACCACCGCCCACTCACTCCCGCTATCCTCGGGAGATGTGCTTCACACTGGGCGGGCCTTAATTGGCTCCAGAACGGTCAGCCCGACGGGGAGAAAATTCTCCCCATGGACTGCAGTGATTCAGGAAGGTGGCTCACCGCCAATTTCTCAAGAGAAATTATGGAAGAACAATAAATGTAGGCCTAGCCAGCGATCCCCATATCCTAAGAATGCATTAAAAAAATGAAGAAAGGATATACTTCCGTAGGAGGCAGTATAGTGAAGGCTCACTAGGTTGATCCCTGGGGTGAGAGGGTTGTCCTATGAAGAGAGACTATGTAAATGGGTTTATATTCCCTGGAATTTAGAAGAATGAGAGATGATCTCATTGAAACACTCAAGGTTATGAAGGGGTTTGACAGGGTAGATGTTGTTTGCCCCGGCTGGGGATTCTAAAACAAGTGGGCACAATTTCAGGATAAAGGGGCCAATCATTTAGGACTGAGATGAGGAGAAATTGCTTCGCTCAAATCTTTGAAATTCTCTATCCCAGAGGGTTGTGGATACTCCATTGTTGAATATATTTAAGGCTTGGATAGACAGGGTTTTGGTGTCTCAAGGAATCAAGGGATATGGGAAGCAGGAGGGAAAATGGAGTTGAAGCCCAAGATCAGCCATGATCATAATGAATGGCGGAGAAAGCTTGATGGCCTGAATGGTATTCTCCTGCTCCTACTTCTTATGTTCTTGGAGCTCCTTCTTTCCTGCCCACCCCCTTCCCTCATTCCAACCCTCCCTTCATGCTTTTGTACTTTCAAACATTCCAGAGTCATGAGCAAAAGGATGAACAACGCCACAAGAGTGAAGAAGAGGCTCCATCACTTGATCTTACACTCACAACCACCAGCTCAGATAATGGCACTGCCTGAACTTTAGAGGCTAGTGCAGAGTCAGGATCAGCATGTGGTGATTCATTGGGCATGAGTGGGCTGCAGTCAGGCCAAGGAATGGGACAGCTTGATTTCCAACACACCAGTGGGCCTGGACATAAGGGGAGATGGTGACATGGTGGTAATGTCACTGGACTAGTAATCCAGAGGCCCAGGCTATTGCTCTGGAAACATAGGTTCAAATCCCACCACAGCAGCTGGTGGAATTTAAATTTGATTGCCAAATCTGGAATTATAATTCTTTATGACAACTATCATTGATATAAAGACCCATCTGATTCACTAATGTCCTTTAGGGAAGGAAATCTGCTAACCTTATCTGGTCTGGCCTACATGTGACTCCAGATACTCAGCAATGTGATTGACTCTTAACTGAAATGGCCTAACAAGCCACTTAGTTCAAGGGCAGTTAGGGATGGGCATCAAATTCTGGCTTTGCCAGCGACGCCCATGAAAGATTAAAGAGAAAAAAAAAGTTCTGCTACAGGGGACTCAGATGAGGACAAGTTGTGGCGGACTACAAGAAAACACTGATAACAATACACACTGATGTTTGGGGCATTGGCAGGCCTACCAAACAGTATTGGCACTGATAATGACCATGAAGGAGTCATCTCCAATGTGGTACAGGCCATCATGGAGAGCTTGGAACCCACCATTTTCAATGTGGAAGTGGTGGGCACTTCCATGGCAGCGCTGCCAGACCAATGCTTGATAGAACATCTGCTGGCTGCTCCCTCAACTACCATAGTAACACAGGTGGGATCTCCTGATGACTCAGTATTCAGTGGATGCTCAGGCTGGGGTCATGAGATTCCTGGTTGCTGCTGTCCGGGCACAGGCACTGCAATAAAGTATGCGGATCTCAGTGTTCAACATGGCATGCAGGCTATCACAGCAATCCAGAAGTCTGTGCTCCAGCAGATCATGAAGAATGCTGAGGTGCTGCCCCATAGGAGTGGCAGTGATTCTGTGGAGCACAATCCTGCCATCCACTCCCAGGATGACAGTAATCATCCACCCATCACTGCCACTTTGCCGAGCTCATGCCAAGTCCAAAGCTGGGCCATCAAAGCCCAGGGCTTGAGGGTGTTCTGCAAGGTCATTGGCAGTCTCCACAAGTGAAAGTCAGCAACCTTCTGGCAGCCATGCTGCAGCCACTAGGGTAGCACTGCATAGGAGCACAATACAGACACTAAGGGAATGTACAGGGTGATTAGTTCTTTTTTTAAAATTATTGCTGTGCTGCTTGATAAATCCACTGAGTGAAGAATTTTTCTGTTGGCCTTTATTGATTAATGTTGGTCAAGGGGTGTGATGGAGCTTCTGATATGGATGTAAGGTCAGGGAAAGCTGGTTCCATTTTGGGCTGGGGAAATTCCTCGTAACTGAAGCGAAGTCTCACAATGAAGTCCTTCTCACTCTGTGCAGTTACTTGTGGTGGATGTGGTCTCTTTGCTGCCTGCTCTTCCTCCTCCTCCTCTTTCTCCTCCTGAGGTTGCCTCTGGGTCCCAGTGGGTAAAGCTGGTCCCTCAAGATGACTTAGTTGTGGAGGGTGCAGCACCAAATACCACCAGTACTTTTTCATTCAAAGAGGGGGCAGCAGGCAGGGAAGGCAGCCCCTGAGTGCCCAGTGATTAGTAAGAGGGGTTTCTCCTCCATTGATCTATTTTAAAAGTTTTTAAAAGGTTTCTTAAGCCTACCTCATGTAGGCTCCAGGGCCCCTGCAGACTCCAGCAGTGGCCGCCGCTCCTGCTGGCACTGCTGAGCTGCTGGCCCTCTGAGTACACTGGCAGATCGAAGTGAGTGGGTGGCCATCCTGCACAGGACAGAGGATTATTCATGAGCTGCCGCTGGTAAAATGGAGGCAGACGTCCCACCGTCCTCCCGAGTGCACTTGGGACCAAGTTTTGCACCCGACGATGGAACCCCACCTTGAAAGGTCAAATTCTGCCCATTGGAACCAGCTCTAGGAAGATGGGACCCGGCTTGGATTTTACGGGGCGCGATGGTCCCTGTCCCCCTGGCTAAAAAGTCAGTGGGGAGCCCACTCACGATCCCGATGGCAGCCCACAAATTTAACGCTGAAAGCAGTGCTAACTGCTTTAAGGTGGGTCTTCTGCCCCTGTCTCGGGAGGAATGGATGGCCGGAGCTCTCTAGCCTCAGCAGTGCCAGCTGGGAGCGGTGGCCACTGCTGGGGCTGCAGATAGTCCCACCACACTGAGCAGCCCAGGTAAGTATGTGTCGGGGGTCTTAGCAAGGACTGGGGTGGGGGGGTGGTCGTGGAGGGATTGGGAAGCTTGGTTCAGGAGGCCTGGGGGAAGGGTTAAAAGGGTAGATGATTTTTGTGGGTGTGCGCCTTATGGGCTGAGGGTGTCCGCAAAGGAGGCTCCCCTCCCTTGCTGACACCAGCCTGCGCAGATAAAGTTACCGGGCTTCCCGCACAGTGTAAGCCTCCCTCCATCACGGATAAAATACGGTGGCAGCAAAAGGATGAAGCCCTTGTGTGGCCATTAATTGACCACTTAGCAGTTTCAATAGGCCCAAGAGTGGGTGGGCTGCTCAACGCCTCCCTGCTCACTCCCTTGCTGGATTTTACATGCCTCCCACCTTCAAACCCATTGGCGGGGTACATAAAATCCAGCCCATTGGGTCAGGCTCAGAAGAAGTACAATAAGATCTAATTCAAGTTTGCAGTGCATGCATTGAAATACATGAAACATGGTAAATAAGGTTGATGTGCTGCAGGTGCAGATAGTCACATGGGAATATAATATTGCAGTGATAACGCAGGCCTGGCTCAAAAAAGAGCAGGGCCAGATACTAAATGTCCTGGATACAGGAAAGTGAAGCAAGGAGGAAGGTTGGCAATATTTATTAAGGAGAATCTTCATTGGCTGTGCCTCCGTCTGAGGATGATGTCTACTCAGAGTTTTTGCCGTGGGTTTTTATGTGACTGAACAGGCTGATTCTCGACCCACAGATCTTTGGGCACATGGGGCAGGATGTCCCATGAGGTAGTGGGATCCGGAGTGCAGAATTTGCTTCCTTTACTTTCCTTCTCTACCGCCACTCTACATCATCATTAAGACGTTGTGACTCAAAGCGTGATGCAGCTTGATGGGCAGTTGTCACCATTATGAACGACTGGTAGCAAGCTCCTCCCAGTCATTAATGTCAATGCTGCTGCACTTCAAGGAGAGCTTCAGAGTGTCTTTGAAGTGATTCTCTGTTCTCCCCTGGAACGCTGTCCATTTGTGAGTGGAGAAAACAGGGCCTGGTGGGGGAAATGCTTTTTGGCCATCCAGACACATTGTCCAGTCCATCGAAGCTGATTCTGCAGGTGTTTTGCCTGAATGTTTGTGGAACTGACTTCGAGAAAGAGACTTAAGTTGGTTGAGGGTCCTCCCATTGAATCTGAAGGATACAGTGGAGCCATTGCTGATGGAATTTCTCTAGTACTGTTATGAGTCACTGGTACACATTCCAGGTCTCACTGCAATTCAGGAGTGTGGTGATGACAACTGCTCTGTACACTAGGACTTTCATGGACTTGTGGAGGTATTTGTCGTCAGACACTCGCTGCTGTAGTTTGTAGAAGGCTGAGCTGGTGCAGCTGATCCGGTGTTGGATCTCTCATCAATGGTAGCCTTTTGAAAGAGGTGGCTGCCAATGATATGGAAAGTGTTCAACATATTCCAGAATCTCTCCTTAAATATATATGGGAGGTGGGTGGATATATGAGTTTTGTTTTGTCAACATTCAAGAACAGGCCAAGTAGCTTGCATGCAGAATTGAAGAGATCAAGAGTGATTTGCAAATCTGGTGCAGAGTGGGAAATGACACTGCAGTCAACCACAAACTGTAGATCATGTATGTCTATGGTGACCATTTTAGTTTTGGCATGGAGGCGACTGGGTTTAAAGAGTTTTTCATCTAGGTGGTATTTAATACTCACACCAGAGGGCAGTTGATCTTTGATGAGGTGATTAACCAATGCCATGTAGATTGTAAATAGTATGGGGCTATCACGCAGCCTTGCTTGATCCTGGTCTTGGTTTGGAAGGTGTCTGCATCAGATCTCCCATTCAAGACAGTTGCAGTCATATCATCAGGAAGCAGTTGCAGGATTATGATGAAGCTTCTTGGACATCCAAATCTTTGGAGCACAATCTGCAGAGCCTCGCGATTTACAGAGTCAGATGCTTTGCTCAGGTTCATGAATGCAATGGAGGATTCCTTGTGTGGCTCTCAATGTTTTTCTTGAATTTGTCTGGCAACAAAGACTAAGAGGGAGATTCCTCTGGAAGGTCTAAAGCCACTCTGTGGGAGAATTTCCTCAGCTACAGGAAGTAGGCAACTCAGCAAAATATGTGTCAGGATTTTTTCCTGCTCTGAACAAGAGGGGAATATCTCAATAGTATCCACAGCATGATTTATCTCCCTTCTTGAAGATAGGTAGAATTATCACATTCCTGAAGTTGTGAGGTGGGGGAGAATTACTTTTCCTCCCAAATCCGTAGGGTGGGTGCATGAAGAATTGATGTGAGCTAAAGCCAACGGCTTTGAAGACCTCAGCTGGAATACCATTGGGCCACAAGCTTTGTTGTTTTTCATTCATTTGACTGCTTGCTGAAGCTCTCCCATTGATTGTGGTTCTCCCATTCATTCTATCACATTTTACTGGGGAATAGCTTGGAGAGTATCAGCTGCCACTATGGATTATGGTTGAGGAGTTATTCAAATGTTCTTTCTAGCATTGATGGATGGCATTGTCATCTTTCAGAAGAGAAATACCATCCTGTGAGTGAAGGGGATTTTGTCCATTTAACATTGGTCAGAAGATGGCTCTGTGGCTTCAAAACAGCTGTGCATGTCATGATGGTTAGCATATTGCTGGATCTCTCAGGCTTTCTCTTCCCACCACATCTCCTTTATTTTCTGGATTTGTCTTTGGGCTTCACCCTTGAGCTGTTGGAATCCTGCCTTTTTGACTTGTGATCTTGGATTGACCACCGGTAGCGGGGTCTCTAAAGCTAAATTGGAGTGACCGATAAAGAGCTTTTGCAGTCATTTCATACCTTTGACAATGTTTCAAGCCATCTCCAGCAAACGACCCTTCCTCACCACCTCACCTTAGTCCAGTATCCCACATTCCCATATAGGTGCACAGGTAATATGAAGTTGGTGTAGTGTTGGCTACATACCTGTAGTGGTATTTTGAGCCCTGAGCACCAATTTCACATGGTCCTGCGACCAAGTAAACAAGCACCTGCAACACGTCTGCCCAGCCAACCTGCTTATCCATTTTCAGATGCAATTGAGTTTCTGTGCCATGATGCTAATGCAGTCATCCAAAATAAGGTCAGGGGGCAAAGGACTTGTTTGCGAGCAATGTGCGCTATGGGGGAAATGCAAGGTGGGTTGGGGGTGAATGGTGTCAGTGATTGTTGAACCACTGGTCCAAGAGTGCAGTGACAGGTGCAGTGAGAGGAAGAGGATTGGCAAAATTGACCCATCAACAGAAATTGTGTTGGGCAGGAAGCTCAGTGAGAGGAAAGATAGGGCTGTTATAGTAGCTACTTGTAAGCAGACGGTGACTGATGACCTCAATGAGCTACATGGAGAATCCAAGAAAGACTCAGAGCGCAGCTCTAAAGGGGATTCAAGCCTGAGATGATGGCATAAGAATAGGGTGGCAGAGGAGTAGTTATTAGGACTGGGTGGGGCAAAGCAACCAGAGAAAGTAGAAATGAAAGGTTGCTCTATTGGGAGATAGAATAGGCAGAAGGTAGGATAGCTGGAAAAGAGAGGAGCCAAGAGGAGATAAAAAGGGGACCTTAAAAGTATTGGGCTTAGGTTTGTAGCAACAGCCAAAATGCACATAGAAATGGTATTCAGGTTACGTACATGGTATGAGAGAGTCCAAGGTTTAAAGTATGAAGTCCTATGGTGGGATCAAGTTGGCTTGTAGACAGGGTGGTGTCAGCCTGGAGATCAACCAATGTTCAAGTTTCAAGATCGTTGTGGAGAGGAAGTGAATCCAAGAGCTGTTCAAGGGGCAGAGTATCAATAGTTCTATTGATAAGGGCTGCCCAGTAGGAGCAGAGAGCTAGACAGGAATGGGGAGATATTTGTAAGCCCATGGGGGTTGCAAGCGTTAGCACTGTGTGCTGGCAGAGGAGCAGTGACAGTGAAGCCCAAGGTCCAAGAATAGTCATTCCCAAGGAGTTGGGGAGAGTGAAAGGTTGATCCATGGGATCAGTGGAGTGGGCCTAAGGATCAACTGTAGGAAGGTGAGGAGACAAAAGAACAGGAGTAAAAGTAGGAGCTTGAAGAGACGGTCCAATCTAATCTAGCAAAGGGTGATGGAGGAGTTTTGAAGGATGACTGGAGACAGCAACCACAGGAATGCAGAGAAGGAGAGATAATTTGATGACAATGGAGCAAAACCTATAGCAGACAGCAGAAAACATAGAATGAAAAATTCACATTGCAGGAACTGAAAATTAAGCCCACAGAAACAGACTAGGTACTGGAATTGATACAAATCAGCCCGGAATACAGCCTCAGTTGAAGGCAGCATTGAAGGCAGAGACCAGGGTCAAGCCTAGATGCCAGTAATAATCTAGATACTCAGTAAAAGAGTAAAGAAGGTTAGCTACAGGTGGAAACCAGCAAACGCTGGAAATCTGCAATTAAAGGAGCAAATGCAGGTCAGTCAGCATCTATACAGAGAAAAGATAGGTTTCAACATCTAAATGTGTCCTCTTCATCAGAAGTGAAAGGTGAAGCTAGGAGCAGATGCTCTCACTCTCATTCACAAGACTCCATTTGTTGAACGACAATTTGTAGTACATGCTCATTTGTAGAAGGAGAACTGAAAAACAACGATTTACAGCAGCTATAATTATAAAGATCTACAAACCCATTATCAACAGAGCTTTTATTGTAAACACAAATGGATTCAAAAGGGCTTATTATTCCAAGAAATAAAATGTCCAACAAGCATTTATTCTACAAATTACCTTTACGCCTGTAAACAGAAAAAGATGAGATAAAGTATGATATTTTATGATATTCGAAATGAAATCACAGAATCATAGAATGGTTACAACACCAGTAACATTGTGGTTAGTATGCAAAATTGTAAGGTTCTGTTTCAAAGGCATTAAGCAGATGCAACTGCTGTGCCTTTCAGCGTGACATTTCAATTGGATATCATAAAATTAAGGAAAAAATTCCTGTTGCTATGGTAAAATCAACAGAGTTCAGTGAATAGCAATTAGTGTATAATTTCAGGTCACATAGAATACGTATTGCAACCTTTCACTACTATCTGACAATGATGCTTTATATATAGCCATTTATCTATTATATATTACTGTATACATATTATATATGTGCGTATGCAGAAATCTTACTTGGGTATGATTTGTGTGTGTGTGTGGGGCAGGGAATGTCTGAAGAGTATAAGAAGAAACATTTGGGAAATGGAAAGAAACCTTGAGCTGAATTTTATCAGCCATCTGGAGACAGGCTGGTTAGTGGGAGGACTTGGAAAATGCTGGTGGAAGGCGTCAGGAGGGAAGCTCAACATCTTCCTGCTGTCGCGCGTTATTGCTAGAAGTGGGATTGGCAGTGGCACGGCCAACTGCCAACCGGATGTGGGTGGCCAATTAATTCAACGAAGTGGCCAATTAACAGCCACTTTATGCCACCACCCACATTGGGTGGCAGATGGGCCTCTGCCTCACAGGAAGAGTGCCAGGTAAACTGTGGTGGCCTTTTGGCAGGGCCTTGGGCAGGGAAGGCCTTCCTTCTGGATGGTCTATTACCCTTGGACAAGATCCCAATGACAATGGGCACCCCTATAATTCTAACGCTGCCACTGAAGGGTTCATCCCTCTGATTACCGGCACCTGCCTGCCTGGCGCAGTAAAAAAAATCCTTACCCACCCTTCGAGGATGCCTCAAAATGAAGGCACCCTCTCCTCCTCCCTGCAACGACAATGGAGCAAAACCCATAGTAGGTAGCAAGAAAGCGTAGAATGAAAATTTCACATTGGAGGAACTGAAAACTAAGCCCAGAAACAGACAAACTACTGGAATTGATGCAAATCAGTCCAGAATACGATCTCAGTAGAAAGCGGCATTGGATGCAGAGGCCAGAGTCAAACCTAGATGCTAGTAATGATCTACATATTAATGATTCTACTGGTGATGCTTCCGAGACTGCCGAGGTGGAGGCCATCTGATTGGACCAGCAGCTCTGAGAAGCAGGCGGCCATCATTAATTGGACAGCGGTCCCAGTGATGGCTGTGTAATTGGCTGATTGCAGCATGAACCACCCCCCAGGGTGTTGCCATCCGCCTGTGCGGGCTCAGGTCCCAACTTCGACCCCTCGGTTCTGGCAGCAAGACTTCACTCTTGTGGATAAAATTCCGGCCCTGCTGCTTATAATGAGAATGGAGAGGAAAGACCTCGGATTTATATAGGATCTTATCACATCATGCCAAAAATAACCACAATCAATAAATCATTTTTGAAAATTACTTCAGAAACCTCTAGAACTGGGAATCAAAGCCTCAAGATAAGATATACCCATAGGATTGAGGCAAGGAGAAATTTCTTCACTCAGAGGATTGTCGATCTTTGGAGCTCCCTGGGCAGAACCTGTTGTGGCGTGTGGGGGCGGGCCCCGTACGCTGACGTGTAAAATGATGCGCAGCGATGTAGGGCATGCGTCCCGACGTCACCGCGCGTCATTCTGATCTTCCATTCGGCGGGCACACACCGGAGTCGGCTGTGCGCCCGCCGAACTGACAAAGGCGTGTTAAGGCCATTAATGAACTAATTAAAGCAATTGTCAAGGCTGCCCATCCAACCTTAAGGTTAGTGGGCAGGCGAAGAGCCCAGGCGGCCTTCACATGTCTCATGAAACCACATACATGGGCACGATGAGGTTTCATGAGGGTTTATTAATTGAATAAAAAATTTAATGAAAATTCATTAACATGTCCCAGCTCATGTGACACTGTCACATGAGGGGACATGTCTGAACAATTTTTTTATTTTTACCATCTTTGACACTGAAATTAATCTCCCTGAGGCACGGAACTGCCTCAGGGAGATTTCTGTGCTCTTTCATGCGCATGGTGAAAGAGCGCAGACCCCGACTCTCCCTCCTTCCCCCGTCTGCACAAGTAGCGCTGAGCGCTACCGGGCGCGTGTCACACTGGGCGGGCCTTAATTGGCCCACCCATGTAAAATGACGGCTTGTAGCCGATTGCAGGCGCAGATCAGCTCCGCGCCCGCCCACGCCAGCTCCTGACCGGCCTGCCTGAGAGGAGAAAATTCTCCCCTCTATTCCAGAGGGCTGTGGGTGCAAAGTGCTTGAGCATATTCAAGACTGAGATTAATGGGTTTTGGAAACTCGGGGAATGAAGGGATCTGGGGATGCAGTTGGAAACTGGAGTTGAGGTAGAAGATTAGTGATGATCTTATTGAATGGCAGAACAGACTTGAGAGACTGTTTGACTTCCTGTTCCTATTTCTTATATCCTCATGAAAAGCAATTTTTACATAGGCAAATGACAGACTCCCAAAAACAGCAAATGAGCTGCGTGACCAGGTGATGTTTTCTATGATAGTTGTGGTAAAACTCCATGCTCATTTCCCAACAGTATCATGTAATTTTTTATGTCCATTTGTATAGACAGGGCCTCACTTTAATATGTTATGAAGGATAGTACCTTAGTTTAATTTATCAAACAGAAGATGGCACCCCTGACAGTGCAGCACTCCTTCAGCAACATACTTGCAACCTGGCTACGTACTTAAGGGTTGAAATTTACGCCACTCCTTCCCCTCCCCACCACCCCTTCTCCCCTGGGATGGGATGGCAAGTGGGGAGATTTAAAATTCAGTGCCATGCAACAATGCCATAACTTTCACTTGTCCGCCCTCGCCAGCCAGTGTCCACCCTAGCCGCAGCTTTTTAACTACGACAGGGTGGACATCAGGTGGTCCACTCGATCTGTGGGCCAATTGAGGCCTGTAAGTGGACAATTAATGGCCACATAAGAGCTTCCTCCCACCACTGCTGGAGGTTTTCCTGTGGCGAGGGGAGGCCCAGGACAAGTATGCAGGCTGCCAGGTGAAACCTGAAGAACCTTGTGGCCAGGCCAGCAGGAGTGCCTGCTCTTCGAGCACCCTGTGCCCAGCAGAGGCTCCTCCCTCCAAGATATTCCACATCCCCCACCCTGTGTGAAAGCACATGGCAAATAAAATTTGATGCTGAGAAGTGTTCCTTGCTGTGATCAATGATGTCAGACGCAGAGAAGTTAACACTGGCATTCGCTGCTTTAAATACCGATGTCGACGACCTGACCTTCACCAACAAGCGCAACGCTCACGCTGAATCTCGCATGCCAGCCTTTTTCGAACAACTTCACAATTTGTTTGTAGAGAACGGAATGTGCCCTAACCCTAATAAGCACATGATTGTTGACAACCATTTTGCTGGAAACAAATGTAATAATATATAAATAAATATAATTAAAGAAATTAGCATAGAAATAGAGGAGGTTCCAAGTGGCATGACAGGCTTAAAAGTAGATAAATCTCCAGGCCTGGATGAAATACATCCCAGGCTGTTGAGTGAGATCAGGGAGGAGACAGCAGGGGCGCTGGCAATAATTTTCAATACCTCTCTGGCCACAGGAGAGGTGCCAGAGGACTGGAGGACAGCCAATGTGGCACTGTTATTCAAGAAGGGAGGAAACGATAAACCAGGGAACTACAGGCCAGTCAGTCTAACCTCTGTGGTGGGGAAACTATTGGAAGCAATTCTGAGGGACAGAATTAATCTACACTTAGAAAGGCAGGGATTAATCAAGGACAGTCAGCATGGTTTTGCTAAAGGGAGGTTATGCCTGACAATGTGATTGAATTTTTCGAAGAGGTGACCAGGTGTGTAGACGAGGGCAATGCATTTGACGTAGTCTACTTGGACTTCAGCAAGGCTTTTGATAAGGTCCTGCATGGGAAACTGATAATGAAGGTAAGAGCCCATGGGATCCAAGGCAATTTGGCAAATTGGATCCAGAATTGGCTGAGTGGCAGGAAGCAGATGGTGATGGCCGAGGGGTGTTTTTGCAACTGGATGCCTATGTCCAGTGGGGTTCCACAGGGATCAGTGTTGGGTCCCTTGCTGTTTGTGGTATATGTAAATGATTTAGACTTGAATGTAGGAGGGTTGACCAGTAAGTTCACTGATGACATGAAAATTAGTGGTGTGGTAAATAGTGAAGAGGATAGCCTTAGATTACAGGAGGATATAGATGGGCTGGTCAGATGGGCTGATCAGTGGCAAATGGAATTTAATCCCGATAAGTGTGAGGTGATGCACTTGGGCAGGACAAACAAGGCATGAGAATACATGACGAATGGTAGGACTCTGGGATGTACTGAGGATCAGAGGGACCTTGGTGTGCATGTCCACCGGTCCCTTAAGATAGCAGGACAGGTAGATAAGGTGGTTAAGAAGGCATATGGGATACTTGCCTTTATTAGCCGAGGCATAGAATATAAAACCAGGGAGATTATGCTGGAACTGTGTAAAACACTGGTTAGGCCACAGCTAGAGTATTGTGTGCAGTTCTGGACTCTGCATTACAGGAAGGATGTGATTGCACTAGAGAGAGTACAGAAGAGATTTACCAGGATGTTTCCTGGGCTGGAGAGTTTTAGTTATGAGGAGAAATTGGATAGACTGGGGTTATTTTCCTTGGAGCAGAGGAGATTGAGGGGGGACATGATTGAGGTGTATAAAATTATGAGGGGCATAGATAGAGTGGACAGGAAGGAACTTTTCCCCTTGATGGAGGGATCAATAACCAAGGGGCATACATTTAAGGTAAGGGGCAGGAGGTTTAAAGGGGATGTGAGGCAGAATTTTTTCACCCAGAGGGTGGTGGGAATCTGGAACTCACTGCCTGAAAGGGTGGTAGAGGCAGAAACCTTCATAACATTTAAGAAGTATTTGGATGTGCACTTGCGATGCCATGACATACAAGGCTATTGGCCTAGTGCTGGAAAATGGGATTAGAATAGTTAGGTACTTGTTTGACCGGCGCAGCCTCGATGGGCCGAAGGACCTTTTTATGTGCTGTAGACCCTATGACTCTATAAACTGGACCCTCCCAATCTTTCACTGAATGATGTCACAATCTATCACATGACAATATCAAAATGTTGGGTATATTTTTCCATAAAAGGGGATGTCCACATCAATTCTATTGTTAAACAAGCTAACAGCAGTTAATACAAGCTTCAGAAACGGAAATGCCATTCTCTCTCAAGTGATGATCTCAGAACCATTTTCAGATCTTTTCTTCGCCCTGTATTGAAAAATGGGGCACTGTATGGTTGAGCAGAATCGCAAAGCAGCAACGTAAAGCCATTTGAAAGTCTGCAGAAAACAGATTGCAAAGTGATTCTTAGCCCCAATTACCATAGTTACGCAGATGCCTTGCAGGATTGTGATACGGAGACACTCAGGAACAGAAGCGATCAACTGTCGTTCTTTCAGGAGGTTCCTGCTGAACTCCAGACTTGATAAAGATGTTAAACAAAAACAAAAATAGCTGGAAAAACTCAGCAGGTCTGACAGCATCTGCGGAGAGGAACGCAGTTAACACTTTGAGTCCAGATGGCTCTTCATCAGAACTAAAGAAATATAGAAATGAGGTGAAATATAAGCTGGTTGAGGGGGGTGGGACAGGTAGAGCTGGATAGAGGGCCAGTGATAAGTGGAGGCAAAGAAGAGATTGCCAAAGATGTCAAAAGGACAAAGAGGGTGTTGAAGGTGGTGATATTAGCTAAGGAATGTGCTAATTTGGACATTAAGGGTAGAAAGCAGGACGAGCAAGGTACAGAAAGCCCTAGTGCGGGTGGGGTGGGGGGAAGGGATCGAAATAGGCTAAAAGGCAGAGATAAAACAATGCATAGATATACATTTAAAAATTATGGAAATAGGTGGGAAAAGAAAAATTTATATTAAAAAATAATAATTATAGATTATTGGAAAAAGGGGCATCGGAAAGGGGGTGGGGATGGAGGAGAGAGTTCATGATCTGAAATTGTTAACTCAGTATTCAGTCCGGAAGGCTGTAAAGTGCCTAGTCGGAAGATGAGGTGCTGTTCCTCCAGTTTGCGTTGAGCTTCACTGGAACATTGCAGCAGGCCAAGGACGGACATGTGGGCATGAGAGCAGGGTGGTGGGTTGAAATGGCAAGCGACAGGGAGGTCTGGGTCATGCTTGTGGACAGACCGAAGGTGTTCCTGGACCTGGAAAAATTTATTAATTTTGCTTCCAATTTCCACCCCTCCATCATTTTCACATGGTCCATCACTGACATTTCGCTTCCCTTCCTTGACCTCTCTATCTCAATTTCTGGTGATAGACTGTCCACCAATATTCATTACAAGCCTACCGACTCCCACAGCTACCTCGACTACAGCTCCTCACGCCCTGCTTCCCGTAAGGACTCCGTCCCATTCTCTTAGTTCCTTCGTCTCCGTCGCATCTGCCACTTTCCAAAGCAGTTCCTTTGACATCTCTTCCTTCTTCCTTAACTGAGGTTTTCAACCCACATTGGTTGACAGGGCCCTCAACTGTGTCTGGCCCATCTCCCACGCATCCGCCCTCACACCTTCCTCTCCCTCCCAGAACCATGATAGGGTCCCCCTTGCCCTTACTTATCATCCTACCAGCCTCCGCATTCAAAGGATCATCCTCCGCCATTTCTGCCAACTCCAGCATGATGCCACCACCAAACGCATCTTCCCTTCACCCCCCCGGCAGCCTTCCACAGGGATCGTTCCCTCCGGGACACCCTGGTCTACTCCTCCATCACCCCCTACACCTCAATCCCTCACACGGCACCTTCCCATGCAACTGCAGAAGGTGCAACACCTGCCCCTTTACTTCCCCTCTCCTCACCGTCCAAGGGCCCAAACACTCCTTTCAACTGAAGCAGCAATTCACTTGCACTTCCCTCAATTTAGTCTACTGCATTCGCTGCTCCCAATGCGGTTTCCTCTACATTGGAGAGACCAAACGCAGACTGGGTGACTGCTTTGCGGCACACCTTTGGTCTGTCCGCAAGCATGACCCAGACCTCCCTGTCGCTTGCCCTTTCAACACTCCACCCTGCTCTCATACCCACATGTCCATCCTTGGCCAGCTGCAATGTTCCAGTGAAGTGCAACGCAAACTGGAGGAACAGCACCTCATCTTCTGACTAGGTACTTTGCAGCCTTCCGGACCTAACATTGAGTTCCACAACTTCAGATCATGAACTCTCTCCTCCATCCCCACCCCCTTTCCGATCCCCCCTTTTCCAATAATTTATAATAATTATTTTTTTTAATATATATTTCTCTTTTCCCATCTATTTCCATTATTTTTAAATGTATTTCCATGCATTGTTTTATCTCTATCTTTTAGCCTATTTCGACCCCTTCCCCCCACCCCACCCCCACTAGGGCTATCTGTCACTTGCTTGTCCTGCTTTCTACCCTTAATGTCATCATTAGCACATTCCTTAGCTAATATCACCACCGTCAACACCCCTTTGTCCTTTTGTCTATGACATCTTTGGCAATCTCTCTTCTTTGCCTCCACCTATCACTGGCCCTCTATCCAGCTCTACCTGTCCCATCCCCCTCAACCAGCTCCTATTTCACCTCATTTCTATATTTCTTAGTTCTGATGAAGGGTCATCTGGACTCGAAGCATTAACTGTGTTCCTCTCTGCAGATGCTTTCACACCTGCTGAGTTTTTCCAGCTATTTTTGTTTTTGTTTCAGATTTCCAGCATCCGCAGTATTTTGCTTTTATCTTAGTTGACAAAGATGATCATCGTTATGAAGCGTTTTAATGGAGCCGATAAAAAGCAGCTATTTCCACTGGCAGGATTGTCAGGAACCAGAGGACATAAAATTAAGATAAAGCCAAAGAAAAATGGGAAGTTTGTTTTACATAGTGAGTTTTTAATATCCTGGAATGCCCAAGTGAGGATCTTGCACCAACTGATGATCAGACAATGAAAATGTGAGTCCATTGTCCTGTTTTCAAGTTGCCTGCCATGCAATAATTTTCGCTGTTCTTTTTCATAGGCATCTCTGCAAAGCGCCCCAGGGACACCATGAGCCAGGCCCTCATCTCTAGCCCTGAAGAAAGCTCAGATAAGGATGCTGTAGGAACACATGCAGAAGACCCATCACAGTGCTCACTAACACCATCCATTAGTGTGGAGACACACACCTCGGTGGGACTTAGTTTTAGTGCAGCCTTGGGGTCACAAACTGGTGAGCACAGCACACAATCTGGTCCACAGCAGGTGGAGACAGGGACATCCAAGGTTGCTGGCACTCAGAGGACTGCTGGAGGCCAGGTTTCTGCTGAGTCTGAGTCAGATGACGAGCCTCCGGACTTGGTCCTAACTCAGTTGGTGGAGCTTCAGCGACAGTCAGGGGAATATCAGGAAGGGTTGTCAGCTGCTTTTTACAGATTGCAATGTACGATGGGGGATTCCATCCATGTTCAGTCTGAGATTATAGCACTGGCATGCCAGCACATTGAGGCCAACTGGTAGGATGGCGGCTGCCATGGAGATCTGGGTCCAGGACATAGCGCCTGTGCAGCTGCAGGAGTTGCAGTCCATTGCTTTATGCATTGGTGGCATCCAGCAGTGGCTATGCAATAGGGGGCCAGGGCACCTTGACCTTACTCCAGCTGCCCGTTCCCCTCAAGGAGCCTGCCAGGGGCCCTCGAGCATCCATAGGGAGGAGGGCCAGAAGCTGGACACCCGGGGGCCATCCATGCACATCAGGAGTGTCCAGCTGATCTCAATCAACTTCTTCCTGTGACTCCATCACCTGCAGCTCCACAGGCCGAGGAGGGTGCACCTGCACCACAGCTGGAGACCCAGAGTAGGCCTGGGCCCTCCAGGTCTCAGCCCTCCAGAGGACATCCACCAAAGTCACCACAGACAACAGGGTGTGGCAGTCAGCAGGCTGCCTCCACCTCCACTGAGGATATCCGGGATGTACCAAGGCATAGGGTAAGGAAGATCAAGAAATATGAAGAGCAGAACAGTGGCACGGGTGATCACCACATCTATAGACTTCCCACCATTCTAAATAGAAACCCATTTCATATTCCCTCTTGTGTATGCCTCCTCTTTATGCTGTGCTGTGTTGTATTCAATCAGGTGTAACACCACGGTCCCTCCCTCCACTTAAGGCAGATGTCGCTATTATGTGCCACTGCATCCATCTCACCACAGGGCATGTTCTTTCACAGACCTTCGACAAAAGCGATGCCTCACCCTCAGTGTAAAGTGTTCCTGTGGAAGACACCTTTTCACATGCTTTACTGAGTGATATCTTCATTCTTGGCTGTGTAAGATTGAGGCTGAGGTATTAACCTGATTCGTCTGCATTTTTGAAAGGTGAAGGTGTACTATAGAAGGTTAAATTTGGAAATGCCTGGAGAAGGGGAATAATTCCTGGAATTCCACGTACTTACTGTCACCCAGCAGGGCTTTCAATCTATGAGCCCATTCTCAGAGCTTGTGTGCTCTCCGTTCTGCCTCGCGCATTCCAGACTTTCTGGGTGCACATCTGCTAACCTCACCAATAAGTGTAAGAACCTTTCCACCTCAATGTGCCAGAGATCAGAGATCAGGGATCTGCCCATCGTAGCCACATTATTGGCTTGGCACTCAAGGCTACAACATTGAGCATTTCCCACCTTGTTGTTGTCTGCATAGTGCCTGCAATTCTCTCATCACAATGTAGGGATGCAGCGCTGGGCCACACGTTTGGCTTAGCTCCCCCTCACCTAAACACCCGCCAAGGTCAGTGATGATGAACCCAAATGGTAATGTGTTGTGGTCAATGGAGCTTTGTAGCATACTGTTGATGCACATATGTTAGCTTGATGGGAAGACCATGCTGAGGGCAGCAATGGGCTAGGAGTGAGGATGTAATGAAACTGATGTGTGCTCTTCATTATCATCGAGGTGTCACCTTTAGGGCTCGATGGTGTGATTGAATTTTCAAGTTCGCAAGGCCAGGGCTGGCCATTAGGGGATACTGTTTGTGTTAAAGAGGAGACATTTTGATGGATGGCAATCACGTGTGTGAACATGGTCATCCTGAGGTGTTCTATCTCCATTAAAAGGTCCAGCTAAATGGAGGCCCACATCCCTAACTGAGAAATAAATGTGATGAATATGAAGGTGAGACAGAAAACTGAAATGGAGTAACACCTGCAGAACTTCCTTGGCTGCCTTGGCACAAGTGTCAACTATTAGTATCAGCATCAAGGTTAAACGGATTGTGTTGTTCTGTTGATGGAGATGGATCTCCATGACGACCTTTATCGGACTGAAGGCATACTGCTACGAGCCCACTGAGTTTTGTAGATCAGCTTCTGCCCCCTGTAGGCTAACGTTGCGACTGGGATCCTGGACAGATGCTTGAAAAGGCCTTACCTGCTGATGTGTGATACTGGGATGCCCTCCTCCAGTTAGCACCTCATCTCAGCGAGGACACATGCTCATGAGACATCATTATCCATCAAAGGACCAGGACAATGGTGAGCTTAATGTGTAACTCTCATATTGATGTGGATGGTTGAAATGAGAGGGGCGGCTATGCTGGTGTTCATGTTGGCCCATGATGGAGGTGGCAGTGAGAGCCTCACTTGCACATCTGCCTTCTCTGGCCCATGCTATGGCCCCTTGCCCTGCAGCTTTGGCTTCCTCGACCTCAATGCCCTCATCCCTTTTGATGTCCTCCTCTTTGGAGGAGACGTGCAGTTCCCCCATGTTGACACCTGGCAGGTCCTCCCCCCTTTGCAATGCCAGGTTGTGCAGAGCACAGCAAGCCACAATGATCCATAAGACCCTCAGGGGAGTGTACTCGCGTGCTCCACCAGATCTGTCCAGGCATCGGAATTGTATCTTCAAAATGCCAATGCTCTGCCCCACCAAAGTTCGAGTAGTGATCTGAGCATCATTATACTTTCTCTCAGCTGCATTTTGTGGCTGCCACACGCTACGTCCTTTGTGGGTACCCTTTGTCATCAATGAGCAAACCCTGGGTCCTGTGTGGTCCCTCGAAGGTATCTGGGATCTGCGATCTACTCAAGGTGGAGGAGCCTTGGTAGCTTCCTGGGTATCCTGCGCATACCTGCATGATTTGTTTCTTGTGATCACAGACCAGCTGCACATTGAGCGAGTGACACTCTTTCCTATTGATATATTGGAGTGCTTGTTGCCAGGGCACTTTTATGGCCACATGAGTGTAGCCAATGGCACCCTGCATCTGTGGGAATCTGGAAATAACAGCAAAGCCCAGTGCTCTGGTGTCCTGGCTTACTTGATCTCTAGTGAAGTGCAGATAATTGTGAGCCTTAGCAAAAAGGGTGTCTGTTACTTCCTGTATACACTTGTGGGTGGAAGCTTGAGAAATGCTGCAGAGGTCCCCAGTAGAGTCCTGGAAAGAGCCATTCATGTAGAAGTTAAGAAAGCCATTGGCAATGGATGTCCACCTAGTTCCCATGGTGTCATCTCCTGGAGAATATGGCAGATGTGAGCCACCAGATCCCTGGGCATTCAGAGTCATCAGTGACACCGTCTCTTGCTCATCTGCAGAAAAATCAGTAGACCCTAGATCTTGGTAGCTGCCTACGTGCAACATTTCTGTAAGCCTCATCTGCTATGTCTGGAGAGGGCCCTGCTGTCCCTTGCTCATCAGGCTGAAGCCCCTCCCTATGACAAGCCTGCCGCCCCCATTGCATTCTTCTTTGCCTTCTCTCCTGCCTGTATGCGATTATGCAAGCATCAATAAATGCAGGCTCCATCTTCTTGAAATTCTCTTCTCTGCAGGATCAATGAGCGGAAGCCATGAGTAAGCATCAGCCTCCAAAGGTCCTATTTCTGTGGAAATAGCATGTTTTGTGGAAATAACACACATTCAGTGACGGTGGGTTCAGGGGCTTGGTACAGATGAAGCCACCTACTGCCCACTGAAATCGTGGGCAGCACACTGCCCATTTCAAGGAACACACTATCCTTCGCCCCTGCCCACTGCTTCCCAAATCGCCCCCACCCCACCGCCGCACCGTGACTGACTGCAATGAGATTGCTTCAGCCAGGTGCTTGGATTTGCTGCTTATAAGTTCACACTTGTTGGAATACAGATGAGGGCTAATGTTTAGTGAGGAAGTGAGACTTTTTCGGTGGGGGTGGGGGCAATGCGAGTTGCCATATATGAACCTGCCAGTAGCAGCTCCTGCTTTTAACATTGTTACCACTAGTCCCCAGGCAAGGTCCTCCAATTTGTAAACTTCCCGAATGGGACCCCAATTTTGTTATGCTCCCGAGTGAGGAGGGATGAGCTGATTCCCCTTCTTCACCCATCCTCTCGGTTGGCCCCAACAAAGTTAATTTAAAAGAGATCCCTTCCCTTGTGGATACCTTTTCCAAGACCAAATGTAATTATGTTTTGGAAGGAGCCAATTTAACCAGGCATTTTTGAGTTAAAGAGTAAGTTTATTAGTTACTAAAAATCTGAGAAAAGTAATAAAAATGCAACACACATATACACAGATCAGAAATAAGAAGTTAAGAGTCCAAATAAAATTTGAATAAATATACAAATCAGTCTTTGGCTTGTCCATGAGGTGAAGATGGTGAAACAGTGAAGCTGTTAAGTTGGGTGACTCCAGTAGAGCTGACTTTGGCAGTTGAGCAGTTGGTTGGAGACACTTGGTTCTGCAGGGTTGCTGAAGAAGCTGACCTATTGCCTTTTTGATTGTGGCTTTGCTGAGCCTCGCCTCCAGCAACTGCGAGAGAGAGAGAGAGACTTGACCTGCAACTGCAGGGGTAACTAGTTGGTCTTCTTGTGCTGTCACTCACACAGCATGCTAGCACACTAGCACACTGGTCTGCAGCTGACTTTTCAACCCATTTTTCTCTGTGCATTCCTGTAAGGGGGGAATAATATCCCAGAGTGTGTTTTCCTTGATCTCTGACCATTTTACATATTCTGGGATATGAATCAACAGAAGATGAATTTTAGATGCCTGCTGAGACGTGGTAATCAGTCTGTTGTCTCTGCAATCACAGGAGATTAAAATTCAGTCTTTTGCATCTTTCCTATCTCCATTTTAAGTGTCTCTGCTTGAAGAAGGCCATGACACCTTTTCAGATGAGACGTTCCATGTTCTCTCAGGACAGGTCTGTCAGTATAATCCACATATGGATTTTTCCATAAAGTGGTCACTTTACATTATCAGCCATCTTTTGCTCAGTGTCCTTTCCCGTGTTTCTTTAAAAACACACATGTTCCTTAAAAAATTCAATATGCCTGTAAATAATTTGTGGTGGTGATCTGTTTTTCATGACAACGTAAAACTGCAGCTTGTCCAGTTGCCCAATTGCTTTTGACTTCATTTTCTCTCTGTGGAATTTCCATGCTTGGAACAAGGGGTTGTCACAAGAAACTTGATCAGTGGTAGGATTTGAGATTAGTCTTGTTTGAATGAACTTAGTTACTGATTCCTTATATTGTCATTGAAAGGCTCCTAACATTTCTCAGCTGTGCATCTCTCCTCATTTGATAATGTACAGCTCAGTTGGGTATCCCTTTAATCACCACCCCCACCCCACCCCATGCAGTGCAGCACACCTCCTCGAGTTATCAGAGCCCTGCCCTCCAGAGTTATTTCTCATTTTTATTTTCTACAGGGCCATCGCTTCAAATTTCAAGATGGTGGTGCTGAGGTTTTACTACTTTACTAGGCCTACCTTGTGTGTCTGTGGAAACCCCTCCCATCATCCTGGAGGAGCATAATGTTCAGGTTTCCTTCCCTCCAATAACTCTTGGTTGTCCCTCTGTATCAACTTAGCCTCATTGTGATGGTGGTGGATATCCCTCTATTACCACCTGAATCGTTTGAGGTGGGTGTGCCTATGCCCCATGCAGACCTTACCCTTTCCCATCTTGAGGCCTATTGCACAGTGACATATAAATACCCTTCCCCATAAGACCATCAGTATACCCTTCCCCATAAGACCCAGTATTATGCCAGAGAACCCCCAGAAGGATGTGCGTTAAGTTACAATCACAACCTGTGCACAACATGCTGGGCTCGACTAACACCGGACTGACATGCCCTCTCCTCCTTGGACTGGAACAAAGATAGTGTCTGAAGCTCAGCAATGTAAAATAAAGTGCTTCTTCGCTCTGCGAACCTCCCACTCTGGCCTTAACTCGCTTATGTCCTTCTGTGAGAGAGTCTCACCCCATTGTGGATCAGAGGACACTTCCTGTCTGCACTCGCCGCCCCCCCCGAGTCACATGTCTGAGTGCAACATTCCCCAATCCCCCCCTCCCCTCCCCCTGCCACAGTTGAGGTCTTGTCCTACACCGACATAAACCTGATTGTTCTTGATCCCGTGATATGTTCTGCTTCTGCCCACCATGATGCCCACTGCGGAGAGGGAAATCCCATCTGGATACAGAAAATGCCGGAAATACTCGGCAGGTCTGGCAGCATCTGTGGAGAGAGAAAGAGGGCTAATATTTCAGGTCAATAACAGAACTCTGATGAAAAATCACAGACCTGAAATGTTAATCCTGTTTCTCTCTCCACAGATGGCTGTGGATGCTCAGTGATTGAGTATATTCAAGACAGAGCCTGGCAAATCTTTGGGTACTATGGGAATTTAGGGACATCGGATCATGCAGGAAACTTGAGTTTAATTAAAAGATCAGCCACGATCTTATTGAATAGTGGAGCAGGTTTAAGTGGTTGATTGCCTATCCCTTTTATTTCTTACATTCTTATGTGACTGGCAACTTTATGCAACTATTAAGACTCCTTTGGCTCAATTGCAAATGAAATCCATGTTTACATGCAAACACTTATCTGTCTGCCTTGTCTCTGTAGCAATTTCTCTCCCCTCTGCGCCATAAATGTTGTGTATTCAAGCCCTACCCCATAGACGTGTGCACATCATGTAGGCTGACACTTCAGAGTGCAACTGAAAGAGTGCTGCACTGTCGAAGATACCAGCCCTGATATTAATCTGAACAGGGCTTCCGTGTATGAGGGTGGTGTTGGAATTGTGTGGGTGAAACTGGGAAGTCAAGTCATCCAGTCAGCATTTGTGATTGCAACTGAATTGAAGCAATACATTTTCAAATCTTGCTCCTCCAAGCTGTGTCGTGGCATGATGCACACCCACATGATCAATCACAGCCATATTTAGACGGACAGTTTGCAAATGGAAACTAGAGGAGCCAGGATGTTCTCAATGGATGGTAGACATAGAGTAAGGTCAGCACCCAGATTCAATGATGGGTCACTGGAATTGGTGCTGGGGGTTGTCAGGAACAGGAGGAATATACTTTTCTTCAGAAATGATGGAAAGAAGCCTATGGCTTTCACCAAGAGAACATGATTAGAAGTTTCTGAGGAGTTGAGCAGCAGGAGAATTCTGTCCCCGTCTTGGATGCAATGTAGGAAGTGGTTCAATGACTTAACCAGGCCAGGTAAAGTGAATAGCTTTGCTTAATCACTTACATCCTGTGGCTTCAGCCCCCCTTTCTTCACTCTGTATTGCCAAAGAGTTCTCTATCGCATCACTCATCACATTCATTCGATTTTCAGAAGCATTCAAGCCATCTCTCTCAATGCACTTCATCACCTCCCCGTTTATCCATTCACCGTTGACAATCACTTCCATCTTAGACCATGTGGTGTATCTGTCTCACAGTCACCCTCACTGCATATACTGCATCCATCAGGTGAATACCTTATCATCACTTACTCACTATATCGCCAATCCTTTACTGTTGCTGGGTCAAATTCCTGGAACTCCCTCCCTAACAGCATTGTGAGAGTACCTACACCACATGGACTCTTGGTTCAAGAAGGCAGCTCACCATCACCTTCTCAAGGGCAATTAGGGATGGGCAATAAATGTTGGCCTAGCCAGCGAAGTCCACATCCCGTGAAACAATTTAAAAAAAATCACAGGTCTGTTCTTGCGACCCTTGAAGGAGAAGCGAAAAGGGAGAGGAACAGAACAACAAAGTGAACATTATAAATAGCCCAGCTCATAAATGCAGAGTAGGCAGCCCTGGAGGTTGGTGGCACATCGGCATCCTTCTTAATTGGAGATGGAGAGATAGGGAACTCACGGATAACTGGTGACAGAATTACAAATATCTCTAACACACATATGTTGACTTCATTTTGTCAATGATTAAACTACAAAACAGCTGAGTATGGTGTTTGCCAAGATTAGACTTTGTCATGTCTGATTCATAGCCTTTTCTTTTGTCCTCCAGGACCTTCAGACTTACAGTGTCACAGGACATCCATGAGGACATCATTCAGAGGTTACTTGTGACCAACTTTGAAGCAGAAGCAGTAAAGTAAGGAAAAATTGTAATTTCATTAAAATGTCTGTGGAATCTGTAATTGTTCTTAAGAATGTTCGAAAAGGACTTTTAAGAGTTTGCATCAATTGTAAAAGGACCAATTACAATTTTCTTAAAGTGTAAGAAATATTGGACCATGTGACCTGGTAACCATTGACCTGGAAGCATGACCAACAGGAAACAAGTTAAGAAAGAAGCTGTGTGGCTGGCAGACACAAAGGAGGTAAAAGCAAAAAACTGTGGATGCTGGAAATCTAAAACAAAAACAAAAATAAAAATACCTGGAAAAACTCAGCAGGTCTGACAGTATCTGCGGAGAGGAATACAGTTAACATTTCGAATCCGTATGACTCTTCAACAGAACTAAGGGAAAACGGAAGAGAGGTGAAATATAAGCTGATTTAAGAGGGGGGTGGGACAGGTAGAGCTGGATAGAGGGCCAGTGATAGGTGGAGTTTGCCAAAAGATGTCATAGACAAAAGGACAAAGAGGTGTTGACGGTGGTGATATCAGCTAAGGAATGTGCTAATAGGTGACATTAAGGGTAGAAAACAGGATGAGCAAGGTACAGATAGCCCTAGTGGGGGTGGGAGGGATTGAAATAGGCTAAAAGGTAGAGATAAAACAATGGATGGAAATGAATTTAAAAATAATGGAAATAGGTGGGAAAAGAAAAATCTATATAAATTATTGGAAAAAAGGGGGATTGGAAAGGGGGTGGGGATGGAGGGGAGAGGTCATGATCTAAAATTGTTGAACTCAATATTCAGTCCGGAAGGCTGTAAAGTGCCTAGTCGGAAGATGAGGTGCTGTTCCTCCAGTTTGCGTTGAGCTTCATTGGAATATTGCAGCAGGCCAAGGATGGACATGTGGGCATGAGAGCAGGGTGGAGTGTTGAAATGGCAAGCGACAGGGAGGTCTGGGTCATGCTTGCGGACAGACCGAAGGTGTTCCGCAAAGTGGTCACCCAGTCTGCGTTTGGTCTCTCCAATGTAGAGGAAACCGCATTGGGAGCAGCGAATGCAGTAGACTAAATTGAGGGAAGTGCAAGTGAAATGCTGCTTCACTTGAAAGGAGTGTTTGGGCCCTTGGACGGTGAGGAGGGGGGAAGTAATGGGGCAGGTGTTGCACCTTCTGCGGTTGCATGGGAAGGTGCCGTGGGAGGGGGTGGAGGTGTAGGGGGTGATGGAGGAGTGGACTAGGGTGTCCCAGAGGGAATGATCCCTGCGGAATGCTGCTGGGGGGGTGAAGAGAAGATGTGTTTGGTGGTGGCATCATGCTGGAGTTGGTGGAAATGGTGGAGGATGATCCTTTGAATGCGGAGGCTGGTGGGGTGATAAGTGAGGACAAGGGGGATCCTATCATGGTTCTGGGAAGGAGAGGAAGGTGTGAGGGCGGATGGGAGATGGGCCGGACACGGTTGAGGGCCCTGTCAACCACCGTGGGTGGAAAACCTCAGTTAAGGAAGAAGGAAGACATGTCAGAGGAACTGTTTTGGAAAGTGGCATCATCAGAACAGATGCGACGGAGGCAAAGGAACTGAGAGAATGGGATGGAGTCCTTACAGGAAGCGGGGTGTGAGGAGCTGTAGTCGAGGTAGCTGTGGGAGTCGATAGGCTTGTAATGGATATTGATGGACAGTCTATCACCAGAAATTGAGACAGAGAGGTCAAAGAAGGGAAGGGAAGTGTCAGAAATGGACCATGTGAAAATGATGGAGGGGTGGAAATTGGAAGCAAAATTAATAAATATTTCCAGGTCCAGACGAGAGCATGAAGCAGCACTGAAGCAGTCATCGATGTACCGGAGAAAGAGTTGTGGGAGGGGGCCGGAGTAGGACTGGAACAAGGAATGTTCCACATACCCCATAAAGAGACAGGCATAACTGGGGCCCATGCGGGTACCCACTGCCACACCTTTTATTTATATAGATTTTTCATTTCTCACCTATTTCCATTATTTTTAAATGTATTTCCATCCATTGTTTTATCTCTACCTTTTAGCTTATTTTGATCCCTTCCCCCAACCCCACCCCCACTAGGGCTATCTGTACCTTGATCGTCCTGCTTTCTACCCTTAATGTCACCTATTAGCACATTTCTTAGCTAATATTACCACCTTCAACACCTCTTTGTCCTTTTGTCTATGACATCTTTTGGGAAACTCCACCTATCACTGGCCCTTTATCCAGCTCTACTTGTCCCACCCCTGCTTAAGCCAGCTTATATTTTACCTCTCTTCTATTTTTCCTTAGTTCTGTTGAAGAGTCATACGGATTCAAAACATTAACCATGTTCCTCTCCGCAGATGCTGTCAGACCTGCTGAGTTTTTCCAGACACAAAGGAGAGATGCAGACACAAAGGAGAGCTAAAAGCTTGAGGACCTGAGGATGAAGAGGAACACACTGAATTGTTGTGGCAATAGGAAACTAAATTACTCTCAAGAAGAGGTCAGTCAGAAAAGAAGGCAATGTGCAAGATGGCTAAAAAAATCTAAAATCTGGAAATCTGTGTGAATAGCTCAGAGACCCTAACGAGCTGGGTGTTTTCCCAGAAGTGGTTAAACCATGAACCAGGGTGTTATTGGTTGGTCAGTTTAAAGGAACTCTGGAAAGCTAAACCATCAGGACTGTGATCCAAGGGAGAGAGGATTCATAAAAGTGTGCCTTGCTGATAATAATCATTTCCGTGAAACTCAAAGGTGAAAGCTGTTGTTGGATAAAACTCGTACTCTGCATAAATAAAGAACAGCACACTGTGGAATTCTGCAGCTATATACTGCCACATGAATGTGGGGAGTGATGTCCCTGCTTGTGATTGTGTAAGACGAATCTCTGTTGTCTCGACTGTTTGAAGTGTCATTTAACTTTTTATTTGCAGTATCATTTTCCTCTTACTTCATGTCTAACTTGGGTTAGTTCTGATTTGTGTTAAAGTAAAAGTTACAAAAAGCGTAATCTTCTTTGTAGTGTCTTCATTTAGCGGTCGCATGGCAAATTTGGTTCCCCTGTGGGGATCTTACCAATACTGTCATAGGACTGACAGCCATGCACCAGTGCAAACATTTGCACTTCAGTGGGTTTGCTTAGACTGTTCGTTGGGTTTTCACTTGGTTATTCATACCTTACAAGTGGACACGAGAGGACTTTGTTGGCAGAGATGCAGTGGAGTGTCCATGTCGGAGGGGGGGTGAGGGGGGGGCGTCACAATCCTCTCCAAGCTCTGCTCAACTGGATGGAATCTGGATTGGGGAGGTGCTAGCATTAAGAAGGAAAATGCTAGAAGTGCATCAGCAACTTAGCGAGGTACTGACAGCTAGGCCATGTGCACTCTCCATAATAGCAGAGAGGATATAGGAGCCCAACTCGTTTGCTAGGGTTTTGGTGGTGTAGAGACTTGTGAGAATGTTCATTATGGAGAGAGAGTCTGCCTCCATGGAGTTCAAGCATGGCTTTCAAATGAGTCTATGTAGGCCATGACTTTGAAGCCAACCTGTCTGCTGCCATGAACAGGATGCCACATACTCTATTTGTGTCCTTGCAAGGCATCATTGACCTCTGTAAGCTGGTGTGCAGCAGAGTGAGAGGATTAACATGGCACTGGCCCAAGATTGGGATGATGGTAAAAAGAACGTGCAAGTGGAAACTCCACTCAAAGCGCTCCCACTTTTCATCCATTGCCCAACTCTACTAGGAATGCTGCCTCATCTCCCATTGGCCAAGTCCGCTCTTGCAGAGGTGCAGGTGGAGTAGCCTTTGCAGTGCTCATAATCCAAAGAATGTAGGCCAAAACTTCTCGGCAGCCCGGGCCGAGAGTTGAGCTGTCTGCTTCTTCCTTTGCTGAAGTCACATTTCAGCAAGTGTGAGAGAGGGAATTTGATGAGTTGAATTCCCTTTTCTTATTCCCTGCTTTCTTTGCTGTTAAATGACAGGAGTGGTTATTGGGATTCCTATGCAGATTTACATCTCTTCAGGATATCAAAAATCCTGAGTAAAAATGACACAAAAACATGCACTGACACAAGGGATACAAAATAACATAAACTTTTAACAACCTTGAAAGAGAGGTTCGCATGTAGATTGCATCCAATCAGCAGTAGAGAAAATTGTCAAGTGTGAAGCTGTACCAAAAAAAAACACTTGATAGCTTCCGAAAGCATGGGCCTTGAATTTGATCTTCCAGTACAACAGATGGTGTGCACGCATGAATTATGAATTAGAAGAGCATGCCCTGCCATAAGCAAGGCATTCAGGGCTGTTGCTTCAAACAGGAATGAAGAACTTGAGTTGAGAAGGGAATTAACAAAGAAAGGACAAGAAGAAATAAAATTAGAGAACGCTGGAAATACTCAGCAGATCAGGCAGCAGCTGCGAAACAGAGTGAACGTTTCAAGTTGATGAGCAAATGGAATATTCTACAAGATGGGGGAGCAGCATCCGATTACCATCCCTGAGGTGGAGGGGCCAATGGACAACCTGAAAAACAATGCAGACAAACTCTGCATGCACGGTACATGGAATAATTTGCACAAGGTGTCAAAGGTTCTAGTCATAAGGACTGCATGCTCCTTGAGTAGGTTTCTCCAGAGCCCAAGAACCCTTCAGGACCCGGGGAATCAGTAATTATGTTGATTATACCACACGATCTCCACAAATAATCCATGTGGCTCACACCCGTGGGCCTTGCTACAGAGGGAGAGCAGATATACTTAGGGATTTTAAAACCCATTTTTCCAAAAAATGTTATTTGGAAAGAACGCAAACCTGAATTTCTCTGGGTCATCTGTCACTGCAACACTAAGTTCACCTTAAGTGCGGTGGAATCCCCAAAGTTACAACATTTCAGTAGCAGAAACTTTGAGGAAATTCAGGGTCAATCATCCACACAAGTTTTAAAAAAGACAGTGAAACAATGGTCAGAATTTTATCATTGTGGCAGGGCTGCAAGCCAGGGGTAGCTCTATTTTATGGGGTTCAGGCAGCTAAATAGTCATCGCCTTTGTTGTCGTCCCCATTAAGGACAACCACACGCTTCCAAGAGCTGCCTGGCAATCAGAGGGCCAGCAGTTCAGCAGCCTCCACCAGGAATGGTGGCCACAGATGAGACTGCGCATGGAAGAAAACCACACCATGGAAGGATAGTGCCCTCCTTACCAGTTAAGTGGGGTCCAAGGGTGTGAGGGCCAGTCAGGAAGAGCCTGGCAAGGGAAGGGGGGTTGGTGAGGATAGGTGACACCTTTGCCATGAGGGCAGCCATTGCCATTTCTTTTGGCGGGGGGTGGGGGGGAACTCGTGGGACAAAAAGTGCCCCAATTGGGAGGCTGCAAGAATTTATGTGGTGGTCTTCCCATGTGTTGGAGGGATCACCTGCTGTTGGTGTAAACAGCAGGGGAAAGACGCCCTTAGTTGGCCGCTTGAGGGCCTCAATTGGCCTCTGGGTGGAAGGACTGCCCTCCATCTTACCCGCCGCCGGTAAAATGGCATAGCGGCAGGAAGATGATGGGGACTCCACCCTCTCGCCTTCCCTCACCAAATTGCGGGCCCCGCCTCCCAGCCTATCCCCTGAGGGCTGGTAAAATCTATCCCAGCTGGTGTTAAAATTGCAATGGGCTAATGTTTGGTACTATTTCTCCATAGATGCCAAATAATAAGCAATGTGTTTGTCTTGGCAGCCATTAAATGTCACATCTATTTTTCTGGGGTCCTTGGGTGCCTTGTCATGCCTTCCTTACTACAACGTATCCAAAACACATCAAATTTAAGATACATAAAAATATGATAGTAAATGGGCAATAGGAAATCAATGATCATAACAGGATGGAGTTCAGAGTTGAAGACGGAGGTCCCATGGCGGAATAATGATGACTTAGGAAGGGTGGAATCAACATGAAGCATCAATGAGTTGTTGTCTGAGTTTGGAGACAGGTGAAGTAAGTGAAGCCCAGAAGGTGTTTGAGGGCAGACTATCAGAGGTCGTATGGTGCAATGGTAGTGTCCATACCTCTAGGCCAGAAGCCCCAGGTCCAAGTCTCACTTGAGGACTTGAGGGCCATGGAAGCTACATTCATAATGTAGCCAAACGGATTGATTATCAACCTGTGAATCTTTCCAATATGCCTGATGGCAAGTGGTAAAAGCAGGAGAGTTTCCTGGTCAGCCATCCTGCAGAAGGCAACATCAAACAACTGCAGTTCTTTTCCAAGCATAATCACAGACCAAACCATGATTACCAATGTCTTCTTAGGGCATTGTACCTGAAGGAGGAGAGGGAAGTTACTCCATGACTCTTGGCTGAGTGATATTCAGCCCAATAGGTGCAAGTGGACAAGCATAACACGAGATGGGAAGGAAAGAGTGTGGCCAAGATGGGAGATGGATAAGAACTGAATCAACAGAGCGCATCTGGTCCTCTCATCAACAAATGTGGCAGCACATCTTGTACCACTGGAATAACGTATACAGTCATCGGGCAGAATGATCCTGGTTTTGCACAAATGTGCGGTAGTGGATAAGAAATAGCCTGCTTTACCTGCTGGCCGCAATGGTGGCTTTTCGCGCCGGGTAGCTGGTGGGGTGGCCTTTCATTCGCCCGCCCAACTGTCACATCAGGCCTTCAGTAAACCAGGTACCATATTTAAAGGCTGCCCCTGCAAATAGCTAGCACTCTTCAAAGGATAGGATGCTACTGCGAACTGATGGCTGCCAAAGGGAGGAACCGTACCGTCCCCAGATTTACCGACGCCTCCCTTGAGCATCTACTGGACATAGTGGAGGCCTGCTATGATGTCCTCTACCCCAGCTCTCGGCGAAGGCCAGCAAGATCACCAATCCAGCATGGTAGGTTGTGGCAGTGGTGGTCATCACCAACACCCTGCAAAAGAGGACAGCCACCCAGTGCCAAAAAAGGATGAATGATCTCCTCCGTTCAGCCAGGGTAAGTCATTCTTCTCATCATTCTCAACTCACACACTCATAAACCTATCACACATCCACAAGGATCTCACACCTCAAGGGACAACACCACTAACTCACACACACCCTCAATTCTCCATCAGGCTCATATCCTCTGGAGCTGGCGTACTCATCTTGTCCATGGCTCCGCTCACCACACAAACATTCCGTACAGGGCCATGTGTCCTGCTCACACTCTCTCCATCTGTTTCCATGCAGGAGAAGCTGGCTCACAGCAGCAGGGAGAGGTCCCAGACTGGGAGTGGAGTGGCCCATATTAATTCCTCATTCACTTTGAGGATCATGCCATCTGTTGACTGGTGCGGGTGTGCCTGTGGCGATGGTGATGTAGGTGGAGAACAGCCACGTGAGGAACCTGTACCATGTCATCCCTCTCTCAACACAAATATGAGTGCTGTCTCTCCTGTTTTTGACTCCGCTGCCTTGCACTAATTATCTCTAGTTTGGTTCACAGGGAGCTCTGCCAAGCAACCGACACCCTCAGCCAGCCAGTGCCTCAGCTCCATCCATGTCCTCACCTCCAGCCAAGAGGACACCTCCTCTTGAAAAGCTGGAAATAATCAGCTTGGAAGACCTGTCACAGTGCCTACCCACACTCTCCACCAGCACAGAGACATACACCTCGGTGGAACCAAGATCTAGAGCAGGCTCGGGTTCATAATCTGGTGGTCACCACATGGACATGTGTCCGCAGCAGGAGGAGGCAGGTTCAGCCGAGCTCCCTGGCACTTGGAGGACTGCTGGGGAGGAGGCATCTGTGAGGTCTGAGTCAGATGACCAGTCTCTGGATTCGGCCTTCCAACTCATCCTGGAGAGTGGGCAGAAGGTGGGGGAACATCATACTGATTTGTTGGAAGCCCTCAACAGAGTGGCATGCAAGTTGGAGGAGTGCGTCTATCTGCTCTCTGATGAAGTGGCGCTCACATGTGCCTGTATGGAGGTTTCCATGGAGAGGATGGTGGATGCCATGGAGACCCTGGTCCAGCAGAACATGGAGATGCGTGCAGACGTGCACTTCATCGCGGGAGCCATGGGTGACTTCCTGCAGTGGCAACATGTGAGGGAAATGGGGAACTTTGACGTTCCTCCAGGTGCTCCTTCACTTCAAGGAGTCAGGCTGGGGCCCTCAGGTACCCGAAGGGAGGAGGTGCAGCAGCTGGACATCCCTGGGTCATCCACTCAGGAATCTCAGAGGGTGCCTTCTCCCTCCTAGTTCCCTTTGCCTGTGACCCCCTCAACTTCATCCACTGTCACTGCAGAGGGAGTAGCTGGCCCACAGGCGGACCGCCAAAGCAAGCCAGGACCCTCAAAGCCTCAGATCTGCAGAGGACATATGCCAGAGTCATCAAAGGCAACAGGGCCAACCATTGCACAGGCTATCTCCGACCTTGCTGTGGATGTCAGGGCAGCACCTAGAAGTGTTAGGCCTCGAAAAGTTAAGAATCTCTGATCACAAGGAGCTGCATGGGTGAACCCATTTTGTCACTTTATAATCTGAAAATATATTCACTTTCTCTGAATAACGTGTAATGTTGTCTTTCAGTTTCATTTACAGGCTTTGTGAGTCCTCTCCCTGCATCCCCCACACTAGCAGTTCAGCTGCATGCAGCCAGCCCCATGAGTGATTCTGGAGTGAGAAGTGTGTGTGTGTGGCAGGCGTTTTGGAGCCTCGTGCAAGCACTCTCCCACACACGTGGATCCTTCCTCAATCACATTCATCGCAATGTCCTCAGCATTTTCAATGCTGCCTGCTGGGGTTCTCTTTCAGTTGTCCATCTGAACTGACCTGCGTCTCAGCCCACCCACTCCCATGCAGCACCTGTTCCCGTTCAACACAAGGCTCCTTTGTCATGAAACTAACTTATTGTTTCATTATATTATTGTGGTTTATTGTGAAGTAGGTTTATGGGTGTGAGTGTGGATGGTTCTGGCTATGATTTAATTGAATTAGAGTCAAATAAACTGCAAGTTTGAGATTATCAAAAGAAGTAAGGGGTAAAAGGCATTTGGAATGCTAATGACTAAGCATGAATGAGGGCTTAGCATGTAGGGTGTGAAGGAAATTTGCAATTTTAGATAATTGAAGGGGTTGTTTAGGTTTCAAATGGATGATAGGTTGTTTACAACTAACAAAATGAGCAAGGCCAAGCGGTATGTTTCTTTTTCCCAAAGGTCCTGACCATATTGGCAACATGATAGATTTTTATATTGTGGGAAAAGTAAAGTTCCAAAGACATATAGAACAATGGAATTTTCAGATTGAGGAGATAAAAAACACATGTAAAGAGGGATGGAAGACTATGTAGGGGTGTGGCAGTGTAAAATCCAGAAAGGTACACCATGTGACAGACTTCAAGGAAGTCTCCAGCCACTTTTGCAGATGTCTGCTTTGTCCAGTAACTGAAGTTGTGTTAAAAAGCCTTTGGAATTCCACTGCCAAGTGGGTGCTGTGGTAAACCTGCTGGCTTGCGTATTTACATTTAAAATCTATTTTGGGACTGTTGCCTTAAAGGGGGCGTATAGTTGGGAGTCAGGTTAATTAAGGATTTTGGGATTTGTTATAGTGTTAAGTAACTTTAATCTTATTTATGTGCTTGAAATCTTTTCTTTTGTTAATTTTAGTTCTTAAAAGTCTTTAAAGATGTTACTGGACTCATCACTTCTAAATTCAGTGCACAAATCTTCTCATAATAAATACAAATTGTGAAACCGTTCTGACAGCATTGCAAAGTTTCCCCTGTGGATTTGGTCCACCTGGCACACATCACCTGATACAGCATAACACCTTTCACTTTCGATTTCACAAGATGCTACCGGTGAAGTTTGTTTTCAGCTCCGCCATCTGTTCCCCTCCCCCAGTCACCCATGTCCTTTCCCCAATGACAGTGGCATCACTTTCCACCTCTCCACTGTTACCTACCAGCCAACGCCCTTTCCTTTCCAGGATGTCCAGATGAACGTGCACATTCCATACCTTCCCAAGAATCCCATCACCACTCACATTGACCTCCCTGACCTCCTCCTTCACACCCCCAGGGCCTGTGCCTGCCTCTAAGTCCCCACCAACCATCTTTGCAATCCATTCTACCGCTATCCATTGTGGTAGTGGTGACGGCATAGTGATTTTGTGGCTGGACTAATAATCCAGAAACCCAGGGTAATTCTCTGGGAACCCAGGTTCGAATCCTGCCATGGCAAATGGTGAAACTTGAATTCAATAAAAACCTGGACTTAAAAGTCTAATGATCTCTATGGAACCATTGTTGATTGTTGTAAAAACCCATCTGGTTCACTAATGTCCTTAGGGAAGGAAATCTGTTGTCCTCACCTGGTCTGGCCTACATGTGACTCTAGACCCACAGCAATGTGGTTGACTCTTAAAATGCTCTCTGAAATAGCCTAGCAAGCCACTCAGTTGTAACAAACTGCTACAAAATTACAATAAAGGAATGAAACCAGATGGGCCACCTGGCATTGACCTAGGCACCAGAAACGACAATGGCAATCTCAGCCCTGTATACCCTGCAAAGTCCTTCTCCTTAACACCTGGGGCAAGTGCCAAAATTGGGAGAGCTGTCTCACAAACTAGTCAAGAAACAGCCTGACATAGTCATCCTCATGGAATCATATCTTACAGATAATGTCCCAGACACCACCACCACCATCCCTGGGTATGGCCTGTCCCATCGGCAGGACAGACCCAGCAGAGGTGGCGGCACAGTGATATATGGTCAGTAGGGTGTTGACCTGGGAGTCCTCAACATCGACTCTGGACCCATGAAGTCTCATGGCATCAGGTCAAACATGGGCAAGGAAACCTCCTGCTATTACCACGTACTGCCCTCCCTCAGCTGATGAATCAGTGCTCCTCCATGTTGAACATCATTTGGATGAAGCACTGAACGCAGCAAGGGTGCATAATGTACTGTGGGTGGGGGATTTCAATGTCCATCATCAAGTGTGGCTCAGTAGCACCACAATTGACTGAGCTGGCCAAGTCCTAAAGGACATAACTGCTAGGCTGGGTCTGCAGCAGGTGGTGAGGGAATCAACAAGAGGGAAAAACATACTTGACCTCATCCTCACCAACCTGCCTGCTGCAGATGCATCTGTGACAGTATCGGTAGCAGTGACCACCGCATAGTCATTGTGGAGACAAAGTCTGGCCTTCACATTGAGGATACCCTCCATCGTGTTGTGTGACACTACCACCATGCCAAATAGGATAGATTTAGAACAGATCTAGCAACTCAAGACTGGGCATGCATGAGGCGCTATGGGCCATCAGCAGTAGCAGAATTGTACTCGAATAGAATCTGTAACCTCATGGCCCAGCAAATCCCCTACTCTACCATTACCATTAAACCAATTGATCAACCCTGGTTCAATGAAGAGTGCAGGGGGGCATGCCAGGAGCAGCACTAGGCATACCTAAAAATGAGGTGTCAACCTGGTGAAGCTATAACACAGGGCTACTTGCAAGCCAAACAGCATAAGCAGCAAGTGATAGACAGGGCTAAGTGATCCCTCAACCAACGGATCAGATCTAAGCTCTGCAGTCCTGCCACATCCAGTCATGAATGGTGGTGGACAATTAAACAACTCACTGGAGTAGGAGGCTCCACAATATCCCCATCTTCAATGATTGAGGAGCCCAGCACATCAGTGCAAAAGATAAGGCTGAAGCATTTCCTACAATTTTCAGCCAGAAATGCTGAGTGGATGATCCATCTTGGCCTCCTCTGGAGATCCCAGCATTACAGATGCCAGTCTTCAGCCAATTCAATTCACACCATGTGCTATCAAGAAATGGCTGAAGGCACTGGATGCTGCAAAGGCTATGGTCCTTGACAATATGCTGGCAATAGTACTGAAGACTTGTGCTCCAGAACATGCTGTGCCCCTAACCAAGCTGTTCCAGTACAGCTACAACACTGGCATCTACCCGGCTACGTGGAAAATTGCCCAGGTATGTCCTGTAGACAAAGATCAGGACAAATCCAACCTGACCAATTACTGCCACATCAGTCTGCTCTCCATCATCAGTAAAGCAACGGAAGGGGTCATCAGCAGTGCTATCAAGCGGCACTTGCTCAGCAATAACCTGCTCACTGATGTCCAGTTTGGGTACCGCCAGGTCCACTCAGCTCCTGGCCTCATTATAACCTTGGTTCAAACGTGGACAAAAGAACTGAACTCCTGAGGCAAGGTGAGAGTGACTGCACTTGACATTAAGGCAGCATTTGACTGAACGACATCAAGGAGCCCAAGCAAAACTGGAGTCAATGGGAATCAAGGGGAAAGCTCTCCGCTGGTTGGAGTCATACCTAGCACAAAGGAAGATGGTTGTGGTTGTTGGAGGTCAGTCATCTCAGCTCCAGGACATCACTGCAGGAGTTTGTCAGGGTAGTGTCCTTGGTCCAACCACCTTCAGCTGCTTCATCAATGACCTTCCTTCCATCATAAGTAGGGATGTTTGCTGATGATTGCACAATGTTCAGCACCGTTAGCAACTCCTCAGATACTGAAGTAGTCCATGTCCAAATGCAGCAAGACCTGGACAATATCCAGGCTTGGGCTGACAAGAGGCAAGTAACATTCGTACAACACACAAGTGTCAGGCAATGACCATCTCCAATGAGAGAATGCAACCATAGCCCCTACATGTTCAATGGCATTACCGTCACTGAATCTCGAACTATCAACATCCTGGGGGTTACCATTGACCAGAAACTGAACTGGATTAGCCATATAAATACTGTGGCTACAAGAGTAGGTCAGAGGCTAGGAATCGTGTGACAAGTAACTCACCTCCTGACTCCCCAAAGCCTGTCCACCATCTACGGGACACAAGTCAGGAGTGTGATGGAATACTACCCACTTGACTGGATGAGTGCAACTCCCACAACACTCAAAAAGCTTGACACCATCCAGGACAAAGCAGCCCACTTGATTGGCACCACATCCACAAACATTCACTCCCTCCACCACCAACACACAGTAGCAGCAGTGTGCACCATCTACAAGATGCACTGCAGGAATTCATCAAGGCTCTTTCAACAGCACCTTCCAAATCCATGGCCACTACTATCTAGAAGGACAAGGACAGTAGATAGATGGGAACACGACCTGCTGCAAGTTCCCCTCCAAGTCACTCACCATCCTGACTTGGAAATATATCACCGTTCCTTCACTGTTGTTGGTTCACAACCCTGGAACTTCCTTTCTAACAGCACTCTGGGTGTACATACACCACATGGACTGCAGCGGTTCAAGAAGGCAGCTCACCACCACCTTCTCAAGGGCAACTAAGGATGGGCATTAAATGCTGGCCCAGCCAGTGAAGCCCACATCCAGTGAATAAATAAAAAAAACCCTCACCCTCCCACCCTACTGGCTCACTCTTCCCTCTCTCATTCTTACCATTCCTTCCTACCACGCCCACCCTCAGTCATTGACTCCACAGACCCATCCCTAGCATGTTCACCTGGACATCCTCCAGTCACTCTTTCCTCCACCCTTACTTCTTCCTGCGAACTCCTTCTTTCCCCTGGAGTCCTTTCCCCTTGTGAACTCTAGCTCCTCGCAAGACTCCTTTCCCCCTCCGAACTCCTTCCTCCACTTGAAGCCCTTCCCTCATTCAGAGCTCCTTCCCCCATGAACTTCTTCCCTTGCACCTTCCTCCCCCCTTATCCCTACCTCCCCAGTTGCCATATTCTCTCCTGTTACACCCTGCTCCTCCCGTACTCCCTCCCACACAACATCACCACCCCCGACACCATCGTTGCCCCCATCCCAATCTCACATGACTCCCCCTCAGCAGTACACCTTCATCTCCCAGTCAAACCTAGACCTTCCTCTCCACCCCTTCGACGATTATCCATAGCAGCCCATGGCCAAGGCACTGAAGCCCCGAGGTAAACTCTCAACAGTGACCTTCCACCTTCCCTGCTTCCCTGCTGCTTCGTGGCAGAGCCATGTCCATGAGACTCCACACAGCATGCGATGCACATGTGCCTCCAGGGTCCAGTTGCTGTAGGGCTCCAGCATCTTCTGCTGCTCAGTTGTCCATGATGAGAGCAAGGCCTTGACGGTAAGCCCCAACTTCTGTATGTCACTCTTGTCAAGATGTGTTCTGCACTGGTGTGTTTTCCCACCCATGTGGGCGGTAAATGTGCTGTGGAGGGATGATTCTAGCGAGCAGGGCTTATAATGAAATACAGATGTATTAAAATGAAGTTCCCGACGTGCGGTGGTGGGAAACATGGCCCGCCATTGATGGGCAGAGCAGACGATTGCAAACTGGTTTCATGACAATCAACTTGAAACTTGAACTTAAATGCACCCACTATTAGAATCAGGGCAACTTAAACAGTAGAAGCGAGGCAGGGGAGAAAGAGCAACAGATGGCAGCAGATGGCCAGGGATTGACCTGCACAGTGATGAGCTCCCAAGGGAGACGACTGTCCAGGAGCCATCTTGAAACACTAAGCTTACTGTGAACATTGAGAGATAAAAATAGAGTCAGAGCCACAGACAGTAAGAGTTCAGAAAAAAACTGAGAGGCCAGGTTTATAAAACTGAAATCTCACTCAGTTTCACTCAGCTATTCATTCATTTGCTCACTTTTGTATTCACTCACTCACTCACTCATACTCAATCTGACATGGACATCCAGCTCACATAATATGTAAGCTCTAAAAGTATCTTGCAAACAGCAATTTAAAATGTAAATACAAAATGTAAATATAAATTACAGTGGATGCTGGAAATCTGTAATAAAAACAGAAAATGATGGAAATATTCAGTGGGTCTGGTAACTTTTGGGAGGGAGAAGCAGAGTTAACGTTTAAGGTTGATGACCTAAGGTCAGATATACAGGGTTTTTCCAATATTTTCTGTTTTTATTTCTCAGAAATATCCTTTTGTTGCTAAAGGGTTTTCCCAAAACCCAGCCTGAGCTCCAGGTGAAGACCAGAACTAGGGGATATAGTTTAAAAATAAGGGGTCTCCCAGTTAAGATGGAGTTGAGGAGGGTCATGAGTCTGCGGAATTCTCTTCCCCAGAGAGTGGTAGAGGCAGGTTCAATGGTTACATTTAAGGCAGAGGTAGATAGGTTCTTGACTAACAAGGGAATCAAAGGGTGCCGGGGGTAGGCAGGATAGTGCCATTGAGGCCATCATCACTGAATGCCAGAACAGGGTTGAGGGCAAATAGTTGCTCCTGCTCCTAATTTGTATGTTTGTATATTGGTACGTGGAAAAATCTAATGCCTTCCAACACTCTTCTACATTCAGTCTACCTGACGAAAGCATCAGCACTTGCACATTACTCTTGGGTATTGAGTGGGTTAGCAACAGTCTATGATAGGACAAGCAACCTGTTTTTGTATCTTTTAACATGTTCTTTTCCTTCGATAGCACCTTACATATCCTTGACCTCTACCACCTAGAAGGACAAGGGCAGCCTATATATGCAAGTTACTACACCTGCAAGTTCCCCTCCAAGCCACATACCATCCTGAATTGGAACTATATTGTTGTACCTTCACTGTCGCTGAGTCAAAATCCTGGAACTCCCTTCCAAATAGCATGGTGGGTGTTCCTACAATGCATGAACTGCAGATTCAGAAAGGCAGCTTATCATCACATTCTCAAGGGCAATTTGGGATGGGCAATAAATGCTGGCTTAGCCAGCATGCTCAGACCCCATGAAAGAATAAATAGAAAAAAAGTTTTAAAGTTTCCCTGTTCATGGTACTGAACAAGGAAACCATTTACTATAAAAAGTTGCTGTTCTTTATATTCATAAGTTCATAGTGTGTATGTTCTATAGAAGAGGGTTAGGTATTCTCTAAACCATAAATCATCATGATACTTTGTGTTGTTCAATGACACTGGAGGAACTTCATCTGCATGTGTGACCAAACTTAATTAAATGAGAAATAAAAACAGAAAATTTGCTGGAAAAGCTCAGCAGGTCTGGTAGCGCCTGTGGAGAGAGAAACAGAGATAACGGGTGGAATTTTCTCATCCTACCCGCGGCGGGTTTTGTGGCGGGTGGGAGTGGAGAATCAGCGGCAGGCAAAAAGCTGGAAATCTGCCGGCATAAGAACAGTTTGCAATTCTCTTGATGATGGATTAATGGTAGGTCGATTAATCTGTTGACTAATGGCGTGAATTCCATTTGCATTCATTAAAATCTCATGGATGGTCATTAACACAGCTGCTCGTTGGAATCTTGTCATGCCTTCCAAATTACGTCCGCCTCAAACCCATTTGAAAAGGGGTGGTGTGCACAAGTTGGACCTCAGTTCACTCGTAACTTCGAGGTGAGTGCAACATACATAGCCTACCTGCCATAGTGCTACATCTGTTTTGTTGCGATGATCACCACACTGCTGGGGCTGTGGGGTTGATATGCTCCTGCTCTTTGCCTACATTGTCCTGAAGAACACCACTGTGCTGTGGCACTTATGCAGGCCTCCACTTTCAGACAGTGACCATTACTGTGGCCAGGGTTGGCGAGTGCAGGGGTCATCTGCTCCGGGTTGCTGAGACCGCTGTCCACAAGGACACCACTGTGCAGTGGTAGTCTGGCATAACTCCACTTTCAGAAACCAGCACTTCAACTGGGGTGGACTGTGAAGCGAGGGTTGGGATAAAGAACAGAGGGTGGGCAATGAGGAAGGAAGGCTGTGGAATGGCAGTGAGGGGGAAGGGAAAACACGAGTGGGCCTTTCTGGGTTCACCCTCTAAATTGTTGTTGCCGCAAGAGTGCACAGGAGTCAGCTCAGAAAGAAAGGAGGAGGACCCCCTCACGATGAAAGCCACTGAAAGCCAATGGCTTCATTTGCATTGTTAAAGGGCTACTCAGAATTCAGTGGCTTCACATCACAGTCACTGAATCTCAATAGTAACATATAGGAATGTAGAATTTGGGAATGCAGGCAATAGTGAGGGACGCACAACTGTATCATGTGTGGCATTCCATCAATGAAGGCCTGTCACTTGTTCACCAGATTTGACACTGCTAACGAGCTAAAGGGCATCGACTCATTGACCATGAGCAACTGACTGGTCATTAATATGACACATCAGAGAACAGAGCACAGAGCTAGGTTGGGTCACTCGTCTCACTGAAACTTTAGCATCCCACGCAGGGCTCAAGATGTCACATATCTGTGATGCCATCTTGTTCACCTCGATGTGTTTCATCTTCTGAGCTTGACTTTCTTGCCCCTTGAATCATTAATGCTTTCAATATTTACTTTCACAGAGAAGGCAAAATCACAAATAGATCCAGGGCTCAATTCTGCCTTTGTCAGGGTCCTAATGCAATGGAGGTGAAGGAAGGAGAGGCGACTCCACGTGCAGCTCCGGCAGGAGGCCACACCCGAGGGACATGGTCAAGCAGAGCCAGAGGATGAACAGGAAGGTCAGGAGAAGAGACCCAGGCAATGGAGGTGAATCACCAGACCTAGGGGTTATCATAGAAGAGTGTCCTATTTACAAGTGAGTGAAAGACAGCACTGTGCATGTCTGCGCTTGTCCACAGCTTTGGTACATCACATATGCCACATTCTTCATGAAGACCCGGTGCCACGTGGAGTTGGAGGGTATCCCATGTCAGTGGCTTTGAATGTGACCGCAGCACTACATTTCTTTGCCTCTGGGTCTTTCCAGGGATCAACAAGCGACCTGTGCAGCATCTCTCAGCCCGCAACACAGTGATGCAAAAAGGAGGTCATAGATGCCCTTTACAGGAAGGCCGATCATTATGTCAGGTTTGCTCTGGATGAAGATAGCCAGGCTGTGAGATTAACCAGCTTCGCAGCCATCTCAGGCTTCCCAGGAGTGCAGGGTGCAATAGACAGCACCCATGTGGCTATACGGGCTCCATGGCATCAGTTTCTAATGTTTATAAACTGCAAGGGCTACCATCCCATCAATGTACAACTGGTGTGTGATCACCGGAAGCACATACTGCACGTTTGTGCACGGTACCCTGGGAGTTGCCATGACTTCTTCATCCTGAGTCACTCCCAGGTATCTGAGATGATGAGGTGAAGGTGTAGTGGTATTGTCATTGGACTGGTAATCCAGAGACCCAGGGTAATGATCTGGGGGCCTGTGTTCCAATCCAGCCATGGCAGATGGTGAAATTTTAATTCAATAAAAATCTGGAATTAAAAGTCTAATGATGACCACAAAACCATTGCTGATTGTCATAAAAACCCATTTGGTTCACGAATGTCCTTTAGGGAAGGAAATCTGCCATCCTTACCTGGTCTGGCCTACATGTGATTCCAGACCAAAGCAAAATGGTTGACTCTTAAAGTGCCCTCTGAGCAAGGGCAATAAGGGATGAGCAATAAATGCTGACCTAGCCAGTGATGCCCACATCCTATGAATAATAACAGAAAAAAGATTTTTGGGGGACCATTATGTCTGCAGGGGTGGCTGCTTGGGGATAAGGAATACCCACTGAAACTGGTGCGTCGCCCTCAGAGTCATTTCGGGGAGAGGTACAATGCTGCTCACAGCTCCACATGCTCCCTTGTAGAGCAGACCATAGGGCTTCTGAAGATGCATTTCAGATGCTCAGGTGGCTCACTACAATACACTCCCGACAGGGTTTCCCGTATCATCGCAGTGTGTTACACCCTTCACAATCTGGCAACGCAAAGAGGTGAATCCCTGCCAGAGGATGAACTGGAGGAGGATGACAGCTCATTGGAGGATGAAGATCTGGAAGCCCAGGAACCTCAGGAGGCTGCTGAGGGTCAGTGTGAGCGCGAACACGCCATGGAGGAAGGATGACGTGGGAGACATGCCCATGATACATTAGTAGCTGACAGATTCCAGAAAGAGTAAAGTTAAGTGAGGGCATATGGCCACATCTCTCCTAGCCCTCAATGCCACTTACTTTCATCTCAGGGGATGTCCATCCACTTGCAGCGAGAACAAGTCCTGCATTCACTCTTGCGCATTCTGGCCTCATGAATCACCAGACCATGATCTTTGCTTTGGTCCATGAGGCCCTGTGAGTGACCTCACTCTGGGAACTGAGAGCCAGTTAGGGACAAGATCAATGCGAGAGAAGACTTGAAGCCTTTGCAGCCATCTAACGTTACAAACACTGCTGTGACTGAGATGTGGACATGCCTAAAGATCTCCTCCTCCCGTGCATGTCTTTTCTTCTGCCGTAGTGGTAGAGGAGAGACAAATGCTGTTAGATTATCAATGCTGATGAGCTCAGTAGTGTTCCGTGAGGAAGAAGGGTTAGAAACACTTACATCACACAATTCAAACAAAGATTTAAACACATCTCCCTGACTTTACACAAGGGTGAGGAGACAAGTTCAACTGAGGTTGACATCACAGGAATGTGAATCTCACAGTGGGACACTATCACCGCGTGGGAGGAAGACTAAACCTTGAAATAAGAGGATTCCAAAGAACAAAATCACAATGCCTTCGGTTGGCAGGAACATTCTCATCACCATCAAATGTATTAACAGAAGTGCAATTTCTTTACATGTATAGCACACCCATGATCCAAAAGTAACTTCAATTTTTCTTAACTTTCTTAGCTCTACAGCTACGCATGGGTGCAGCTTTGACATCTGCAGCAGAGGTGGAGGCAGCCCACTGACTGTTACGTCCTGATGTCTGTGATGACCTTGGTGGACGTCCTCTGGTAGCCCAAGGTCTGGACTGCCTTGGCCTGATAAGGGCCACCTGCTCAGGGGCAGAAGCACCCTTGGTGGCCTGAGCAGCTGGAGCAGATGGCGTCACAGGCAGAGGGGAATTTGAGTGGCTGCACACACTTGGAGTGTCCTGAGAAGAGGGCCTCAGGATGTCTGGATGATACTCATCCACCCTGCGGGTGTCCGAGGTTTTCGCCCTGACTCCTGCAGGAGATGGTGCACCTGGAGGGAGGTTAAGGTGCCTCACCCCCATGTCGCCTACATCTTGATGATGCCCACCAGGGCGTGTGGCCATGGAGTGCAGGGCCAAGCGTAAATCCAGCAAGACCTGCTGAACCAAGGTCTCCATGGTGGTTCCCATGATGAACTCAAGGTGCTCACATGTTGGAACCATGACATCAGACAGAACTTGGATGGACACCTCCATCGTTCACTCTAGTCTGCCGAGTCACTGTTGAATTTCTGCCTGATGTTCCACTGTTTGTCATTCCATCTCCAGCATTGAGTTGGCGGCCACTTCCAGAGGCTTATCATCTGACTCGGACTAAGCGGGTGGTTGGTCTCCAGTAGCCTCCGAGTGCCGGAGACCTGGGCTGTCCCTGCCCATGACTGTGGTGGGGACGTGTCAGTCAGGCATTCTCCAGAAAGTGAGCCCGAGCCTAATCTATAGCTGTGCCCCACCGCTGTGTGTGTTTCTGAGCTGGTGGAGGCTGTGTGTGAGCGCTGTGACGGTTCTTCCAGAGCTTCCTCTTCGGATGTGGTCTGGTGGCTCAGACTGGATACAGGGCATGCCCATTGTCCCGACAGCGGATACCAGTCCTGAATTACTTATGGGCATATTGAACTTTTTAAAGGAAGGTGTGTTTTTTTTTTAAAAGACATACAAGCAAAAGCCAGCTGAGAATGTAAATTAACCACTTGCTAGAAAATTCCTATGTGGATTATACTTGACCTAGAGTCAAGAGAGAACATGGAATGTCCTACCTAAAAAGATGTCAAGGCCCACTTCAGACAGCGACCCTTGAAATGCAAAAGGCTGAACTTTAATCTCCTGTGGTTGTGGAGGTAATGGTGACCGATTACCACATCTCAGCAGAAGCCATCTCCTGTTGAGATATATCTCAGAATGTGGACGTGATCTAAGTTGATAGAAAGCAGATTCTGGGTGAAAGACATGTTTGTTTTTCCCCTCCAGGAATACACAAGGAAAGGAGTTAAAATGCCAGGTGCAAACTGATCTGTGTGTTCTAGTTCTGGTGTGCTAGTGTGTGCTGTGAGGGTCACAGCAGAATAACATCACCTAGGTATCCCAGCAGCTTGCAGGCAAAAGTCTATCTCTTTCTGTCTCTCTCTGTTTCTGCAGGCAAGTCAGAAAAAAACACTGTCGAAAAGGGATAGAACAGCTCCTTCAGCTAACTTGCAGAACCAAGTGCCTCCAAACCAACTGTTCAACTGTTAAAGTCACCTGTACCAGAATCACTCAGCTTAACGGCTGCAACATTTCACCATCTACAAAGATTGATTCGTATACCTTTTTAACTTTTTTTTTGGACTCAACTTGTCATTTGTGATCTGTGTGTATGTGTGTTGCATTTTTATTATTTTTTCTTGGGTTTCTAGTAACTAAAAACTGATTCTTTCTTTGACTCAAGAAAGTCTGTTTAAATTGGCTCCTTCTAAAATATAGGCCTGAATTTTACCCTTGGCAGGCGCTTGTGATTGGTGGGCCCAGGAGCAGCTGGGAAATGGACCCCCAAATGTGGTTGGCCCCTGGCCACGATTTCATGCTGGTTGACCAATTAATGGCCAGCCAGCGTGAAACGCCCGCTGAAAAGCTCAGTGCTGCTGGGTGGGGGTGGGAAGAGGGTGGGCAATGACATCACTACGGGTGCGGGTGAGCGCTGTGAGAGAGCTCCCTGAAGGCAGACAGCTGCCTCAGGGAGCTGCAGATATTCAAATGATGAAATAAAGGTTTAAAAAGCTGCAAAAAAATGTCCATGCATCACTATCAAGCATCTCATAAAAATGCTGCCTATGGATATTTATTTTTATTTTATTTCATAACGGAGATTTCATCCCGCCCTTGGATGGGGTTTGATGAAAAATGTAAAGGCCACCTGGCCAATTCATCCATCTGCTGGCCGTAAGGTTGGATGGGCCATGAAAAATTGGAGACAATTGCGCCATTAATGGGCTTAATTGCCCCATTAATTGCCGATGGGCACTCTTCCGACTTTTGCGCGTGTCTGCTGAGCGAAACATCGCATGAGTGTGTGATGATGTCACTTTGCACAACTTTACACCCGATCAGGTTGGGCGCGTGTCCATCCGTGAGACCTAAAATTCTTCCCATAAATACATTTGGACTGGGAAAAGGTATACACGGGGGGAAGGGATCCTTTTTAAATTAACCTTGTTGTGACCAACCGAGGGGATTGAATAAAGAAGGGGAGCCAGTTCATTCTTCCTCAGCCGGGAGCATAACAAAATTGAGGTTCCATTTGGGAAGTTAACAATTTGGGGTAAATTGGGGGACCTCGCCTGGGGACCAGTCGTAGCACTGTATGCCTGCACTCCTCTGATCAAGGCCTGGAAGGCCTGGTGGGTGAAGTGGGGTGCTGCCATCTTCTTGCAGCTTTCGGCCTTCTTCTTGTGGCTGGAAGACATCTCTGCACGTGTCCTGAAAACAGGTGGGCTGGGGAGAGTGAGATGTATGTGTTGGACTGGAGTTTAAATGTGGCGCCCGGACCTTTGACCCCACCAGCTGATGACGGGCAGACACATCAGTTTCCTACCCACCAGGTGATTCGGCCCAACATTCGCTTGTGCACAATTAATGAGCTTCCAAGTGTGGAATCAGGTGTGAGTTCCTGCCATTCCGACCAGTGGGATGGGCTGCGCCACAACCACCCGCCACTGCACTTAGTCTCATAAATGGAAAATTCCACCCAATGTTTCGTGTCAGAGCTGAAGAAGAGTCATGCGGACTCGAAGCGTTAACTCTGTGTCTCTCTCCACAGATGCTGACAGACCTGCTGAGCTTTTCCAGCATTTTCTGTTTTTTTTTTCAGATTTCCAGCATCTGCTGTATTTTGCTTTTAATCAAGTGAAATATTTTCTCAGAAACTTTGAAAGGTTTTCCATTGCCTATTGAATATATTATTGAGGGGTGGGTTATACTTCCATTACTAATGAGAGCATTGCACACAATTTTTAACCTGCAAAGATCAATGCACCAGAGGAACCCCTAAGGGCACAGCTGTCAAAAGTGGCATCCTACAAAAAGAATTCATGCTGGAGCTGCACCCATCTTTAGTTTAATTGTACAAACTTAGAATTTCATCACAACTCCATTGCGGTGACATTGAAACTGACCACATTGATAGAAAATGAATCAGTAACCAGGATTAGAATGATAGCAAGTTTCATTTACATCGCACAACCCCAAAGGAAATTGAAAACAATGGGCAAGCTCTCAACTATGTAATGTCCCATAGACAGAAAAATAAATCATCTTCATCTTGGGACAACTAAATTGCACAAAAACCACTTCCAGAAGTTTTGCCACTACACCTGCAGCACACCACAGGACTGGATTTTGAATGAACATTGAGGTTTCATTATTGAAACATTATAATTTTTCAAACAGTGTGTAGGGGTAAATTTTCGTCTTTAATGGCCGCAGTTCACACACTGGGCATGCATACAGTGAATTCGGGCACATGCCCAGTTCAAAGTTTGATTTTTGTCCATTCATTAAAATTAAAATGGATGCAAAGTCATGGAGACCAATATAATTAGTGTCAAAAATCTGTGTTGGGAGTACCAAAAATGAAACTACATGCTGGTCGCCAAATGCTTTCTTAGCCCAGACGTTCATTGAATGCACTATTCGCCAAAATTAACATAAGCAAAATAGCAGTAAAGAAAATAATGACACCAAAGAGGGACGGACAATTCCCCAGAACTAGATGGCTTCCATCCAAAAGGAAATAGGTAACAATATTGCAGATGCCCTAACTATAATCTTCTAATAGAGTCATAGAGGTCTACAGCACAGAAAAAGGGCCTTCGGCCTATCAAGTCTGTGCCGGTCAAACAAGTACCTAACTATTCTAATCCCATTTTCCAGCACTAGGCCCATAGCCTTGTACGCCATGGCATTGCAAGTGCACATCCAAATACTTTTTAAATGTTATGAGGGTTTCTGCCTCTACTACCCTTTCAGGCAGTGAGTTCCAGATTCCCACCACCCTCTGGGTGAAAAAATTCTTCCTCACACCCCGTCTAAACCTCCTGCCCCTTACCTTAAATGTATGCCCCCTGGTTATTGATCCCTCCACCAACAGGAAGAGTTCCTTCCTGTCTACCCTATCGATGCCCCTCATAATTTTATACACCTCAATCATGTCCCCCCTCAATCTCCTCTGCTCCAGGGAAAATAACCCCAGTCTATCCAATCTCTCCTCATGACTAAAACTCTCCAGCCCAGGCAATACCCTGGTAAATCTCCTCTGCACTCTATCTAGTGCAATCACATCCTTCCTATAATGTGGATTCCAGAACTGCACATAATATTCTAGCTGTGGCCTAACCAGCATTTTATAATATTTTCTCATTCCTGGAACCATTCCATTATGCTCCTGCCACTCCACTGTTTAAGAAAATTACAGGGCGAAACCAGGATATTATAGACAAGTGAGCTTAACACCTATTTTTGGGAAATTATTGCAGTTTATAATTAAGGGTTGAAAATTTTCAGCTGATCAGAGAAAGCCAGCAGGGATTTATAAAGGGTAGGGCATGCTTGATGAATTTGGTTTTTCTGAATTGGTGACTAAAGTAATGGACAGAGGAATGTCTATGCATGTTATTTATATGGATTTCCAAAAGTTATTTATTGAAGTACCTCATAGCAAACTGCCCACTTAAGTTGAAGCCCATGACCTTGAAGGCATATTACGGACCTTGTGAGGAAGTTGGTTGAGCAGCAGGATCAGAGAGTAGGGATAATGTGCTGGTACTCTAATTGGCAGAAAGTTGACTACTGATGTCCCACGTGTTGGGACCTTAACTAATCACCTTATTTATGAATGACTTAGCAGATGAGTTAGAAAGCCAGATATCCAAATTTGCTAATTTCACAAAGATAAGCTGCAATATAAGCTGTGTTGATGGAAATGTAACATCACGAAGATATATTGATAGACTAAGTGAATGGGCAAAACTGTGGCACATTAATTTGAATTTAGAAAAATGTAAGGTCATCCACTTTGGACTTATATAGGAAAAATAGTGTACGTTATAAATGGTGAAAAGCTGCAAACAGTAGATTTCCAAAGAGAATTGAGGGGTACAGGTTCATAAAATGTCATGAACATGTACAGGAAATAATTCAAAAGGCTAATGCAATGCTGACCTCTGTATTGAAAGGATTAGCATATAAAGGGTTAGAAGCTTTACAAAGCCATGGAGACCACATCTGGAAAACTGTGAGCAGTTCTGGGCACCATACCTTAGTTGGCCTTGTATATTGGCCTTGGAGTGAGTGCAGCATCTATTTACCAGAATGAGACATGGACTCCAAGGATTCAATTACAAGGAGAGATTACACAAACTATGGTCGTTTTCTTTGGAAATTATGAAGTTAAGGGGTGAATTGATCGGAGTTTTCACATTTTCAAAATCATTGGATGCAAGTTGAAATCCATGAAGCCCACATTAGTGCAATTATCGCACTGGTAATGCATCCCCCTGTGTGCTAATTTTACATGGGCGATAAGACTCTTATTTTAAACTGGCTATGGCTGAGTGGGAGTAGCACACGCAAAGAAACATAAGCTGTTAATTGCTCAAGGTTGAACTGTGTCAATCAGAATTTCCTCCCGTCGGCGTGTAGTGAAATCTCGGAAACCTGATCCAGTCAGTCACTATGCTTTTCATTAACAGACTAGACTAAGCAAGGGCCAGGGTTACTTAACATATGCTGCTTCTCAGGATATCTCATATTACTAGAGAATAACCAAAGGTGACTGAATTCCAACAATGCAAATATTGCCTTTTGCCCCCTACATACCATTGCTTTAATTGCCATATTTTGGTCTTTACCTTGAAAACATCAGAAGTCATGCTGATCTGCAGAGGCCAAGTGGCTCATTTCATTTGTTGGAACATTTGGGGTTGTACATTTGAATAATTTTAATTATTTATCAACCGCAATAAATAAAGACTCAGTGCCATGGAACTATCCAGCACTAACAGAGCATTTTGATACTACAAAATTCCCTGAGGTGATTTAGCAACAGATTATATCCCATTTAATTGGTAAGGAGTGTAACTTGTCCTTTGGTACTTTGTTTATAAACATAAAGAAACTTCAATCCATTCATTCACCCTTCAGTTTGCTTTTTCTTTTTCTCTTTTGATCCCAGATTATCTGGTTCACAGTTTAGCCATCCAGTGCAGAAAGAGGATGAATGTTCTCATCTGTGCTGCCAGGTAAGGCAACCATCTCATCACTCTAAATTTACACACTAATAAGGCCATCACACATTTACTGGCATCTCATTCACTGCCAGCCCAAGGGACATCACCACTCACTCTCTCTCACACACGCCCTCACACCGCTATAAGACCATAAGACCATAAGACATAGGAGCAGAAATTAGGCCATTCGGCCCATCAAGTCTGCTCCGCCATTCAATCATGGCTGATAAGTTTCTCAACCCCATTCTCCCGCCTTCTCCCCGTAACCTTTGATCCCCTTACCAATCAAGAACCTATCTATCTCGGTCTTAAATACACTCAATGACCTGGCCTCCACAGACTTCTGTGGCAATGAATTCCATAGATTCACCACTCTCTGGCTAAAGGAGTTTCTCCTCATCTCTGTTCTAAAAGGTCTTCCCTTTACTCTGAGGCTGTGCCCTCGGGTCCTAGTCTCTCCTACTGATGGAAACATCTTCCCCACGTCCACTCTATCCAGGCCTTTCACTATTCTGTAAGTTTCAATCAGATCCCCCCTCATCCTTCTAAACTCCATCGAGTATAGACCCAGAGTCCTCAAACGTTCCTCATATGTTAAGCCTTTCATTCCTGGGATCATTCTCTTGAACCTCCTCTGGATCCTCTCCAGGGCCAGCACATCCTTCCTGAGATGTGGGGCCCAAAATTGCTCTCAATATTCTAAATGTGGTCTGACCAGAGCCTTATAAAGCCTCAGCAGCACATCCCTGCTTTTATATTCTAGTCCTTTCGAAATAAATGCCAACATTGCATTTGCCTTCCTAACTACCGACTCAACCTGCAAGTTAACTTTAAGAGAATCCTGGACTAGGACTCCCAAGCCCCTTTGCACTCCAGATTTCTGAATTCTCTCCCCATTTAGAAAATAGTCTATGCTTCTATTCTTCCTACCAAAGTGCATGACCTCACACTTCCCCATGTTGTATTCCATCTGCCACTTCTTTGCCCATTCTTCTAACCTGTCCAAATCCTTCTGCTGCCTCCCCACCTCCTCAATACTACCTGACCTCATCTCCTGTGGAGACTGCCTCCTCAGCCCTCAACATTTTGACGCCACTTCCAAGATTAACATGTGCCCCCCCACACACCTTGGGATACCCTCCCCCTTCCCTAGTACAGCCCTCACCCTGCAGCCTCTTCCCTTGCTTGAGGCCACTTCCCCACTTCCCCAAGCAAGCCCTACCCCTGTAGCCATGGAAAAGCCACCCCTGGCCTTACGGCTGGTCTGTTAGGTAGAGACCCCCTAAAAGTGATGTGCCTTTGAAGCCTGGCACTGATGCCCACGAGTGCTGCCTGAAGGAAGGTGGCAAACAAACCTCGAAGTCCTGAGTGAAATACAGCTCGGAGGTACACATCGCTAATGTACAGTTGTGAAACATGTCGGTGTGATTGTTGCCTGGATGATCCAGTGTGGGGGGATGATTCCGGTGAGCAGGGTTTATAATGAGATACTAAAGTATTGAGATTAGGTTCCCAACGTGTGGCGGCAGCAAACACGGTCTGTCATTGAAAGGCAAAGTGGACGATCGCAAACTGGTTTCATGATGGCGTAAAACTGATTTTTGGCCATTTTGCCATATTGTCTGCTCACCCTGCCAAACACGCCCGACGCCAAGGGAAGCGGAAAATTCCACCCAATGTCTACTGATTTACAACTTCTCAATGTCCCATGATCTCTAAATCATATGAATATTGGAACACGAGCAGACCATTTAGCCACTGGAACCTGATCTGCCATTCAATGGGATTGTGCGACCTAACTCCATCTATCCCCATATCCCTTATTACCTTCAATCAACAAAAATCTATCAATCTCAGATTGAAAATGAATAATTGATCTAGCATCTTCTCCCACCCTTTGTGTGTAAAAGTGCTTCCTAATTACATTTCTGAGAGGTCTGGCTCTAATTCTTAGAATATGGCCCCGAGTCCTAGACTTCCTAACCACTGGAAACAATTTCTTTCCATATACCCTATACGTTCTTCTTAATAGGCAGAGTTTTCCATTCTGGAGACTAAGTGCAGTGGTGGGCAGGATAAGTGGTGCACTCAGAGGGTTACACTGCTCAGGGGTCTCACACAATATTAGGCCAAAATTTGGTTTATGCCATCGTGAAAACAGGGTGGGGTTGATTATCGCACCCAATTTTACGCTTCAAAGCTCATTAATTATGCATTGGTGAGCAGCTGTCCGAATCACATGGCAGGACAGGCACTGATTCGTCCGCCCCACCGTCACTTAATGATGTTGAAGGTTCTGGCACCATATTTAAGTGCCACCCGAACACAAATTCACTCTCTCCAGCTCAACTCGTGTTCTTAAGCGACCCAGAGGTGACCCCCAGTACAAAGAAGCGTGGAGCCCTGGGGTGCAGCTACGACTCCTTTGATACTCTGATCCGAGGTGTCCGCCAACATCAGGATGCCCTTTTCCAAAGGGATGGTTCCAGGAGGTCCACCAACCTCGCCTCGGTGGTCTGGGAAACGGTTACAGAGGAGGTCTGCACATCAGGTACCCACCAGTGAAATTCCCTGCAGTGCAGGAGGAGGATGAAAGATCTCATCCGCTCCGCCTGGGTGAGTCAACCTTCTGCTCATTCCAATCTCACATTCTCATAATGGCATCATGCACTCAAAGGGTTACACTGCTCAGGGATCTCACACAATATTAGACGGGGAGACATTAGCACTAAATGTCTAACGGACACTTTAGTATCACCAACATCTCTTCTATCATCCTGCACAAACAGCATCTTTAGCTTTTGCTGGGGAGGGCTCAGCATAGACAGCAGGCATGCAGGCTTCCCAGCCTCTGCTCCATCCCTTCTCATCACGTTCCATCTATTTGTCTTCATGCAGGCCAAGCTTGCCCATAACAGGAGGGAGAGATTCCAGACCAGAGGAGGGATGGCTGATAAGGATGCTAACTAAGTTTGAGGAGGGTGCTGTCAAGCTGGCAGGGGAGGACAGGCATCGCTCCTGTGGTGATGGCAAGATCGGCCTCTCCCAGCAAGACGGTACGGATGAGCCCTCCATGAGTTGACCTCATCCTGACGTTTACAGTGAGTGACGTGCAATGTTGCATTCTGCGTGATCATGAACTAAATCTATCTTACCTCTCTTACAGGCACCAGCAGACCCAGACAGAGGTCCATCCAGACCAGCAGCCCCAGCCCCCAGGCCACCTCAGAGGACGATACTGTTGATGAAGACCCATCACTGCATTCACCTGCACCCTCCACCAGTGCAGAAACACACACCCTGGTGGGCCATAGATCTAGACTAGGCTTGGAGTCACATTCTGGAGAACACCTCACAGAGACGTCTCTGCAGCAGTCAGAGACAGTGACAGCCCAGGTCTCTGGCACTCGGAGGACTGCTGGAGAATAGGCAACCACTGTGTCCAAGTCAGATGATGAGTCTCTGGAAATCGCTATGGTATGCATGCTGGAGCTACGGGCAGCTGAACATCTGGCAGAGTTGCGGGAGGCAGTCAACAGACTCGAGTGAAGGATAGAGGAGTCGGTCTGCGTTCTGTCTGATATCGTGACTCCAACATGCAAGCGCCTTGAGGTCACCATGGGAATGGTGGCGGCCGCCTTGGGGACCTTGACCCAGTAGGTTCTGACGGATATGCACTTGAACCTGCACTCCATCGCTCTAGGCATTGGTGGAGTCCATTAATGCCTAGGCGAGAGGGGTACGGGGCACCTCAACCTCACTCCAGTGTGCCTCTTCTCCTCAAGGAGTCATGCAGGACCTTTTGGATGCCCTAAGAGAAGAAGACCATCAGCTGGACACCCTGGGGCCATCCACCCAGATGATTCCTGGAGTGTCCAGCCGATCCTGATCCCCACTGCCTGTGACCCAATCAGCTCCAGCTACACAGGCTGAGGGGGGTCATTTGCCTCATAGCAGGAGACCCAAAGCAGGCTGGGGCCCGCCAGGCTTCGGGCCACCAGAGGATGCCCACCAAGGTAATCGCAGACAACAGGGCAGTGCAGTCAGCAGACTGCCTCCACCTCTGCTGCGGATGTAGGGGATGCACCTAGACATAGCGGTAGGGTAAGAAAAATTAAGAAATTGTGAGATCACTATGGTGGCACAAGTGACAATACATATCATGCACCTTTGTTAAAATATTTCATGTTCATGACAATGGTCTCATCATTTTAATGGGTTGTGCACATGCATCTATGTGCCCTCTTATTGAGAGGGTGACCCAAGCTCCTACTCCATTAATTTCCCCCTTTATGAGCCTCAGCTTTATGTGATGTTTAGCAGACTCATGTTAATCACTCACCTCTTGTGTCATGTAAGGGAGATGTATGAAGCTCTTTCCTGAAAGTGACTGCACATTGAGTTTTGAACTTTTAAGCATTGCAACAAACCATAGAATTGTGTGTGCTCATGTGTCCTGGAGGGTTGAAAGCTATGTTGTTTAACTGACACTGAACTAAGTTCATTGTGAATGCGAAAGCAAATGTCCTGCACCCATTATGGTCTTGACAGCCATGTGCAAACCTTTGTGGCTGTGCAAAGTGCCTCCTTCAGGTAGCAATGACTGCACAATGTGCAGTTGATGCAGGGTTTGCGCTGGTGTGCTGCCTTTCACTGTCCACAGTGGCTAAATACAACTTTGGCTGCTGGCCTTTCCAAAGATTAAGGCCTTGTGATCCTTGAGCGTTGCAGGTCCAAGGCTAAACGCTGACCTTGCTTGCATTGTTACTGCTTGTAAAGGCCTTTCTAATCACTGGCATGGTGCTATGGGACAGGAGAAACATGCTTGGGTACCCTTGCCTGGACCTTACTCCTGCTGAAACCTTGTGGCTATCAGCGTGTCACGGACACATCTTCCATGTTGTGCTGCTGTGAGGGCATCCTCACACGGAAGCTAACCATCATCACCCTTTTCAGGCTCCTGCCCTTCCAGGTCTTCATCGTCTGAGGAGTCCTCAGCCTCCTCCATGTCTCCCTGTGGCAAGTGATTTCCTGTTTGAAGGACCAGGTTGTGCAGGGTGGAACAGACCACGATTATGTGGGACACTCTCTGGATAATACTGCAGAGCCCCACTTGACTGGTCCAAACATCGGAAGCGCATATTCAGGAAGTCAATGGTTTGCTCAGTGACGGACCTTGTCACAGAGTGCACCGTGTCGTATTTCTTCTGCAAGGCACTTTGAGGATGACGCATGGGTGTCATGACCCATGTCTTCAGCGGGTACCCCTTGTCACCCAGCAACTGACCCTGTAAGTGCCATGGCACTTTGAATATCTGTGGCACCTGGGAGTGACTCAGGATGTAGGAGTCGTAAGAACTCCCAGGGTACCTGGCACAAACATGCATGATCTGCTTCTGATGATCACAGACCAGCTGAACGTTGATGGACTGGAATACTTTCCTGCCAACAAAGATTGGGGGGCTGCTGCCAGGGAGCTCTTAAAGCCACATGTGCACAATCGATTGCTCTAGGGAAACCAGAGATCGATCCAATCCCAGAAATCTAGTAGCCTGGCTAGCTTCATCTATGTGAACTTTATATAATGATGAGTCTTACTGTCGAGGGAGTCTGTCACCTCCTTGATGCATTTATGTGTTAAAGCCTGAGAGATGCCGCATAGGTCCCCTGTGGATCCCTGGAATGAACCGTTTGCAAAAGAAATTAAGTGCGGCAGTGACCTGCAGGGCATGCCCTCCCGGTCTGTGCAGCGTCAGATCCTCCAGCAGAATGTGGTAGATATAAGCTACCACATCTGTTGATAAACATAGACGTGTGCGGCACTGTCCCTCGCTCATCTCCAAATAGGAGAGGCACCTTCGGTAAACCCTTGGTCGTGCCAGTTGCCTCTGTGGGATGGGTCTGACCTCCTCAGCCTCTGGTTCTTCCTGGGGTATCCCTGGATAATGCACCTGAGGCCAGGGCTCTTCTCTAAGCTGTGCTTGATGGCACCGGGTCCTCCTCCTCCTCCTCAACCTGAGCACAGCCGTCAAGAAGCAGCATTGAGCGCAGCCTCCATTCTGAAATACTCCTCCCTGTGGACAGATAGATCCAAGAGATAAATGTAGCTTGACCAGCTATTGCAGACCTATCACTCGCAGCGAGAAAGCCAGTGCCATGCCCTTGTGCTGCGCTTGTGCTGCCCACTTTTCCCTGTTCCAGCCTTGTAGCTGAGGCACGCCCTCACAGGTACCTAAGAAGCCACCCCAACAACTTGACATCTCAATCCCATATAGGATGGAAGAGGCTTCAGCATTGCCATGCAAAGTTGACCCTCAGTAAAGGCACTTAAATGCTGCCTGATTAGGATTAGCGATTACCCCTGCTTTACACTTTCAGAATGACTGGATGCCTTGTGGCCCATGACCCATGTAAATTGGACAATGCACTTTACAGGATTTCATGGAGCATCTTGTAGATATCCAGCAGTTGTGCTCCCTTAATGGCTGGCTGCCTCTTCTCTACTCGCATTCTTCTGAAGTTTAATTGCTCATTGAGAGCACCTCTAATGTGACCTCAATGACATTGTAGTCTCGTGTACAAGCACACCACCATGTGGCTCCAACTATAACTTCTCAATAAAGTGTTCATGAGCCTTCACCTTCACGTTGAGAATCTAATAAGTATGAGGATGCCCGGAAAGGGCCCTGGAAGCCATAGACTCCTCCCATGCTTCCTCAGACCCCTCCCATGGAGATTTTGTTCCAGTTCCATTTTTAAACTGAGTCATTGATTCGGGGTCTTAAGATGATGGTGTTGCATTTCTACATCCAGATGAACTTTGGCCCTCCCCTTGTCACCGTTCACATCCCTCCAATCACCCTGGGACACCACAATATGCAGGTAGACCTCCCTCCATTAATTCTCCAGTATCCCCCAGTCATCCTCGAGCCCTTTGTGATTCTTGAGGATATTCCTCCCCTCCCCACTGAACCTGTGGATGTCTCCATGCCTCATGTGGACCTCACCCTTCTTCATCTTGAGGCTGCGTGCACTGTCACGCACAGAGGTGACCCCCAACCCCCCGACAAGGTCTTCAATTACCCCCCCACCCCAGTTACAGGCTGTTGATGCCTCCCCTGAGCATGACTATTCTGCTTGCAGCCCAGTACCGAGCCAGCCACCCCCAGGACCACCATGTATGAGGCACTGATCACGCCCTGCACACCAAGTTGTGCACGACCCCCATTGAGCACACTGGCCTTGCCACTCCCTGGACTGGGACTGCAATGTGCCTGCCATGCATTGCCCTGTAGCAAGGCTCACAAAGCCCCAGGACTGCCTTTAACCTCTCACCCTGATATTTTGGCCTCAGTTTCAGGACTATGACTGTATGTCACCGAGCCCCCCGTTTCCTTCAGGACTGAGCAAGCCAAGCTTTCCCCCAACCACCCCTGCCCCGTCATGAGTCTGTGTGCAACCCTTCGCTCTTTGCTATACTAACCCCCCATAGTCTTAAGTCTGCATGCAACCCCTCCTCTTCATGCTATATGAAGACCACCCATCCCCCTCCCAAGTTTGCATGCACCCCTTCCATGTGAGGCTCCAGCTTCCCCTACCCCGTCAACCCTCTGCCTGCCATCTTTCTCCCCACCCCAACCCTCCCTTGTTCCCTTCACCCTCATGCCTCTGTCAACCACTACCTCCATCCCCGACTCCCAATGTTGGTCTCTGTTGTTAGAATGCAGCCTTGCCTGCAAACCACAGCACACACTTAGAGCAGCCTTGCCTCAGTGCCGCAGCACCCACTGTGAGCAGCCCTGCCTCAGTGCCGCAGCACCCACAGTGAGCAGCCCTGCCTGAGACCCACAGCACCCACTGTGAGCAGCCTTGCCTCAGTGCCGCAGCACCCGCTGTGAGCAGCCCTGCCTGAGACCCACAGCACCCACTGTGAGCAGCCCTGCCTCAGTGCAGCAGCACCCACTGTGAGCAGCCTTGCCTCAGTGCAGCAGCACCCACTGTGAGCAGCCCTGCCTGAGACCCGGAGCACCCACTGTGAGCAGCCTTGCCTGAGACCCGGAGCACCCACTGTGAGCAGCCCTGCCTCAGTGCCACAGCACCCACTGTGAGCAGCCCTGTCTGAGACCCACAGCACCCACTGTGAGCAGCCTTGCCTGAGACCCACAGCACCCACTGTGAGCAGCCCTGCCTGAGACCCGGAGCACCCTCTGTGAGCAGCCCTGCCTGAGACCCGGAGCACCCACTGTGAGCAGCCCTGCCTGAGACCCGGAGCACCCACTGTGAGCAGCCCTGTCTGAGACCCGGAGCACCCACTGTGAGCAGCCCTGCCTCAGTGCCACAGCACCCACTGTGAGCAGCCCTGCCTGAGACCCGGAACACCCACTGTGAGCAGCCCTGCCTGAGACCCACAGCACCCACTGTGAGCAGCCCTGCCTGAGACCCACAGCACCCACTGTGAGCAGCCCTGCCTGAGACCCACAGCACCCACTGTGAGCAGCCCAGCCTGAGACCCGGAGCACCCACTGTGAGCAGCCCTGCCTGAGACCCGGAGCACCCACTGTGAGCAGCCCTGCCTCAGTGCCGCAGCACCCACTGTGAGCAGCCCTGCCTGAGACCCACAGCACCCACTGTGAACAGCCTTGCCTGAGACCCGGAGCACCCACTGTGAGTAGCCCTGCCTGAGACCCGGAGCACCCACTGTGAGCAGCCCTGCCTGAGACCCGGAGCACCCACTGTGAGCAGCCCAGTCTGAGACCCCACAGCACCCACTCTGAGCAGCCCTGCCTGAGACCCATAGCACCCACTGTGAGCAGCCCTGCCTGACACCCACAGCACCCACTGTGAGCAGCCCAGTCTGAGACCCACAGCACCCACTGTGAGCAGCCCTGCCTCAGTGCCGCAGCACCCACTGTGAGCAGCCCTGCCTGAGACCCGGAGCACCCACTGTGAGCAGCCCTGCCTCAGTGCCGCAGCACCCACTGTGAGCAACCCTGCCTCAGTGCCGCAGCACCCACTGTAAGCAGCCCAGCCTGAGACCCCCACCAGTCTCGCCTTAAGCAGCTGCTTTGGCATTGGTGCTGACTCAGGGCAGCGCTGTTACAGGTGGGCTTTGAATGTTGCACTCACCTTGAAGTCACAAGTGAAGCGAGGGCTGGCAGGTGCACGCCACTTACATCCTGTTGTGTTTCAGACCGGTCTGATTTCCCGCTGGCGTGGCACTTAATTAAGAGGGAGGACGTGATTCTGGCGAGTTGTGTTTATAACGAGTATTCATGACATGCTAATTCATGCAAATGGGGATACCAACATGGATCAGCGGAAAGTCGACCATGTGAGTACTGAGGGGAACATTCCAACTTGGTTTCCCACCAACAGATATCTGATTGTTGGCCTCACTATGAATTTTCTGGTTCTTCCCGCCATGATTCCCACTGCTGGCGGGACCGGAAAATTCCTCCCAATATCATGAAAGCTTTAGTTAAATTCCCTTTTAAACATTCTAAATTTTAGGGACTACAACTCTAGTTTGTGTAATCTCTCATCCTAATTTAAACCTTGGAGCCCAGGCCCAGATTTTCATGTGGACTTTGGAAAATCCGAATTGTGCACTTCTGCACCTTCCAAAATGCACACCCAACCCATGTCTGACTTTTCCCGGGATCTTTGTCTTTTCACACAGGGGTCAGGTTTGCAGTGCATTTTGTGAGCCATAATGGAATATGTGAGGAGTGTGGGTGTGGAGGAGAGAGGTTAGAGCCAGAGCTGAGAATTAAAGAGCTGGTCAGAATGCAAACATTCAACACTCGCAACAGAAGTCAGCCAACTTTTTAACTTGACTGCTGTGTGGTGAAGTTGTCACCTTGATCATTCATTTTCACCGTGTACAATCAAATATATCACTGTAGCCGCAGAGGTATCCGTGCAACTGGAGCAATTGCTCTTTCACAACAGATAGATGAGGAAGATGTGAGGTCACCAACTGCACAAAGAACCGAATGACCATCAGTCCCAGAGGTCAACCATTCCCAACAAAGACAACGGATCAGCAGCAACAATTACCACAGCAGCAACACTCGCCATGGCAACGACATTCCCCAGAGAGGCAACATCGTCCCAGGAATGAGCAGACACCAGACAAACAGCCAATAACAACCCACATGCTTACCATTAGAAAACCTGACTGCTTTAAAGATTGTGTGGAATGCATATCTTGGGACAAACGAAAGTGGGTCAGACTAGAATGACCAGTTTTATGTATGTGCATGGTCATTTTCATTGTAGACCACTTATGTGCCTGACCTGCAACTACAAATGGTGTATGCAGGTATTTTCTTTTTATGAAAAGGGATATGTTTGGAGAAGCGCCTTTGTGAGATGTGGCCATAGGCTTGCCATAGTCATATGACCTCTGATGTCACCCTTTGTGTCTAAAGGCTTGAAAGCAGAAGCCATTTAACAGGAAGAGATTAATGTCTATAATGTTATAGGAAATATTTTTTTAAAGAAAAGTTTAGTGGTATCTGTGTCTATGTGTGTGTTAGGTCGTCCCTTAATTGGATTGAAGCCAGCTGTTCTAGAGGCTTCGATGTATAGAAAGAAGTAGGTTTGAAATAGTAATTAGCTAAACATGGGCAAGTTTAGAAACATAGGTGTCAAGGGGGCAATTTGCATTTTTAAATAAAGCATTCAAAAGAATGGGTGAAATCTTACACCCAGTTAGAAGACGCCAAGCAATGTGTTTATTTTTTTAAGCTGACTAATGAAATTGGTGGATGAAAGGGTATTATTGTTAGAAGATGTAACATTTAAAACCTAGTAATAAAATGGAAAATTTACTTTCAAAGGAAAAGCTAGGTACAAACAGAAAGAAGTGTGTGTGTGTAAGGCAGAGGCATTTAAGATCTAACCAGCCTTCGACTGTGTCTGCAAGGAACCGACTTGCAAGGAACCTCATTTTGAATCCATAAGGTCAAATGTGTTTTGACTGGGGTCTCTTTTAAATCTATTTAATAAAAATCTATTTAAATCTATTAAAACTGTTGCCTTAATGGGGTGTAACTGAGTCAGATTAATAGGGGATTTTTCTAGTTATTATGGTAGTAATTTTGTAGACATATGTGCTTACAATTTTTCCTGTATTAATAAATGTTTAATTTAGTTTTGTAAAAAAACCTATTGAGACTTGGTGGTCTTATTACTACTAAATTCAAAGCCTGCATCTTGAAACATACAAATTGCAAAAATGGATTATGACAGTGGTTTCAAGTTTCCCTCTGGGATTTGAGCAACTCAGCCTTTACCACCAGCTGTGTCATAATGCATTTCATCCACCACTTGGAACAGGGAACACCATTCTATTCTGTCAGTTTCAGGTAATTGTCTGGAAACTTTTGTTATGACAGCTGTAGCAATTATGAATGCTTGGCTGGGTTTTAAATGCTCATAATGGCTTCAGCTCAGCAAGTGGTCTATTGATCCAATGATTAAAACATTTAAGAAGCTGTAACGACAGAATGGGGGTGCTGATTAGCTCAGTTTAATGCCGAAAGGAGCTAATTCCCATTCCAGCTGACTCAGACTCAGGGCCTACCTCCTCATCCTATCCATAGTAACAAATCACACAGTGTGGCAAATAATCACCAAGTACCTACCTTCAGGCAGAGAACAGAAGAAGAATAACAGGTTATGCCTTTGATGTGGTTTCTTGTTTGTTTACAAACCTAATACACACTTGAATGAATACAATTTTTTGCACTGGAGTAGTTTTTGTTTCTTTCCAGTGTCAATAATATTGTGTGAATAAGCATTCTATTAGATTGTTAGAGGTCTATTTTTTTTCCAAATGATTTCAAAATATTTCCCATTGTTTTTTCATGACTCCTCAGAACTGTACATAGTGCATACTGGGTGAGTGTCTATGAAAGATACATGTATGGAGGTGGCATGGTTGATCTGAGGGGGTATGGAGGTGGCATGGACACATGAGGGGGGATATGGGATGTCATGGGAAATCTGAGATAGCAGGGGGGAGAAGGGTGAGGTTGGGCAATCACTTCATCTCTGTATGCCCAATACTGTCTTTTAATAGTAGGTGTGTCCTTGATGGTTTCCGGCCATCCATTCATCATTATTTCCTGCAGAACTCAGAAAGTTGCATCTCATCGCATAGTTTGCTAGATCTGAGCAAGATGTTTATCCATCAGATTCACATGTTTCTGCTGGGTTGATGACTTCCAGAACAATGTTGTGCTGCTGCTTTTCATTGAATTTGGAAGCTTTCACACTCTCTACTAGAATCAGCAGCTTCCTTCAAAGGGATTGCAGCTCTTGACAGCATGTCAGCGATGTACATCCGCTTCCCTTCCTTGTACTTCACTTCCAGATGATGACTCCACAAATGAAGTAATGTCCTTTGCTGACACTTTGGAGCAGAGAGAAGTGGTTTGAAAATGATGCTTTGAAGTGGCTCATGGTCAGACTCTGCCATCACTTTGTTTCTCCCAAACAGGTACTTATTAAAATGTTTACAAGCAAAGTCAATAGCCATGCGCACACTTTCTCAATCTGTGCATAGCGTCATTCAGTTTGTGTTGACGTTCTGGGTGCAAATGAAACTGGTTGCCCTTGCTGCATGAGGGTTGCTCCAAGTCCTCTTTCACTGGCATCACACTGCAGGGTGACTTCATCATTAACACTGTAGTACCTCAGCACTGCCGTTGTTGTCCCTAGTTGTTTGATGCGAGTGAAAGCTGCTTCTTGTTCTGTGCCCCAGTGCAATTGAACATCCTTTGCAGTGAGTTTGTGTAGAGGTTCACACTCTGATGAAAAATTGGACTAGAACTTTGATAGGTAGTACACAAATTCAACAAATGGTTACACCGCCTTCACATCTGTTGGTTGCTGCATCTCTGTTACTGTGCTGACTGCATCAGGATCAGGGTGAACTCCTTTTGCTGTCAGTACATGATCTATGCACTTGACTTCAGTCACCTTTAACTGCAGTTTCTTCTTATTCAGCTCCAGGTTCATCTAATGAGCTTTCTCTAGTAGTCTCACTAGATTCTGATCATGGTCTGTGATGGCTTCTTCCATCGTATCTCCACATCCATAGACTGGCAGATCATTCACAATCACTTCCACTCCTGGATGATCATTGACTATCTCATGCTGTTGGCATTGATATTCTTCTGGAACCAAAGAAATGTACCCATTTGTTCCTCCTAAACAGCATCCAGAAAACTGCTTTCATTCAACTTCACTTGCCAGTATCCATCCTTCGCATCTAGGGTAGCAAAGAACTTTGTCTTGGTAAGTTGTGGCAATGGTTGGCATGGGTTAATGAGATCTCTTCAAAACTTTATTGAGGTCCTTTAGATCCATGCACACTCTCAACTTTCCAGGTTGTTTCACTGCTACCACACTGCTAATCCAGTCTGTAGGAGTTGTCACTTTCTTGATCACTCCCACCTTTTCAAGCTTGTCTTGTCTTTCAGGCTGGTACTCTCCTCGAAAGATGCTGAGTTGGTCTCACACTCTCATCTACTTCAAGATGATATTCGCCAGGAAGACATCCAAGATCCCTGAAAATATATTTGTAATATTTTAGGATCTGTTTATCAGTCAATTGCTTTGTTTTTGTGCAAAACATTGCAAACCTCTTCTGGTATGTGGAGGGTTACTAGTCCAAGCTTTTGACTTGTTTCAGCTGAGATGAGTGGATTTAGCTTGGTGTCTACTGTTTGGAACTGTAGATCTTCTTTCCTCCCATTGCATTGGGCTCTCGGCTTACTTTATCCTATTGGCCTGAGCACTGTTCCATCACATAACCTCAACTTTACCTTCGATGGCTTCATTTTCAAGTCACTACCTTGAGTAACTTCACACAGGTCTGCGAAACCCACGATGTTGTACATAGCAGCAGTGTCTATTTAACATTTCATATTAACTTGATGCTGTCCTTCTACAGTCATCATTCTAATAGTCACAAACCATTTTTTGCCCTGACGCTTGACGATGCCAACCAGTTCTAGGGTGTAGAGTGATTTGTCAGGGTCATCTTCTGACATCTTTATAGATTATAGGCTTGCTTTTCTTCTTTCCAGCAAGATACTTTTGTGCAAAGTTTTTCAACTTCTTGCAGTTAGAGCACTGTTTTCCCCATACTGGACATGTTTCCTTATCTTACACATGGTGTCCTCCACAATATTTACATCCTGTGCCCTGGTTTTTCTGTAAATATTTCTTCCTTTTCTCCATTGACTTGCGCTTGGTAAGACCTAGACTGCCTGCCTCTCAACAGAATGCAAAGCCTCACCAGTTCCCCCATCAATACTCTCCAGCTGCTGATTAACAACCTCAGAGCTTTTGTACATGTCAACAGTTTTCTTGAGAGTAAGGTTCTCTTCTGTCAGCAGCCGTGCTCTCACAGTGGGATCATTTTCCTAAGAGAATTCTAACGCTGATCAGATCATCCTTCAGTTGCTGAAACTCACAGGATTCAGCTAGACATCTCAGTGCAGCAACATACGGACCAATATTCTGCCCCTCTTCCCAAGCTCTGGTGTTGAACATGTAGCGTTCACATGTGACATTAGTAGAGGACTCAAAGTGGGTCCTTAAGGCCTCCAAAACTTCACAAGACTGGCTTTTCTGTGCCTCAGTGAGGCCTAGAGTGCAATACAACTTGTATCACTCTTTCACCAGCACTAATAACAAGCTGCTACTCGTTCAGGTTTCGTGTTTAACTCTGGAGCAATTTCACAATTTTGCCACTGAGACTGGAGGAATTTCCAATTTATTTTTGAATCTGCCTTCATCTCCACAGGAGATAGTATTGGAATATTCAAAGCCATACTGACTTACCTAGTGACCAGTGTCTGGTACAAAGTTGCAGACTGAAGTTTCAATGATTCCCCGCTGTTTCTTACAGCTGCTGGCTCTCTTATGTCTATCAAAATCCAATCAACTTCAGAAGCACACTCCTGCCCAGATGTTTTTATTATGGCCTTTGAGGGATAAACATTGGCCACAACCCTAAAGATAATGGCCGGGATTTTCTCTGAAATGTGCAAAGTCCGTTAGCGGGCAGGAAGAGGATGAACAATCTCAGCTGTTCCGCCAGGGTAAGTCAACCATTGCATCACTCTCAACTCACACACTCTCAAGCCCATCAGACATTCACAAGGATCTCACTCACTCGCTGCCACCTCAAGGAACATCACCACTCACTCTCACACACCCTCATATCTCCATCTGTTCTCCCCTCTAGAGTTTGCATCCTAATCCTGTCCAGGGTGCCCCTCACCACCCACACATGCCAGACACCCTTATCATCTGCCCTCGCATGCATCTTTTTCACACTCTCTCCCTTTGTCTTCATGCAGGACAAGCTGCCTCACAATAAGAAGGAGAGGTCCCATACCAGGGGTGGAGATCCCGAGATCAAGGTTCTCATGGACTTTGAGAACAGAGCTATAGAACCGGCCACGGAGAATTTAGACTGTGCCTGTGCTGACGGTGAGGTTGGCAGCACACACCCAAGTGAGGATCCTACATGAGAATATCCATCAGATAACAATAACGTGAGTGGTTTCTCCTGTTTTAGAGTCTCCTGCGATACACTAATTGTCTCTCCTTTCTTTCGTAGGCACCTTTGTGAAGCTACCCAGAGAATCCATGAGCCAGGCCCTTAACTCCAGCCCTGATGACACCTCAGATGAGGAACTTGGGGACAGCATCTTACAGCGCTCACCCATACCCTTCATCAGCTCAGGGAAACACACCTCGGTGGGACTAAGTTCTGGAGTAGCCTCTGGGTTACAATCTGGTGAGCACAGTATACCATCTGCTCTACAGCATGTGAAGGCAGGAACATCAGAGGTTGCTGGCACTTAGAGGACTGCTGCAGGCCACGATTCTTCTGAGTCCGAGTCCAATGATGAGCCTCTGGACCCGGTCCTAAATCAGTTGCTGGAGCTGCAGAGGCAAACATGGGATTATCAGGAGGGGATGTGAGCTGCACTCCTCAGATTGCAACGCATGATGGAGGAATTCCGTCCACCTTCAAGCTGAGCTGATAACACTGGCATGCTAATGCACCAAGATCAACACTGGCAGGTTGATGGCCACCATACAGGTCATGGTCCAGGACATCGGTCCTGCACTACTGCAGGAGCTGCACTCCACTGCTGTAGCCATTGGTGGCATCCAGCAGTGTTAACACGAGAGGGCTGTGGGCACCTTGATCTCACTTCAGCTGCCCCTTCTCCTCAAGGAGTCAGCCAGGGGCCCTCAGACACCCATAGGGAGGAGGGCCAGCAGCTCAACACACTGGGGCCATGCGTCCAGGTTACTCCGGGAGTGTCCAGCTAATCCAAATCCCCTCTTCCTGTGACCCCATTAGCTCCAGCTCCACAAGCTGAGGAGGGTGCACCTGCCCAATAGCAGAACACCTAAAGCAGGCTGGGGCCCACCAGAGGACGGCCGCCAAAGTCATCATAGACAACAGGGCGTAGCAGTCACCTCTGCTGTGGATGTAGGGGGTGCAGCAAGATGTAGTGGCAGGGTAAGGAAAGTGAAGAAGATGTAGTTGTAGATGTGATGGGCACGGGTGTTAAGCACATGTGTGTAATGTTCACAAATGTAAATAGACTTGCAATCATTTCATATCCCTTCTTGTCTGTACCTTCTTCTTATGATGAGCTCTGTTACTGCCAATCACGTGTGATACCTTGGTTCCTGCACTCAATTATGGCAATGGTCTCTACCCTGGGCCTCTTGGCTGTGCAGCGTGCTACCATCTCACCACAGTGAGTGTCCCGTTTCAACATAATGCTCCATATCAGTAATGTCTGCACCTTCATGTTAAGTGTGCTTGTGGAATGAGCCCCATTTTTAGCCAAGGCAGGATGCCATCATGTGCATTCTTGGCTCTGAACGATTGAGGCAGGGTGTGCCCCTATCTCATCTGCATTCATGACAGGTGAAGGTGTGGTGTTTAAGGAGAGATGTGCTAATGCATGGAGAAGGCTCATGTACTGACCAACTCCATCTGCCCACTGTTTCTCAGCAGGGTTTTGATGTCATGAGCTTATGTGGACTGCCCTCAGCCAAACAGGTTTCCAAGGTTTCCAGTGTCAATCTGCTGAGCTCAGCAAAATCTGGGACAACCTTGCTACCTCAAGATGATGAAGCAATGGCACATTTGTGTGCAGGCATTGAGATGTCCAACCTTAAGCGTTTCTCACTCTGTAGTTATGACTATTGTAGGGAGGAGGGTCTGGTCACAAAGCTGATAGACAGTAGTGTGTGTTCCACTGCCTTGACAATCCAAGAGGTTACTGATGCTACTTCCAAGTGGTGATTTCTGGAGGCCACAACAGCCTTTAGGCATGCTCTGGAATTGCACACTGTTGCTTCAGACAATGTGGAGGGGAGCAATGGAATAGGAGTGAGTATGTGATGAAGCAGAACAGTGCTCCTCATTAGCAATGCCGCATGTCCTTGAGGGCTTCATGTTCTCTGATCATGTTGGACTTCGCTGGGGCCAGGGCTTGTCATAAGGGCACACTAATTGTGTGTAAGAGGAGGCATCTCAAGATCAGGCAGCCAATTGTATGACCTCATCATACAAAGGTGCTCCGCCTCTATGGTAAGGTCAGGAGAAATGCAGCTCAGGATCTCTAACTTTAACTGCCGGATGTGACTGTCATTTCGGGGAGTGTATCACAGCTGGCTGAGCCATCGCTGAGTGCAGTCACGGCAGTGATATTTCATCAACTGCCTTGTCCAAGTGTTATGTTTCTGTGTCACTATCAATGTAACACCTCATGCATGGCTGCATTGGTTCCGATGGAATCCAGGAGGAGCCTTGCCAGATTGAAGGCATGCAGGCACTAGGACATGGAGGATCGTGCAAGTGCCCCTGTGTCCTATAGGGTGCTGTTGCAACTGGGATGCTGGATAGACATGTGAAGAGGCAGCACTTTCTGTTGTCTGATGCTGGGACGCCCTCCTCCAGGTAGCACCTCATCTCAGCATGGACAAGGCTTGCTCATTGTTCACAGCACCGGGGCTATGTGAACGTTCTGTGCAGCGACGCACTGTCATCTGGAAGTTCACAGGTGAAATTAGAGGAGTAGCTATACTTGTGGTCATGCTGATCCATAATGCAGGAGAGTTGTCCAGGAGGATCCTCTGTGCACCTTGTCATCCTCCTCCTGGAATCTGCTGGCAATGAGGGCCTCGTGAGCGTGCCTGCCTAAACTGGCCCGTGCATTGGCCTCTTGGTCTATATCCTCAGCTTCCAAGACCTCATCACTATCATCCCCTTTGAGGTCCACCTCATTGGAGGAGACATACAGCTCCTCCAGCTTGGCATCTGTCAAGTCCTCCACCATTTACAGCGCCAGGTTATGCAGTGCGGACCAAGCCACGATGATACATGAGACTCTCTGGGGAGTGTACTGGAGCGTTCTGCCAGATCTCTCCGGGCATCAGAATCGCATTTTAAGGATCCCTATGGCATCATCAACCACATCCTTTGTGAGTAATCCTTGTTCCCGAGGAGCCAACCCTGCATCCTGTGTGGTCTCTCGAAGATGTCAGGGATCTGAGACCTATTCAGAATGTACGAGTTGTGGACTCTTCCTGGGAATCTGGCGCACACCTGCATGATAATTGTTATGGTCGCAGACCAGCTGCACATTGAGCAAGTGGTAGCCTTTCTGGTCTATGTATTGGACTGCCTGTTGTCAGTGGGCTTTTATAGCCACATGATTGCAGTTGATGGCACCCTGCATCTGTCTGAAACTGGAACGTTCTGCAAAGCCCAATGCTCTGGTGTCTTGGCTTGCTTGATCTCTGTCGAAATGGACAAAATTGTGGGCCTTTGCAAAAAGGGCATCTGTGACCTCCTGGATGCATTTGTGATTGGACGCTCAGGAGATGCACTAGAGGTGCCCAGTGGAGCCCTGGAAGGAGCCATTGGCGTGGAAGTTGAGTGGGGCAGTTACTTTCGAGCCACCGGCAATGGATGCCCTCCCAGTCCCCATGGCACCAATTCCTGCAGAATGTGACAAATGTGAGTCACCAGATCCCTTGACATGCGGAGTCATCTGCGACACTGGTTCTCACTCACCTGCAGATAACACATGCGATGCCTATACACCCAGAGTCTAGAGAGGTGCCTATGAATTACGGCTCTCTGAGGATCATCCTCTGTGTCCGGAGAAGAACTTGCTGCCCTTGGCCTTGAGGGGTCTGTTCCTCGCTTTAGCGAGCCAGGCGCCTCTGTCACCTTCTTCTCATTCTTCTCTCCTGCCTGTAAGCAATAATGCAGGCAGCGATAACACTGTGCTTCATCTTCCTGATGGTCTCCTCACTGCAGTATCAATGAGAAATATGCAAGAGTCAGCATTTGCTAACAAAGATCCACTTTCTGTCTGTGATTGTGGGCTCAAGGTCTTTTCACGCATGCCAGAGAGTACTGGCAGCTTCAGCTAAGTGACTGGATGTTCAGCTTTCAGCCCAGGAGCTGGGATCATCATTACCTGCACTCCAAGACTGTGCTGTTTGGGCTAATCATGAGGGTTAATGTTCAATGACTACATGAGATAATTTAGGGGTTCCAGTGGCTTCTCTTCTGTGCGTGGTGAATGGCCACATTTCCAAGGGCTTCTCAAGCTTGTCCAGTTGCCCAATAGCACTGCAGTTCCATAATCGTCTGGTTAATTTGAAGGCTGCAAATGAGGGATTAAAACCAGGGGTACAATCATTGCCACTTTGAGGGATCAGTGGTGCATGAATGGGCATTATTGCCTCACTTTACTGACTCCCTGCATGTCAATTGAACAGCTGCTAACTTGCCTCCACTGTGCCTTTGTCCTCAATTCAGTTGGGTGGCCCTTTAGTGCCACCACCACCACCACCACCACCCCAACCAACCTTCCCCGCTTGTTGCCCCCAGTGGAGCCCTTGCCCTGCAGCCTCTTCTCTTCCCTCAGTCTTGCCTGGCCTCTTCTCCAGTGGAGTCCTCGCCCTGCAGCTGCTTCCCACCCCTCAGTCCTGTCTGGACCCTTCTCCAATGGAGCCCCTGCCCTGCAGCACAGTAAAAGCCACCCCCACCTTAACCCTGCTGTGGTACCTGGAGAGACTTGCTTTGAGAGCCTCCTGAAACTGATGCAGTGCAGCCTAGTGCTGACCCCCGTGAGCGCTGTGTGATGCAGGGTATGTAAACTCACCTCGGGGTCAGGAGCGAAGTGCAGGGCGTCAACTGCACCATGTTTAAATCCTGTTGAGGAACATGTTGTTCTAATTGCACACCGCTGTGGGCTGTCAATCTAGTATGGAGGGATGATTCCGGTGAATACGCGTCAAAATGAGATGCTGATTTATGCTAATGACGTTTGTGATGCTCGGTGGTGGGGAACACAGCCCACCATTGGTGTCTGAAGTGCACAATCACTTCCTTGTTTTACGTCATCGTATCAGTTTTGGGCCTTCTCATGAGATATAGCTCTCGCGCCTGCCATGATGCCCACCATGATTGGGAGCGGAAAATCCTGGCTAATGTCCCTGCTCTTCTTTGAAACAGTGCCATGGGATCTCTTGCATCCACCCAAGCAGGCAGATGGGGCATCCGTTTAACATCCCATCCAAACATTAAGTCATTAAACAATGCTGACAGTGCAGTGAAATTTTTAAAAATGTCTTTATTTATTGATCACAGGGTGGTCACAGCACAGAAGGAGGCCATTTAGCCCGTCGTGTCTATGCTGGCTGTCCGAAGGAGCAATTCACCTAATGCCGTTTCCCCACCTTTTCCTTATAGCCCTGTACATTCTTTCTTTTCAGATAACAGTCCAATTCCCTCTTGAATGCTTCGATTGAACCTCCCTCTACCACGCTCTTAGATCCTAACCGTGCACTCCAGATCCTAACTGCTCAGCATGTGAAAATGTTTTTCGCCATTGCTTCTCTTGCTAATTACCTTAAATCTGTGCCCTCTTGTTCTCGATCCTTCCATTAATGGGAACAGTCTTTCCCTGATCTACTCTGTCCAGACCCCTCCTGATTTTGAATACCTCAATCAAATTCCCTCTCAACCTTCCCTTCTCCAAGGAAAACAGTCCCAACTCCTCCATCTATCTATGTAACAGAAGTTCCTCATCCCTGGAACCATTCTTGTGAATCTTTTCTGAACCCTCTCTAATATCTTCACATCTTTCCTAAAGTGCGGTGCCCAGAATTGGACACAATAGTCCAATTGAGGCCGGACCTGTCTTCAATACAAGTTTAACATAGCTTACTTGCTCTTGTACCATATGCTCCTATTTATAAAGCCTAAGATATTGTATGCTTTATTACTGCTCTCACAACCTGTCCTGCAACTTTCAATGATGTATGCACATATACACCCAGATCCTTCTGTTCCCTTTAGAATTGTATCCTTTATTTTATATTGTCTCTCCATATTCTTCCTACCAAAATTAATCACTTCACACCTCTCTGCATTAAACTTCATCTGCCGCTTGTCCGCCCATTCCATCCATCTGCCTATAGCTAGGATTCTCTGTGCCCTCTGGTGTTGGGCATGTTCAGTGGTGTGAGCTGACAATATGGTGAGAATGCCAAAAATCAGTTTCACGCCGGCGGCCATCGAAAATCGGGAACCTGATTGTAATACATCAGCATATCATTATATGGCCAGCCTGCCGGACTCATCCCCCACTACTGGATCATCCGCCAATGTTGGCGGGAAAACACACTGATGCAGAACACAACTGTGACATGCAGAAGTTGGGACTTACTGCTGTACGACTCACTGACGATAGTGCACTGTAATATCAAACCCCACTGTCCTTTGAGCCGCAACAAATGTGAAACGTTTGACCAAACCACCAGATTGACCCAATTCTACCTAACTGTTTAATTTAGGGTAACAGAATACAAGCACCAGGTTTGTAAACTTAATAAGTAAATAACTGTTTATTGAACAAACTGTCGTTAGCCAGTGGCAAAAGAAAGAAATATGAACTGCTAATTTCTAACACTGTAACTTAACCTCTACCCCTTCTTAAATCCCTATACACACACATAGAAGACACATAAGACACACAAAAACATGGATTTTAAGGATGGGATAAAACAGTTCAATAGCACCAATTCCGGGGTATAGGATTCAATGGATTAATTTTGATTGATGTCTTCCAAATTCCTTTCAGTTCTTGCTGATGACACGAGGTGGTCTTCCAGCACTTTCAGTATTTAGTTCACTGATCTTGCAATGTCTCCACCAGTGATTTTCCCCTTTGCCTCTTGACAGGTGTTTTCAGGGAGAGAGCAGGTTATAGAGATATGAGAATACAAGCCATCTAGCTATTATTGTGGAATTACTGGAATCTTCCACACACAGGAGAAAGAGGATTTAGGTATTTTTCCTTTCTGGCTAGGAGCTATTCAGGTGCACTGCTCTCATACAAAACCTGGTCACCTGGTCAGGAGCCAATTAACATGCTGTTGTCAGGCAGCTCCCTTGGTCCAGGATTCCTTTCCAGCACCATCATGTCTTTCATGGCACGCTTAGCTCCAGGACTGCAACATTGTATATGTCTCTCATCCTGTTCCAGTGGACATGTCTTTCAATCTGCAGCCATTGTAATTTTAACCCACAGTCCAACAGAAAATAAAAAGATATGTTCTTTACAACAGTCCAACAGAAATAAGAAGATATGTTCCTTACACCGTCACAGCCTTGCTAACATCATGGGCATCCAAAGAGCAACGGGATCCAGGAGGAATGTCCATGGCATGTTGGGTGGATTCTCATGGACATAGCTCCACAGCTCACGGAAGTTGGAAAGTCATTGTTGATGCTCACAATGAATGATGGTTAAGGGGGTGGGAGAGGATCGACTGGGAGACGAAGAGGTGTCGGGGCGGTGAGGTTGGCAGGGGGGAATGAATGTGCTGGGAGGGTGAGGTTGGAAGGGGGTAATGAAGGTGTTGGGGAGGATGGGGTTGGGGGGTGGGAGTACGGGGGAGGAGGGATAATGGGGGAGAAGATGGCAACTGGGGATGTAAGTGTAAGGGGGGGTGGAAGGTGCAAAGGAAGGAGTTCGGAAAGGGGAAGGAGTGCGGAGAGGGGAAGGAGTCCAGTTGGAGGAAGGAGTGCAGAGAAGGGAGGGAGTCAGGGGGGAGGAAGAAGTGCAGAGAGGGGAGGGAATAAGGGTGGAGGAAGAAGTAACGGTGGAGGAAGGAGTGGGGAAGGGGGTAGGAGTAAAGCTGGAGGAAGAAGTGAGGCTGGAGGAAGAGGTAAGGCTGGAGGAAGGAATCAGGGAGTGAAAGACTAAAGGTGACGGAAGAAGGGTGTCTGAGGGAGTCAGGAAGAGGGAGGGATGAAGACAGGGTGGGGGGGTCTGGAGAGGTGGAAGGACTAAGGCGGGGGGAGGTGTTTTGGAAAGAAGGGGTTCTGGGGAGGAAGGGGTCTGGAGGGGGGGATGGCATTCCGGGGGGTGGAAGGGGTCCGGAGCGGGGAAGTGGTTCTGGGGGGCAAGTTATTCTGGGGGGGAAGGGGCTCCAAGGGGAAGGTGTCTGGTTGGTGGGATGTCCAGGTGAATGTGCAAGAGTCGGGGGGGTCTGAAGGGTTCATGACTGCCTCCTAGGAGTAAACTGATGATGGGTGTGGTATGAGGGAATGTTGAGAATGACCGAGGGCAGAGTGAGGCGGTAGGGTGGGTGGGTGAGGATTCAAAAGTAGCAAAAGAAGGTACAGTGAGGGTGGTGGGGACTCAGGCAGGCACGGACCCTGGGGGTGGGAAGGAGGAGGCCGGGAGGTGAATGTAAATGGGGATGGGATTTTCAGGAAGGAAGGGAATGTGCATGTTCACTTGGACATCCCCGAAGGAAAAGGGTTGTGGCTGGTAGGTCATGGAGGGGAGGTGGAAGGTGATGTTGGGGGGTCAACTGTGATGGGGGAAAGGAAATGGGTGACTGGAGGAGGGAAAAAGTTGGGAGAGCTGACGAAAAAGCGAATCCAGGCCATGCTCCAAATCGAAAGTGAAATGAGAGTCGTGGTGGGCAAGATCAGGTGCTTCATGGGAGTATGGTCAGTGGGTGGGCGGAGATGCAGGTCAGCTCAGATGGACAACTGAAAGAGAACCCCAGCAGGCAGCATTGAAAATGCTCAGGACATTGAGATGAGTGTGAAGGAGGAAGGATCCGTGTGCCTGGGAGAGTGCTTGCACGAGGCTCTGAAAAGCCCTGCCACACACACACTTCCCCGCCCCCAGAATCACTCACTGGCCGGCTGCTCCCTCTGCGGTGACAGAGGGTGGGATTGAGGGGGTCACAGACAAAGAGGATTTGGAGGGAGAGGACAGCCTCTGGGATTCCTGAGTGGATGACCCAGGGGTGTCCAGCTGCCGCTCTTTCTACCTTCGGGTGCCCGGGGGCCCCAGCCTGACTCCTTAATCGGAAGAAGCGCCTGGAGGGACACCCAGGTGCCCCATTTCCCTCTCGCATTGCCACTGCAGGAACTCAGCCATGGCTCCCGTGATGGAGTGCAGGTCTGCGCACATCTCCATGTTCTTTTGGACCAGGGTCTCCATGGCATCCGCCATCCTCCCCATGGAGACCTTCATACATGTACATGTGGACACCACTTAATCAGAGAGCAGGCAGATGCGCTCCTCCAACTTGCGTCCCACTCTGTTGAGGGCTTCCAACAGCTCTGTGTGATGTCTGCAAACCTTCTGCAGACTCTCCACGGTGAATTGAAGGGTCAAATCCAGAGGCTCTTCTGACTCGGACCTCACAGATGCCTGATCCCCAGTAGCCCTCTGAGTGCCAGGGAGCTCGCACAAACCTGTGTCCTGCTGCTGCGGACATGTGTCCATGTGGTGACCGCCAGATTGTGAACTCGAGCCTGCTCTAGATCTAGGTTCCACCGAGGTGTGTGTCTCTGCGCTGGTGGAGAGTGTGGGTAAGCACTGTGACGGGTCTTCCAGGCTGCTTATTTCCAACTCTTCAATGGAGGAGGGATGGAGCTGAGGGACTGGCTGGCCGAGGGCACCAGTCGCTTGTCAGAGCTCTCTGTGAACCAAAGTAGAGATAACTGCCCCCTTGTCACCATGGATGTCCAATCCCTCTACACCTCCATCCCCCACCAGGGTGGTCTGAGGGCTCTCCGCTTCTTCCTTGAGCAGCGGCTTGAGCGATCCCCATCAACCACCACACTCCTCCATCTGGCTGAACTTGTTCTCTTGCTGAACAATTTCTCTTTTAACTTGTCTCACTTCCTCCAAATAAAAGGTGTGGCTATAGGTACCCACATTGGCCCCAGTATGCCTGTCTCTTTATTGGGTATGTAGAACATTTCTTGTTTCAGTCCTACTCAGACCCCCTCCCACAACTCTTTTTTCAGTACATCAATGACTGTATTGGTGCAGCTTCATGCTCTCCCCTGGACTTAGAAAAATTTATCAGTTTTGTTTCCAAATTCCACCCCTCTATCACCTTCATATGGTCCACCTCTGACACTTCCCTTCCCTTCCTTGACCTCTCTTTCTCCATTTCTGGTGCTAGACTATCCACCAATATTCATTACAAGCCCACCAACTCCCACAGCTACCTCGACTACAGCTCCTCACACCCCGCTTCCTGTAAGGACTCAATCCCATTCTCTCAGTTCCTTCGCCTCCGTCGCATCTGTTCTGATGATACCACTTTCCAAAACGGCGCTTCTGACATGTCTTCTTTCTTCCTTAACCAAGGTTTCCACACAATGTGGTTGATAGGGCCCTCAACCATGCCCGACCTATCTCCTGCGCCTCTGCCCTCGCACCTTCCCCTCCCTCCAAGAACCATGATAGGGTCCATCTTGTCCTCACTTTTCACCTCACCGGCCTCTGCATTCAAAGGATCATCCTCCACCATTTCTGCCAACTCCAGCATTATGCCACCACCAAACACATCTTCCCCTCACACCCCACACCCCGCTTCCCTGTTGGCGTTCAATAGGGACCATTCCCTCTGGGACACCCTGGTCAGCTCCTCCATCACCCCCAACACCTCATCCCCCTCCCATGGCACCTTCCCATGCAATCATAGAAGGTGCAACGCCTACCCCTTTACCTCTTCCCTCCTCACTGTCCAAAGGCCCAAACGTTCCTTTCAGGTGAAGCAGCACTTCACTTGCACCTTCTCCAATTTGGTCTACTGCACTCACTGCTCCCATTGTGGTCTCCTCTGCATTGGAGAGACCAAATGCAGACTGGGTGACTGCTTTGCGGAACACCTTCGGTCTGTCCGCAAGCATGACCCAGACCTTCCTGTCACTTGCCATTTCAACACTCCACCCTGCTCTCATGCCCACATGTCTGTCCTTGGTCTGCTGCAATGTTCCAGTGAAGCTCAACGCAACTGGAGGAACAGCACCTCATCTTCCAGTTCGACACCTTACAGCCTTCCGGACTGAATGTTGAGTTCAACAACTTCAGATCATGAACTCTCTCTTCCATCTTCACACCTTTTTAAATCCCTTTTTTAAAATTTATTTTAAATGTTTTATTTACTTATTTTTATTCATTTATTCATTGTTTTATCCCTTTTTTTTATCCCTTTTTCTATCCTTTCTCCCCAACTTATCTCACCCCACCCCCAAAAGGGCCATCTGTTACTTGGCCCATGTTGTTCTTTCACTGAGCGCTGACCCTTGTCCTGCTATTCACACATTCTGCATTCTTACCTTTATGCCACTATCAGCATCTTCATCAGCCCTTACCACTACCATTAACATTCCCTTTGTCTTGAGTCCATGATATCTTTGTCAATCACTCCTTAGCCCCCAATATTGCTGAGCTTTTATCCTGCTTTACCTGCTCCACCCCCCTTAAACAGTACAGATTCCATCACTTTCTACTTCCCATTAGCTCTGAAGAAGAGTCAAACGGACTTGAAATGTTAACTCTGTTTCTCTCTGCACAGATGCTGTCAGACCTGCAGAGTCAAAAGCAGGAGAGAGAGCATGCACATTTGCATTGAGAGAGGGATGATGTCGTGCAGGGTCCTGACCAGGGTGTTCGCCTCCGACCTCATTGTCACTGCAGGCACGGTCCATGTCCCCACCAGTCAGCGTGATGGCACACTCCTCACAGTGAGTGAGGGGCCTAATGTGGCCCATCCACCCCCGATCTGGGACCTCTTCCTGCTGATGTGAACAGGCTTCTCCTGCATGAAAACAGCTGGAGAGAGTGTGAGTCGGACACATGGCACTGCATGGAATGTTTGTGTGGTGAGCGGAGCCATGTACAGGATGAGGTCGCGAGCTCGCGAGGGTATGAGCCTGATGGAGATGTGAGGGTGTGTGTGAGAGTTAGTGGTGTTGTCCCCTGAGGTGAGATCCCTGTGGATGTGTTATGGATTCGCGAATATGTGAGTTGAGAATGATGAGAAGAGTGAATTACCTTGGTGGAACAGATGAGACCATTCATCCTGTAGTGGCACTGGATAGCTGTCCTCTTTTGCAGGGCTTTGGTGCTAGCCACCGCTGCCACTGCCTCCCAAGCTGGATTAGTGAGGCTGCTGCTCCTTCTGCGGCCAGTGTGGGGGTAGAGGACATCATGGTGAGCCTCCACTGTATCCAAAAGGCACTCAAGGGATGCGTCATTGAACCTGGGGGCTGCAGTCTTTTGCCTTTCAGGGCCATGTCTTCTTTACAGCAGTCATGAGCTGAGAGGTGTAGGTGCGGCTGAACTTTAAACATAGTGCCCGGCGTGATGCAGAGGTGAGGTGATGGCATGGCAGGTGAATGACAGCCATGGAAATGGCATTGTAATGATTGTAAGTTAACCCATTTCTTACTGTTATGGGGGATGTGTGACTGTGTAGACGAATCAGCCCCAAGCGTGGGGAATCTTAGGGGTGGAGTTCTTTAGCCTTGGTCTTAGAACAAGCATGTAGCTTCATCTGGAATCCATAAATAAAGTTTACTGTTTCTTGCAAGAAACTAGCCCTGCATTCCAAGTTTATTACAATTGGCAAGGATAAATAGCACCGATGCAGCACCTCACCTCATGACTGAGATTCTGATACTTTAAGGGAAGAAAGCAAAGATGTGGACTCACTTTGGCAGAATTGACCCGTACGACTCATCCATTGAGGACTGGAGTCAATACATTGAGTGATTAGCTTTGCAACTAATGAAATAATGGTGGGGGAGAAACAGAAGGCAATTCACCTAAGTGTCTGCAGGAACAAAATGTATACCCTAATCCATAGCTTGATGGCTTTGAACACGTCAAATTCCAGACCCTTCACCGAGCTAGTGGACCTCGTGAAGACACATTTTCAGCCTAAACCCTCAGTAATCATGCAAAGATTCAAGTTTAACTCTCGAGTAAGGGCTCACCAGTGTGTTCCTGATCCTTGTGGAACGTCGTATCTCCGCGACTTTCGAATCTTTGGCAGGAACCACAGTCTCTGGAACCGCAATAACATCAGGTACCTCATTAGACACAGGCAGTTAAGTGTCATCCACCCTGACAGAGACATCGAGCATGTCTATCCTTGGTTGATCAGCTTTAACAGGAGCTACAGGTTCGACAATTGTTACAGGTAGAACAGTATTTTGTTGGGGTATTATAAACAACATATTTTTATTTTTTCTTGGACTGTAGCTTTAAGATTGGACTAAAAACTACCATGGCTGCAGTTTAAAAGAGATGTTCACTAGAGCAGGAAGAAGAAAATCTACAATGTTGCTATCTCCTGGAACAGTGTGTGCCAGGTTGGACAGAATGGTGCTGGAAAGGAGGCCTGGTTTAAGAGGGGTCTGCCTAGCGATGGTGCTCTGATTGGCTCCTGACCAAGTGGCCAGATTCTGTGTGAGGATAGTGCAGTAGATCAGCACCTAGTCTGAAAAGAGGAAAGACCTGAAACCCCTCTCTTCTGTGTTTTGTAAGACTCCAGTAATCTTGCCATAGTAGCTAGCTGGCTATTCCTCACCGCTTTCTTTGAGAAACCCCTGTCAGGAGGAAAATAAGATAGCACTGGAAACTGCTAAAACCTTCCTGCAAGTGAAAGAGATGTGCCTGATGATTTTAGAAGGGATCCCAGAAGCCAGGTTAATCGAATTGGCAAATAAATTAAGAGTAGGATTGCCTGCCAAAGCTAGGAAGGCAGAGATAATTGAGGAGATAGCACAGCATTTAAAACAGGAAGGAATACCTGAGAGACTGGGTCCCCCAAGGGGTGATTCTTTGGAATGGGCTCAAATTCAGTTGCAAATTTAAAAATTGTAACTAGAGGCAGCAGGAAAGGGAAGAGAAAGGGCATTTCAAAAGGAACAGGTAGAAAGGCAGGGGAGAGAAAGAAAACAAGAAATGGAAGTGCAGAAACTTGATCTTCAGAGTGAATTAGAAATGGTGAGGTTAGAAAAGGAGGAAAGAGAAAAAGAAAGAGGCAGAGAATTCCAGCTTAAAATGCTGGCAGTTAAAAAAGAGGTTGGTAAATCAGGATTTATCTCCAGACAGAATCCAGTGGGGAGATGTTTAAATTTGTACAAACTCTTCCAAAATTTGAAGAAAGAGATGTTGAAACATTCTTTATTTCATTTGAGAAGATAGCTAAACAGATGAATTGGCCAAAGGGAAACTGGACATTGCCCATGCAGAGAAAATTGACAGGTAGAGCATAGGAAATTTATGCTCACCTGCAGAGGAAGTTTCTAGGGATTATAATGCGGTGAAAAAGGCTATTTTGAGTGCATATGAGTTGGTCCCTGAAGCATATAGACAAAAGTTTCAAAATTTCAGGAAACAGCCTGGGCAAACTTACATTGAATTTGAAAGGATTAAGCAAAGTAATTTTGACAGGTGGATACGAGCATTAGGAGTTGAAACTATCTATGAAGTTCTCAGAGAGACCATTCTCTTGGAAGAATTTAAAAACTCCCTACCTTTTGTAATAAGAACCCAAGTTGAAGGACAAAGGGTTGCAACTGCTAGACAGGTAGCAGTAATGGCTGACGATTATGAGCTGATCCATAAAACCAAACCTTTAATCCATCACCCTCATAAATTTGAAAAGGATAGAAAGTGGGAGAGTTAAAGGAAGGCAAGTAGCCATGGTAAAGAATGGATAGCTGGGAATACTTGGAGATCTCTTCCCCAGAGCAGGAAGGAAGGTACTGAGGGTGGAGGAGAAACTCGAAGGCTTAAGTGTTTTCACTGTAATAAGTTGGTACACATTCGTTCAGAATGCTGGAAGTTGCGAGGGGAACCAATGGGACTTACTGGAGTTTGCAAGAGTGCGTTTGAAAAGGAAACTCAAAAATAAAATGCCACGGATCAAATAACAGCTTTAACTACAAATAAGGATCTGGAGTAAACCCTGCTGTGAATGCAGGTGAAGTGAATAAGGTAGATGAGAGATATAAAGGGTTTTTATCTAAAGGGAAGATAACCCTTTTTTCATCAAATGAAGCAGTTAAACCCATAACTATATTAAGGGACACAGGGGCTACTCAAAGTCTTTTGCTGGAGAAGGAGCTAGTTTTCCCTCCAGAGAGTTCAATGAAAGCTTAAATGTTGGTAAACGCAATAAGTGAAGAGAATATCCCCGTTCCATTATACAAAGTGCAAGAGGGGTGTGATTTATTGTCTGGACTGGTGGTTGTGGGAGTGGTTAAGAAATTACCCATGGATGCAGTGGATCTATTCCTGGGGAATGATTTGGCAGGGGTGAAGGTTGTAGCTTCGCCCATGATTACGGAAAGTCCGAGAGAGGGTAAATAGACAGAACAGTTACAAGAACAAGCTTGCATCGTGTGTGGTGACCAGAGCAATCGCTAAACAAAATCCATCACCAGAGGTCAACGTAATACCACGAACAGATGCTAGTAGCCAAAACTTTCTTTAAGGATGAGGATAATTCAAAGGAAGCATTTGGCATGTCTTCCTTAACTGAGGCTCAGAAAGCAGATCCAGGGTTAAACAAGTTAGCACAGCTCACACTGAAGCTGAGGTGGAAGGAGTTCCGGAGTGCTATTACCTTAAAAACGGAGTTCTGATGAAGAAGTGGAGACACCCTCACAGAGCTGCGGATGAGGAATGGACAGTTATCAGAGAGTGGAACTGCCCAAATATCATAAGGAGATATTGTGAGTAGTGCACAAGATCCCCATGGCAGGATATGTAGGAATACGAAAAACCCAAGCATTGATAAACAGGCATGTTACCTTGCCAAGACTTCATAAGGACGTAGTGCAATGTTGTAGAACGTGTCATACATGTCAGGTAGTAGTTTAACCTCAACATGTAATCAAACCAGCACCTTTAATACCCATACCAGTTTTTGAAGAACCACTTAGTTGGGTATTAGTAGATTGTGTTGGGCCAATAACCCAAAACAAAAACAGGAGCATGTAAAGTAACATGAGAGCAGACTAATGGAAAAGAGTTAGAGAAACAAGTCAAGTCAAAATCCAGCACATGTGATCCAGGGCAGAGTAACGGTAAAGAGGTGAAATCCAGAAGTAGAGATCGTAAACAGAATAAAAACAAAGAGAGAGCAAAATGGGCCAAATCAAAATCTAAAAGTCAAGAATGAAGTAAAAGCAGAGAGTGAGAAAAAAGTGACGAATCAAAACCTAGAAGCTAAGATAGAGAACAGAGTAAAGACAAAGGTAGGGGGGAAAGGGACACATCTAGGAGTAAAGATAGGGTAAAATAAGAAGTAAAGAAAGAGAAAACATGCAAACTCAGGAAGCGGAGGCAGGGAACAAAAGCACAAAGAAAACTGGGTTAAATTCAATAGTAATGATGCTGAACAGGGCAAGAGTAAAGATCAAGAAAAAGAGAGCAAAATCCAGAAGCAAGGAAAGAGATAGAAGTAGGAACAAAGAAGGTCAAAGGAACAGAGTTAAAGAACAGAAAAGAAGAGGGTGATAACAAAGAAACACTAATCTACACTGGCCATAATCCGCTAGTGTCCATTGAAAAGTTTAAAACTTGAAAAGCGAGACTGTCTAGATGGAGTCTATTGTTTCATCTATTGAATGTAAAGATTGTCCACATTGCCAGTAAAGATAATGTGATCGTGGATGCATTGTCCTGGGTGTAAAATACTAAAATAAGTTAATGCTTAAGTTTGTATAAGGGGAAGGATGGATGAATGAGTGTATCTCTTGGGTTTGTTGTCTATGTATCACATACTCTGTGTTGAAGAGTATTTTTAAAGTGGTGTTTCATCTTTTTAAGGTGGAGGCATGTAAAAAACATGTTTTTTATTTTTTTCTTGGACTGTAACTTTAAGATTGTACTGTGGCTTTATAAACTACCATGGGTGTAGTTTAAAAGAGATGTTCACTAGAGCAGAAAGAAGAAAACCTACAATGTTGCTATCTCCTGGAACAGTGTGTGCCAGGTGGGACAGAATGGTGTTGGAACGGAGACCTGGTTTAAGAGGGCACTGCCTAGCCACGGCATTTTGATTGGCTCCTGACCAAGAGGCCAGATTCTGTGTGAGGATACTGCAGTAGATGAGCTCTTAGCCTGAGAAGAGGAAAGACATGAAACCTCTCTCTCCTGTGTTTTGTAAGACTCCAATAATTCTGCCATAGTAGCTAGCTGGCTACTCCTCACATCGCTGTATCCTGCTTTCTTTGAGAAACCCCTGTCAGGAGGAAAAGGGGAAAAATCACCAGTAGAGACATTAAAAGCAAGTTTCAACCAGAGAACCACAGACTGCAAGTGCTGGGAGAACACCTCGTGTCAGCCACAACAACCTGCACGGAATTTGGAAGAAAGCAATCAATTCAACATATCGAATCCTGTACTCTGGATTGGTGCCATTGACCTGTTTTATCCCACCCTTAAAACCCATGTTTTGTGTGTCTTATATGTGTGTGTGCTTGTGTATAGGGTTTAAGAAGGGTTAGAGTTTCAGTTATAGTTATAAGTTAGCAGTTCATATTTCTTTCTTTTGCCACTGATTCTTGGCAATTTGTTTAATAGACAGTTATTTACTTGTTAAGTTTACAAGCCTGGTGCTCGTATTCTTTTAACCTAAATTAAAGAGGGGAGGTGATGACGTAATGTTATTGTCGCTGGACTAGTAATCCAGAGGCCCAGGGTAATGCTCTGGCAGATGGTGGAATTTAAATTCAATAAAAATCTGAAAGTAAAAGTCTAATGATGACCATGGAACCATTGTTGATTGTTGTAAAAACCCATCTGGTTCATTAATGCTCTTTAGGGAAGGAAATCTGTTGTCTTTACCAGGTCTGGCCTACACGCAATGTGGTTGACTTTTACATGCTAGCAAGCCACTCAGTTGTAATGAACCGCTACAAAGTCACAAAAAGGAATGAAACTGGATGGACCACCCGGCATCGACCTAGGCAGTGGGAACGACAGCGGCAATCTCAGCCCTGTCGACCCTGCAAAGTCCTCTTTACTAACATCTGGGGGCCAGTCACAGACTAGTCAAGCAACAGCCTGACGTAGTCAGGAATCGTACCTTACAGATAATGTCCCAGACACCACCATCACCATCCCTGGGTATGCCCTGTCCCACTGGTGGCACAGTGGTATACAGTCGGGAGAGAGTTGCCCTGGGAGTCCTCAACATTGACTCCAGAACCCATAAAGTCTTTTGGCATCAGGTCAAACATGGGCAAGGAAACCTCCTGCTATTACCAAATGCTGCCCTCCCTCAGCTGATGAATCAATGCTCCTTCATGTTGAACACTACTTGGAAGAAGCACTGAGGGTGGCAAGGGTGCAGAATGTACTTTGGCTGGGGAACTTCAATGTCCATCAGCAAGAGTGGCTCGGTAGCACTAATACTGACCGAGCTGGCCGAGTCCTAAATGGTATAGCTGCTAGACTGGGTCTGCGGCAGGTGGTGAGGAAACCAACAAGAGGGAAAAACATACTTGACCTCATCCTCACCAATCTGTCTGCCGCAGATGCATCTGTCCATGACAGTATCAGTAGGGGTGACCACTGCATAGTCATTGTGGAGACAAAGTCCCGCCTTCACATTGTGGATACCCTCCGTCGTGTTGTGTGGCACTACCACCGTGCTAAATGGGATAGATTTCGAACAGATCTAGCAACTCAAGACTGGGCAAGCAGGAGGTGCTGTGGGCCATCAGCAGCAGCAGAATTGTACTCGAACACAATCTGTAATCTCATGGCCTGGCATATCCCCCACTCTACCATTACCATCAAGCCAGGGGATCAACCCTGGTTCAATGAAGAGTGCAGGAGGGCATGCCAGGAGAAACACCAGGCATACCTAAAAATGAGGTGTCCCCCTGGTGAAGCTATAATGCAGGGCTATTTGCGTGCCAAACAGCATAAGCAGCAAGTGATAGACAGGGCTAAGCGATCCCACAACCAACGGATCAGACCTAAGTTCTGCAGTCCTGCCGCATCCAGTTGTGAATGGTGGTAGGACAATTAAACAACTCACTGAAGTAGGAGGCTCCACAAATATCCCCATCCTCAATAATGGAGGAGCCCAGCCCATCAGTGCAGAAGATAAAGCTGAAGCATTTGCTACAATCTTCAGCCAGAAGTGCCGAATGGATGATCCATCTCGGCCTCCTCCGGAGGCCCCCAGCATCACAGATGTCAGTCTTTAGCCAATTTGATTCACTCAACGTGATATCAAGAAATGGCTGAAGGCACTGGATACTGCAAAGGTAATGGGCCCTGACAATATTCTGGCAATAGTACTGAAGACTTGTGCTCCTGAACTTGCCGTGCCCCTAGCCAAGCTGTTCCAGTACAGCTACAACACCGGCATCTACCCAGCTATGTGGAAAATTGCCCAGGTATGTCCTGGACACACAAATCCAAATCCGGCCAATTACCGCCCCATCAGCCTCCTCTCGATTATCAGTAAAGTAATGGAAGGGTCATCAACAGTGCTATCAAGCAGCACTTGCTTAGCAATAACCTGCTCACTGACACCCAGTTTGGGTTCCACCAGGGCCACTCAGCTCCTGACCTCACTACAGCCCTGGTTCAAACATGGACAAAAGAGCTGAACTCCTGAGGTGAGGTGAGAATGACTGCCCTTGACATCAAAGCCGCATTTGACAGATTGTGGCATCAAGGAGCCCTAGTGAGATTGGAGAGAATGGGAATCAGGGGGAAAACACTCCGCTAGCACAAAGGAAGATGGTTGTGGTTGTTGGAGGTCAGTTATCTCAGCTCCAGAACGTCACCATGGGACTTCCTCAGGGTAGCGTCTTTGGCCCAACCATCTTCAGCTACTTCATCAATGACCTTCCTTCCATCATAAGGTCAGAAGTTGGGATGTTCGCTGATGATTGCACAATGTTCAGCACCATTCGCGACTCCTCAGATACTGAAACAGTCCATGTCCAAATGCAGCAAGACCTGGACAATATCCAGGCTTGGGCTGACAAGTGGCAAGTAACATTTGCGCCACACAAGTGTCAGGCAATGACCATCTCCAACAAGAGAGAATCCAACCATCACCCCTTGATGTTCAATGGCATTACCATCACTGAATCCCCCACTATCCACATCCTAGGGGTTACCATTGACCAGAAACTGAACTGGACTAGCCATATAAATACTATGGCTACAAGAGCAGGTCAGAGGCTAGGAATCGTGCGACGAGTAACCCACCTCCTGACTCCCCAAAGCCTGTCCACCATTTGCAAGGCACAAGTCAGGAGTGTGATGGAATACTCCCCACTTGCCTGGATGAGTGCAGTTCCTACAACATTCAAGAAGCTTGACACCATCCAGGACAAAGCAGCCACTTGATTGGCACCACATCCACAAACATTCACTTCCTCCACCACCAATGCACAGTAGCAGCAGTGTGTACCATCTACAAGATGCATAGCAGGAATTTAACAAGACTCCTTAAATGGCACCTTCCAAACCCACGACCACTACTATCTAGAAGGACAAGGGCAGCAGATAGATGGGAACACCACCTCCTGGAAGTTCCCGTCCAAGTCATTCACCATCCTGACTTGGAAATATATCGCATTGCTTCACTGTCACTGGGTCAAAATCCTGGAATTCCCTTCCTAACAGCACTGTGAGTGTTCCTACACCATATGGATTGCCACAGTTCAAGAAGGCAGCTCACCATCACCTTCTCAAGGGCAATTAGGGATGGGCAACAAATGCTGTCCTAGCCCAGCGAAGCCCACATCCCATGAATGAGTAAAAAAAGAAAGTGGAATTGGGACAATTTGGTGGTCTAATCAAACTTCCCACATTTGTCACAGCTTGAGGAGAAGTGGGGCTTGATATTATAGTGCACTACCCCCAGTGAGTCGTGACAATGTCTCCCTTCTTATTAAATGATCCATGTGCTTACGGGTGATCCGGCCCTCCACTTCTACGTGGTACGACAATGGTCTGGTCACAGAGCTTACTTTACCAGGTAACCACTTCGGTCTTCCACCGAAATTTCTTACATGTACTACTTTACCAACAATAAGTTCTCGCTCACGACTATGTAAATTATGTGTAGCTTTTTGATCCCCTTGACTTTTTTCCACATTCCCCTCCAAATTGGGAACTATCAGGTTTAGTCTTGTTCAATCACGACACCTTGTAAATAACTCTGCAACCTCTTCCTACCTGTCTTCCTCTTTCTACCACAGAATTTAATCTCGGCCTTCACTTTGACTTCTCTCAGGTGAAATCTCAGCTTGTCTTTGTTTAGTTGAGCTACCCATATCTTCATTATCCGCTCGCATCTTGGAAAGTTCTGTGAATTTTTCGACCAAAGCCTCTTTAGCTTCATTCAGCTGATTCTTCAGCTCTTCTGTCTCCTTCTTTTATCTGTTGACTTCCTCGAACCTTGAACATTGCTGCGTCTTCTCTGCCAACTGGTTCTTCAGTTTGTTCAAAGTGATCTTAAATTCTTTCTGTTTCTCTTCATAATTTTCCGGAGATACAAGCTTTGATTTGAAAGATCCTTGTAGTGTGTGAAGGTCTTCCAACAAGTTTCCCTTTCACCTGTAAAGTGACAGTGATTGGCTCTGTCTTCCCTACTTTCATGTTGAATAAGGAATCAATGTCAGAATTGGTTGTTCTTGGTTCTTCCACATTATACAGTTCATTTGACTTCATTTGTTGCCTAGAAGCCTGTTTTAATTTCTCTTTGCAATGTTTCAATACGTGTCCTCTTTTGTGGTCTGTTTTCTCTAAATTTTTGGGTAGCAGGGGCTGTTTCCCTCTTCGCGGCAGAGTCTCAGCTTTGCATGCCACTTTCAGGTGACCATTCCTACCCAACTAGGGAAACAGAGCCATTTTGTACACCTTGAATCGCTTGTGAATCCATTGCAGCGCTTTCCATCGCAAGCGCTATTTCTAACGCTTTCTTAAAATCAAGATCCATTTCAGCCAGCAATCTTCGCTGAATAGAATTATCTTGTACACCGTAGACGAAACGATCTCTGAGCATATAATTCAGGTTTCACCGAAATCACAATATTCCATTAGTTGTTTTAATTTAATCACATAGGTAGCATTGGTCTTCCCAAGGGCTCTAATCCATGAATTGAAGCTGAACTTTTTCATTGTGACTGAGGGCTTGGGTTGAAAACGTTGCTTAACGAGGTCTACTAATTCACTGAAGGTCTTCAAATCAGGAGCACTGGGGGCTGTCAAACTTCGAATTAAACTGTAGGTCTTGCTCTCACAAGCACTTAGGAGAATCACCCTTCTCTTTTCCACCCCCATGATTTTGTTGTCTTGAAAGTAGAACCCAAGACATTCTATATATTGAGACCAGTCATCTGTGGATGGCTTAAAGGGATCAATTATGTCAAACTGTGGCATCTTGGAAGAGTATATCTTCCTCTCTTTTTAATTATTTTAGATACTCACAATTGCAGGGCGAGCTACAGCACCAGATCTGATTTTTCCTTGTCACCAGTTTGTTATAGAGTTGATTTTCCAGGCAACTTTTCTTGGTGGAAACATTGAACTTTATTTATACAACAGCAGCAGCAGCTACATGTGTGCATCTAACTCTAACTCTATAACTAAAAAAGAACTCCCCCCTAGAGGCTCCCCGTGCTGCAAACTGATTGGTTTACACAGTTCATGTGATCTTACAACACATGATTATCTTTAAAGCTATAGTCCTCCGTTTACCAAAACTATAATTACTACAAAAACATATACAGGAGAAGCAATACATGTGAAAGGCACCAACTCTGTACCTGTATCATACAGACAACAGGCAGCTCAACTACAAATAATTGTGGTAACAGGAGAAGGATTGAGCCTTCTGGGCCATGATTGGTTGAAAGAAATCAAACTAAATTGGTCAGCAATTTTTCAGCTCAGGACAGGAGGAGTTCTAGAGTTGCTGAAAAAACAGACAGAGTATTCCAAGATGAGTTGGGGAAAATCAAAGATCTGCAAACTAAAATATATGTGGACTCTGAAGCAACACCCTGGTTTTTTAAGGCTTGACCTGTGCCTTACGTTTAAAAGAAAAGGTAGATGTGGAATTATGTCATTTAGGGAAGTTTGGAATAATACAGCCAATCCAATTTTCAGAACGGGCAGCACCCATAGTCCCTGTGCTAAAACCAGACCAAACCATTCACATCTATGGGGATTATAAATTAATGGTAAACAAGGCTGTGAAATTGGACAAATACCCAATCTCAAAGATTAAAGACCTGTATGCTAAACTCACAGGAAGAAGATCCTATACTAAACTGGATATGAGTCATGCATTTCAGCAGCTCGAGCTGGACAACACATCAAGAAGTTATGTCACTATAAACACGCATGAGGGCCTGGACCTGCCCTTTGATATAACATTTGCCTGTGCGGTTTTTCAAAGAACCATGGGAAGCTTACTACCAGGACATCCCCGAGTTATAGCGTATTTGCGTGACGACCTAATTACAGGGTCCACAGAAGCAGAACATGTGGCAAACCTGGAAGAGGTTCTGAAGAGGTTTTTAGAGGCTGGCATTCATTTAAAAAGGAAAAGTGCACTTTCCAAGCAAAGCAAGTTACATATCTGGGTCATCGAGTGGATGTCCAAGGGTTGCATCCATTAGGGGGGAAAGTCAGGCAATCAAGAAAGCACCCTCTCCTATCAACATCACGGAGCTCAAGTCATTTTTGGGCATGGTAAACTATGACGGTCGATTTTTGCCTAATCTATCTATAGTGTTAACCCCTTTACACTTATTATTGAAGATGTTCATATTTATCGGCGGTAAGTGGGATGCAGATTTCAGGTTACTATCAGATTAGCCATGATCTTATTAAATGGCGGAACAGGCTCAAGGGGCTGAATGGCCTACTCCTGCTCCTTGTTCATATGCTCATATAAGAACCACAGATGGTCCTGGAAGGCACAGCAAGAGGAAGCCTTCACAAGAGTTAAGGAACTTTTACACCTGCCATGTCTGTTAGTGCACTATGTCCCATCTAAGGACTTGTTACTCACTTGTGATGCATCTCCCTACGGAGTAGGAGCAGCATTGTCACACAAGATGGAGGATGGATCTGAAAGACCAATAGGATATGTATCCAGAACCCTTTCTACAGCTGAGAAAGGATACTCGCAAATTGGAAAAAGAGTTCTTATTTGGTATTTGGAGTAATAAGTAAAAAGGTTCCATCAATATTTGTACGGTCGACACTTCACCATAGTGTCAGATCACAAACCACTGCTAGGATTGTTTAATGAAGATAAGGCAATCCCACTGATAGCCTCTGCTAGAACTCAAAGATGGGCTTTAATTTTGTTGGCATACGAATACACTTTTATACGCTGTCCCAGTGTGCATATAACAAGTGCAGATGCCCTCAGTCGTCTCCCTTTGCCAGATAGCATTACACTTGCTCCAGTGCCTCAAGAGGTAGTGTTTGCATTGAATTTCCTGCACTCCTCGCGAGTCTGTGTGAGACAGATAAAGAATTGGATAAATTGGGATCCAATTTTAGCAAGAGTCCATGTACAAGCATTACAAGGACGGTCAAATGTACAAGTCCTGGAAGAATTAAAACCATTCTTTGTACGTAGATGTGAACTGAGTTGTCAAGATGATATCTTATTGTGGGGAGCAAGAGTTGTTATCCCTGTGCAAGGAAGTGAACCATTATTGGAAGAACTTCATAGTGTGCATTCAGGTATCTCAAAAATGAAGATGCTCACATAAAGTTATATCTGGTGGCCAGGTGTAGGCAGTGATATAGAGAAAATGGTGAAGCACTGTCTCCAGTGCCAGCAATAGCAAAAAACTGTCAATCAATCACAGCCATTCTGAGTATCAATACCAGAAACTTTTATCCACTTCACAGCTCTTAATCTTGTGTGAATAAACTTTCAAACCACATTAAAGAAAAAAATAACTTTTTACAAGGTATCAGAAATGTCAATCAAACTAAGCTCTCATTCCCCAATATAAATGTTGAGCTAAGTGGTTTCTTGGAACTCAGCTAAACATGAAGCCATCTGACAACCATATCCACAGAAGCAGACATCTATTTTTCAAAGTGGCCTCAGGATGGGTTGTAGAGGGGGTGGTGAGGGCTTGAGGGCCTGAAATTCATGATCACAACTAGGCCAATGATCCAATAAATGAAGACAGGCCTTCCAGCCTAATGGCCTTGACATCCACCTGCCTCCATTGACACCTGAGGCCTACCTCTGGAGGCAGTGGGCCCAATTCCATTGCAAACCTCCCCCACCCCCCCACCACCCGCCGCATCCCCAGAATGAAATATGGCAGGTGGGCACCTCCTTATTGGAGATGGGTTTGTGGAGTCAGGAACTTTCCTGACCCCCAATACCCACCTCCTTCACGAAAATCTGCCCTTTATGTTTACCTTTCCTGTGCATGCAAGGAGTCAGGACAGTTTTATTATTATGCAATATTATCCAATCTGTGGAATGATGGACTAATGGTAATTTCTATAGATGAAAGGTGTTGATAATAGAGCGCAAGACATGATCACAGCCCTGCAGTTAAGGGATGTAAATGAACTATAAAGAAAGTTGGGAAGACCTGGGATTGATCACTCAGCAGCTAAGCTCAGCAACTGTATTGTGAGGTCTCCTGCAGCCTTCATATTAACACGTTTATTGCTTGTGAGAATTGTTTCCTTTAATAAATCTGTAAGCCAGAGTCTGCATCCAGAAAACTCATTCCTTGACACAGAGATAACAGCTTCAAGCTAATTTCTCTAGTATTTATTAATACTCTCGACTGTTATGTTGCAACTTATGAATCATTTTCTTCTAGCTTTTCTGTTTTAGAAATCAACTGAAATGTTACCTGCTGTTTGATTAGAATCCCTGCCATGTAGTCTGAGCTATTTTTATAGCTTGTTTAAATGAAGTTCAAAGTATGGGAGGTCTTGTGGTGCAGTGGCTGGTGTCCCTACCTCTGAGCCAAATGCTCTGTGTTCAAGTCCCACCCCAAGACTTGGTGGTGACACAAGGTTGTTTGTGGTGTGGCCAGGTAGGTCAATTGTCAACCTGTAAATCCTTTCAATATGGCAGGCAGCAGGAGTGGGAGAGTTTCCTGGTCAGTCTGAATCATGTGGTAGCTGCAGTGTAACAGCCTCACCATGTTAAAAGACTCCATGTGCAAGCTCTTGCCATTGGCTCTATGACAAGTGCCCTTGTCACTTTGAGGGACTGCTAGAGAGAGAGAAAGCTCATAGTGGTATCCTAGCAGAATGGTAAAACTAATCAGTTGATTATCAGCACAGATTCCAGAAAGAATTGTTGATTTCAGCAGAGAGCTTGCCACTCATATGTTTATTTTGTGTTTTGCTATTTTTAGCTTTCCTTGCCTTTGTCAGTGTTCACTTCAGATTCATGTAATCACTGAAATAGATCCTTTAAAAAAGTCCCATATATTTTCACAGTTTGACAGCATAAGGTGGAAATAAACTGAAGTAAATGCATAGCTCAGCAATAAACTGAAGGATGATGGCAGGATTTCTGAGGTAGATGTCTAAACTGATGAAGTGATCCAGTCTTGGCTGTAATTTACTTGGCAAAATGGATGAGATAGGAATGTATGATGGGCCTCATTTTATATTATCAATGCTGCTGTAAGCTGCTGCCAAGGTGTGGGCTTGGCTGAGTGACAGGACTCCTGTCTTTGAGTCAGAAGATTGGTCATTGCCTGGCACTTGTACGGTGGGAATGTTAATTACCACTTATTAGCTCAAGATCATCTGCTCTCATATTCAAAGACATTACTATTGCTGAACCCTCCCACTATCAACATTGCCATTGACCAGAATCTTCACTTGGCTAGCCATATAACTGAAACGGAATTACCTGGAAAAACTCAGCAGGTCTGGCAGCATCGGCGGAGAAGAAAAGAGTTGACGTTTCGAGTCCTCATGACCCTTCAGCAGAACTGAGTATAGTTAGGAGAGGGGTGAAATATAAACTGGTTTAAGGTGGGGGGTTGTGGGGGGGGGTGGGGGGAAGAGAAGCTGGTGGGGGGGTGTGGTTGTAGGGACAAGCAAGAGCAGTGATAGGAGCAGCTAATCAAAAGATGTCACAGACAAAAGGAACAAAGGGGTGTTGAAGGTGATGATATTATCTAAGAAAATGTGCAGGACAGGATTTCCGCCTGTCTCTTCTGCCTTGTTCACCTTCATTGCTTTCCATTTCTCTCCTGGTGTTTGACAAGGTGTTTACTAAAACCCGCTTTCACAGCCATATTTCCTTTCTCAGTGACTGTCTCCGTCTCCGACTCACCCCACGTGGATTTCAACTGAAATTCCATCCCTCTTGTTTCGAACCCACCCAGGATTACAGGTATCTCCGGGACATAAAACGTTTCTCGGACTGCTGTTCCCGTCGCATTCTGAGATCCACACTCAGTGCCATGCGCCGCCATATGAACACACTCGACCTCTCCCTCCAGCAGCACCGCCGCACCCTTTTTCAAAGCTGCGCGTGCCCCCAGTTTCATTTTATTCTTCGTCTCATCCGACGCCTCAACAAGAAACTTTTTCTCTTTCTCTCAAGTGCTAAGGAACGCAAGCTCCAATAACTCATCGACACCAACACCCATCTGGGACCCATAACCCTTGCTTGTCCCTCCGTCCCCACCCCATCTTCCAATCCCAGACCCAGCCGCGTATTCACTATACCCCCTGACCTTCCCCTCTCCGATGCTGAACGTTCAGTGCTCAGCAAAGGACTTAGTTTCATACCCTTACTCCCTCATCTCAATGAATTTCGGGCTCGGCACGATGCTGAACTCTTCTTCGACCGTCTTCGTCTCCGTGCTCACTTCTTTGGGCAGGAGTCCTCTCCCCGTTCAACGGATCCTTTTACCCACCTCCAATATTCTCCCTCCACCTGGACCCCTCCCTCTGGATTCTTACCTTCTCTTGATCTTTTCATTGAGAACTGTCGGCGTGACATTAACCGTCTCAATTTCTCTGCTCCTCTCACCCATTCTAATCTGTCTCTCTCTGAACTTACTGCACTCCGTTCTCTCAGGTCCAACCCCAACATTGTCATCAAACCCGCTGACAAGGGTGGTGCTGTTGTTGTCTGGCGCACTGACCTCTACCTCGCGGAGGCTGAGCGTCAACTCGCAGACACTTCCTCCTACCTCTCCCTGGACCATGACCCACCACTGAACATCAAGCCATTGTTTCCAGGACTGTCACTGACCTCATCTCCTCTGGAGATCTTCCTCCCACAGCTTCCAACCTGATAGTCGCCCAACCTCGGACGGCCAGCTTCTACCTCCTACCCAAAATCCACAAACAGAACTGTCCCGGCAGACCGATCGTGTCAGCCTGTTCCTGCCCCACGGAACTCATTTCTCGTTATCTTGACTCCCTTCTCTCTCCCCTTGTCCAGTCCCTTCCCACCTACATCCGTGATTCCTCTGACACCTTACGTCACATCAACAATTTCCAGTTCCCTGGCCCCAACTGCTTCCTCTTCACCATGGACGTCCAATCCCTCTACACCTCCATCCCCCACCAGGATGGTCTGAGGGCCCTTAGCTTCTTCCTTGAACAGAGGCCTGAACAATCCCCATCCACCACTACTCTCCTCCGTCTGGCTGAACTTGTTCTCACACTGAACAATTTCCCCTTTAACTCCTCTCACTTCCTCCAAATAAAAGGTGTAGCTATGGGTACCCGCATGGGCCCCAGCTATGCCTGTCTCTTTATGGGGTATGTGGAACATTCCTTGTTCCAGTCCTACTCCAGCCCCCTCCCACAACTCTTTCTCTGGTACATCGATGATTACTTCGGTGCTGCTTCATGCTCTTGTCTGGACCTGGAAAAATTTATTAATTTTGCTTCCAATCTCCACCCCTCTATCATTTTCACATGGTCCATCTCTGACACTTCCCTTCCCTTCCTTGACCTCTCTGTCTCAATTTCTGATGATAGACTGTCCACCAATATCCATTACAAGCCTACCGACTCCCACAGCTACCTCGACTACAGTTCCTCACACCCCGCTTCCTGTAAGGACTCCATCCCATTCTCTCAGTTCCTTCACCTCCGTCGCATCTGTTCTGATGACACTACCTTCAAAAACAGTTCCTCTGACATGTCCTCCTTCTTCCTTAACTGAGGTTTTCCACCCACGGTCGTTGACAGGGCCCTCAACCGTGTCCGGCCCATCTCCCGCGCATCCGCCCTCACGCCTTCTCCTCCCTCCCAGAAACATGATAGGGTCCCCCTTGTCCTCACTTATCACCCCACCAGCTTCCGCATTCAAAGGAACATCCTCTGCCATTTCCGCCAACTCCAGCATGATGCCACCACCAAACACATCTTCCCTTCACCACCCCTGGCGGCATTCCGTAGGGATCGTTCCCTCCGGGACACCCTGGTCCACTCCTCCATCACCCCATACTCCTCAACCCCCACCTATGGCACTTCTCCATGCCCACGCAGAAGATGCAACACCTGCCCCTTCACTTCCTCTCTCCTCACCGTCCAAAGGCCCAAACACTCCTTTCAAGTGAAGCAGCATTTCACTTGCGTTTCCCCTAACTTAGTCTACTGCATTAGTTGCTCCCAATGCGGTCTCCTCTACATTGGAGAGACCAAACGCAAACTGGGCGACCGCTTTGCAGAACACCTGCGGTCTGTCCGCAAGAAAGACCCAAACCTCCCTATCGCTTGCCATTTTAACACTCCACCCTGCTCTCTTGCCCACATGTCTGTCCTTGGCTTGCTGCATTGTTCCAGTGAAGCCCAATGCAAACTGGAGGAACAGCACCTCATCTTCCGACTAGGCACTTTACAGCCTTCCGGGCTGAATATTGAATTCAACAACTTTAGATCTTAAACTCCCTCCCCCCATCCCCACCCCGTTGCTTCCCCCTCCCTTTTGTTTTTTTCAATAATTTACATAGATTTTTCTTTTCCCACCTATTTCCATTATTTTTAAATCTACAACTGTAATACCTTGTCAGCCTTTCCACCCCACCCCCACTAGAGCTGTACCCCTCCACCTTAAACCATCTTATACTTCACCCCTCTCCTAACTATACTCAGTTCTGCTGAAGGGTCATGAGGACTCGAAACGTCAACTCTTTTCTTCTCCGCCGATGCTACCAGACCTGCTGAGTTTTTCCAGGTAATTCTGTTTTTGTTTTGGATTTCCAGCATCCGCAGTAGTTTTTTGTTTTTATAGCCATATAACTGCTTGGCAATGGGAACAGGTCAGAGGCTGGCAATTCTGTGGTGAATAACTCATCACCTGACTTCCCAAAACCTGTCCACCATCTACAAGGCACGAGTCTGGAGCGTGATGGGATACTTTCCCCTTGCCTGGATGACTGCAGCTCCCATAACACTCAGGAAGCTCAAAACCATCCAGGACAAAGCAACACACTTGATCGGCTCCCCACCCACCGCCTTCAATATTCATTCCTTCCACCAATGATACATAGTGGCAGCAGTGTGTACCATCTATAAGATATACTGCAGAAACTCACCGAAGCTCCTTCAACAGCACCTTCCAAGCCCATGACCTCTACCACCTCGAAGAACAAGGGCAGCAGGTCCATGGGAACGCTACCACCTGGAAGTTCCCCTCCAAGCCGCACACCATCCTGACTTGGAACTATATTGACATTCCTTCACTGTTACTGGGCCAAAATCCTGGAACTCCTTCCCTCACAGCACTATGGGTGTTTTTACACCATAAGGACTGCAGCAGTTCAAGAATACAACTCACCACCACCACCTTCTCAAATTAGGGACAATGAATACTGGCCTAGCCAGAGATACTCACATTCCATGAATGAATTGAAAAAAGTGGCATATTTATGGAGTGATAGTCCTTATGGTTTATGTAAAACTTGTATAAAACACTGGATCAGCCTCAACTGTAGAATTGTGTCCATTCTGGGCATCACACTTTAGGAATGGTATGAAGGCATTAGAAAGGATGCCAAAAAAATTCATGAGAATGATTCCAGAGGAAGTCCCGTTATGTAGAAAGATTGGGGAAGTTGGGTGTGTTCTCCTTGGAGAAGAGAAGTTAGAAAGGCGATTTGATAGAGGGATTCAAAATCATGAGCAGTCTGGGCAGAGTAGATAGTGAGAAGCTGTTCCCATTGATGGAAGGATTGAGAACCAGGAGGCACAGATTTAAGGTAATTGGCAAAAGAAAAAATGGCGACATGAGGAAAACATTTTCATGCAGCAAGTGGTTAGGATTAGGCCTGAGTGCCTGTGGAAGCAAGGTTAATTGACGCTTTCAAAAGGGATAAGCAAAAATTTGCAGGGCTATGGACAAAAGGCAGGGGAGCTGCAGGGAATTGCCGCTTCAGAGGGCCAACACAGACACAATGGGCTGAATGGCCTTCTTCTGTGGTAACCATTCTATGAATACTGTGACTACAAGAACAGGTCAGAGGCTAGGAATCCTGCGGTGAGTAACTCACCTCCTGACTCCCCAAAGCCTGTCCACCATCTACAAGACACAAGCCAGAAGCATGATGGAATACTTCCCACTTGCCTGGATGAGTGCAGCTCCTACAACACTCAAGAAGCTTGACACCATCCAAGACAAAGCAGCCCACTTGATTGGTACCACATCCACAAACATTCACTCCCTCCACTACCAATGCACAGTAGCAGCAGTGTGTACCCTCTACAAGATGCACTGCAACAATTCACCAAGGCTCCTTCGACAACACCTTCCAAACCCACGACCACTACCATCTAGAGGGACGAAGGCAGCAGATAGATGGGGACACCAGCACCTGGAAATTCCCCTCCAAGTCACCCACCATCCTGACTTGGAAATACATCGTCGTTCCTTCACTGTCACTAGACAGTGGGGTCAAAATCCTGGGAACTCCCTTCCTAACAGCACTGTGTGCATACCTACATCACATGGACTGCAGTAGTTCAAAAAGGCAGCTCACCTCCACCTTCTCATGGGCAACTAGGAATGGGCAATAAATGCTGGCCCAGCCAATGAAGCCAGTGTCCCATGAATGAATAAAAAAAAAGATGAGTGATAGGTCAGATGATTGGTCAGAATATAAAGAACAACAGAGATTGATTAAAAGGTTAATCAGGAGAAAGAAATTAGAGTATGAGAGGAAGCAAACTAGAAATGTAAAAATGGATAGCAAGAGTTTCTACAAGTATTTCAAAAGGAAACGAATGGGTAAAGTGAGTGTTGGTCCTCTAGAGAGTGAGAATGGGGTGCTAATCATAGATAATAAGGAAATGGCGGATGAAATTAACAAATATTTTGCTTCTGTGTTCACTATGGAGGATACAGAAAACATTCCAGTAATAGCAGTAAATCGGGAGGTGGAAGGGAGAGAGGAACTTGGTGAAATTACAATCACGAGGGAAGTGGTACTGAGTAAACTGATGGAGCTGCGGACTGACAAGTCTCCAGGTCCAGATGGACTCCATCCTAGGGTCTTGAAAGAGGTGGCTGATGAGGTAGTAGATGCGTTGGTGTTATTTTTTCAAAATTCCCTAGATTGTGTAAAGGTTCCATCAGACTGCAAAGTAGCAAATTTAACCGCTCTATTCAAGAGGCAGAAAACAGGCAACTATAGGCCAGTTAGATTGACGCCTGTCATGGGGAAGGTGTTAGAGTCGATCATTAAGGAGGTTATAGCTGGGCACTTAGAAAAGGCTCAAGGTAATCGGGAAGGGTCAGCATGGTTTTATGAAATGGAAATCATGTTTAACCCATTTATTAGAGTTCTTTGAAGGAGTAATATGCACTGTAGATAAAGGGGAGCCTGTAGACATACTGTACTTGGATTTTGAGAAAGCATTTGATAAAGTGCCACATCAAAGGTTAAAAGCTCATAGTGTAGGGGTTAACATATTATCCCAGATAGAAAATTGACTGGCTAGCAGAAAACAGAGAGTATGCATAAATGCGTCTTTGTCTGATTGACAGAATGTGACAAGTAGAGTCCTGCAGGGCTCTGTGCTGGCGTCTCAACTTTTTACAATTTACATCAATGACTTAGATGAGGGGAGTGAAGGCATGGTAGCTAAATTTGCAGATGACACAAAGATAGGTAGGAAAGTATGTTGTGAAGAAGACATAGGGCAGGATTTCCCCCCCATTGGGGGAGATTGATGGGCGGGCGCGCAGAGATGCACATCCGATTGGCGCCCCCGATTGGGGGCGTGCTGCCATTTTACGTGGGCGGGCCAATTAAAGCCCCCCCAGCGCGACATCCGCACGGAAACGCTATTTGCTCCCTCTGCGGGCGAGGGGAATCCCTAAACCCGAGAGTGCGCTCTTTTGCGCATGCGCATGAAAGAGCGCACTCATCTCCCTGAGGCTAAATGCTGCCTCAGGGAGATTGGCTCTAATGTACAAATTATTAAAAATAGAAAAAAAAAATTCCCTGACATGTCCCCTCATGTGACACTGTCACATGAGTTGGGACATGTCCATAACTTTTTAAAAAACTTTAATTACATTTTTTAAAACCTACATGAAACCTCATCCCACCCAACGGGAAAATCCTGTCCATAGGAGTTTGCAGATGGATATAGATAAGTTGAGTGAGTGAGCAAAAATCTGGCAGATGGAGTGTAATATGGGAAATTGTGAAGTTGTTCACTTTGGTAGGAAGAATTAAAAAGCAGAGTATTACTTAAACGGAGAACAACTGCAGAATTCCGCAATACAGAGGGATCTAGGTGTTCTAGTGCACGAGTCACAAGAAGTTAGTGTGCAGGTACAGTACACAATTAAGAAGGCTAATGGAATGCTATCCTTTATTATGAGAGGAATTGAACGTAAAAGTAAGGATGTTGTGCTTCAGTTAAACAGGGCATTGGCGAGACTGCATCTCGAACACTGTGTGCAGTTTTGTGCACAGTGAGAGGCGACTTGACTGAAATATATAAGATCCTGAATGGTCTTGACAAAGTGGACGTGGAAAGGATGCTTCCTTTGTAGATGAGTCCAGAACCAGAGAGCACTGTTTTAAAATTAGGGGTCGCCTTTTTTCTCTCAGAATGTTGTGCGACTTTGGGACTCTGCCTCAGAAGGTGGTGGAAGTGGGGTCACTAAACATTTTTAAGGCAGAGGTAGATAGATTTTTGTTAGGTAAGGGAATCAAAGGTTATCAGGGTAGATGGTAATGTGGAACTCAAAACACAAACAAATCAGCCGTGATCTTATTGAATGGCGGAGCAGGCTCGAAGGGCCGAATGGCCTACTTCTACTCCTACTTCGTATGTGTGTTTGTATATATGTACGTATATAGATTACAGCTTATACAAAAGGATTATAGAATGGCATAGATGGTAAATAAAGCTAATCATGTTTTAAAATACATGTAATTTTTAAATCCACCGTGGTCAGCAATTCTTGGAACATCAAACAAATATTGAGTAAAAAAATTACAATCAGAATCCAATATGATTATATTTTGAAGTGTCTCTGTCTCAGTTCTAAGGGATCAGACAGTAAGTCTGACTCAACCTATAGCTGTAAAGATGGCCGCCTGCTGACTCTAAATGTGCCCTCGGCCATGTGTCTTTTTAATAGAAATTTCAGCTGAATTTGAAAACGACTCCCATTATTCATTGTGTATTGTATTTCTGAAAAACATAGTTCTATCTGAGAGTGATCTCGGAGCATCTTAAAAGTCCGTTATTCTCAAAGCCTGGAAGAGCAGGTGGCCAATTTGGCTGCTTCCCAATTTACAATCTATACACATTGGCAACAATTCAATTTAGCAGCCATTTTTATGTCAATTTGCCATTTTTATAATGCTAATTTGGAATTAACACTTTAACATTTTAACTTCCCCATCAAATGTGTGCGTTTTGTGATATGTTTAACAACACTGCTGAGTTTGCAGAGTTGCCTGCCCTCTGATTGAGCCAGCAGCATGGAGAGCCATCCCTCCGTCCTTGATTGGATGGCTTGGTGACAGCCAATTAAGAGACAGCCATTGGGAAGGTTCCCACCATGGTCCTGCTGCCTGCCCGTGCTGGTTCAGGATCAGCGTATGGCCCGGGTAGAAAATTATTCCACTTCCGAGAAAATCCTGCCTGTGTTTGCCTACAAAACAACCGTTTACTTCGAAAGTAATTCAACATTACCAACCATTTTGGAATGTCCTGAGGATATGAAGGGGGCTAAATAAATGTGAGTTAATTCTTACTTTCATTCCTTCCTGTTTTCTTTTTTCCCTTTTACTGACATGAAGAGGTTCGGAGCAATGTTAAAGAAAATTGGATTTTGAAATGCATTTCCCCCTCAATCCTACCACATGGTGACAATCTTTGTGAACTCAAGAAGCATGAGAAGTAAGTTAGCATTTTTAATTCCAGTCCTGCAGTTCTGTGTTTTCAGTGATTTGTTTCTTTATCACCCTCTATGGTGACCTTACACCAAACCATACAATCAGAAGGCTACTTGTCCTAAACTCTTCTGCCAATATCCAGACTTTCATCTTATATAGTGACTAAGGTGGAGGAATGTTCAGTGTCTCTTAGGTGTTGTCTCCACCATCAGTGTTACTGACAGCAAAGGGAGGAATTTGAGTGCTGGAGATGTAGGATGCTGGCCCTGTCTCAGATTCACTGTCATCTCCTCCTGCTTTCCCACTGAGAGCTTTTGAATACTGTTTCTGGGGGAAAAAAAACTGGGCATCAGTCCATTTTTTGCTCAACTGTGAGTAAGAAAGAAGCATCACCATTGGGTCTGCCAAAAATTATTGTGTGCCCATGTTCTGTATTGCTAATTTCTAGCATTATTAACTGTCAGCTTCAAGCCAGTGAGCAGCTTTACAAACTGTTTCCACCTTTCTGTTTGTCAGGACAGAATTTCCTGTGCCCGCTGGCAGTGGGTGTGATAGGTGGAGTGAGCGGACAATATGGCGCGGTCAGTTTCTCGATGGTGGGAAGGCAGGTTGCGGTTGTCCGCTCAGCCCGCCAATGGCAGGTCGTATTTCCCGCCACCGGTCGTCAGGAACCTCATTGTAATATATCAGCATATTGTTATCAGGGCATCCCGCCAGGCTCTTGCACCCCCGCTGGATCATTTGTCCACGTTGGCGGGAAAGCACGCCGACATGTTTCACAATGGCACAGAAGCGACGTGTACTTGGTGGCCTGCACTTTGGGTGAACTGGAGATGAGTGCGCAGCAACATTTGCAGAGAGTGCCAGGGTCACCTGTTGCTTTGCAGGCTTCAGGGGCGCCGGGGTTAAGGGCTGCCCTGCCTCGGAGGTGGCCTTTGAGGGTGAGGAGTAGTGGGGGGCAAGTGCAGCCTTGCCGCTGAGGCAACTTGTGAGGAGGGAGGGCAAGGTCAGCCCTGCCATTGAATATAGCACACAGGCATTCGAGGTGGGGGGTAGGGTGGGTGAGAGAAGTGGCCAGGCATTCGGGAAACCTATAGAAAGTGACCATTCCTCTGTAACTGAGATAGTTCAGGCACAGCCACATTGATATGATTGGGGTCGGGCTCCTAGCTGATCTGCCCACTCAAGCAATGGCAGAGGCATCAAAGTGCCACCAAGTTCTCCAGAGCTACCCTCCTCCACAGCTCCCACCACCCCCTCCCCCCCCACCGCCCCCACCCCCTCCGGCACAGACGGCAAATTTATGAGCACTTTAGTGGACTGCAGAACAGTTGGATGACTGCACACGTTGTACAATCTCCTCACTAAAGCTGGCCATGGAGCAATCACTGCTGGAGATGCTCACAGCTCCTTGCAATGTCAGCATCCCGGTTCGGACCAGTCTCCCCCATGGTTCAAGCTAACAGGTCAGACATGCAGCGCACTAATCTCTGGCCATCCAGTTGGTGGCCAGCAGTCTCTGGGAAGTGTTAAGGAGCCGTCACACTTAACCAGGACAGGTTCTTAGCATACGCATGCTAACAATGTGTCTCTTCTGCAGGAGGAGTACATCAAGATCATGGAGCCTGGTGAACTAGCTGTATGCCTGATGGCCTACAGAGCACGAAGAAGACGGAAGAGAGAGCGACTGAGGCACCTGGCTGCGCAGATGCAGGAGGGGCAGCCTCAGGAAGAAGAGGCAGCTGGGGCTCCCGCACACGCTGCCCAAGAGCCACAGTGAGCCATCGCAGGCCGGTGCCTAGCAACACCCAGGGTCTATAGACACCGCGTTTCATTCCTGCAGATGACCGAGAATCAGTGTCGCCGAAGACTGTGAATGTCTAGGGAACTGGTTGCTCACATCTGCCAGCTACTGCAAGATTTGGTGCCACGGGGACATGGAGGGCATCCATGGCCAGTGGCCGTGAAAGTGACAGCGGTGCTCAATTTCTACGCCAGTGGCTCCTTTCAGGGCACCACAGGTGACCTCTATGGGGTATCACAAGCCACCAAAAATGCATCACAAGAGGTCACGGATGCCATATTTGCGATGGCACACAACTTTGTGCATTTCGCCCAGCGCCAGGACAGCCAGGATACAAGATTGGATTTGCCCAGATCTTGGGTTTCCACCAGGTGCAGGGTGTGATTGACTGCACTCACATGGCGCTCAGGTCTCCATCGTAACACACGGTGAACTACATCAGCCACAAGGGCTTCCATTCGCTGAATGTGTGCGACGACCAGAAACGCATCCTGCAGGTCTGCGTACGGTTTCCAGGGAGTGTGCACAGTGCCTACATCCTCAGTCAGTCACAGATCCCTGCAGTCTTTCAGGGTTCACCCTTCCTGATGTTCCCGAGCTTGCCTTTGCAGCTCCAGCAACTGTGACATGACCGAGGCCAAAGGCTCGTCATCTGACTCAGACTCAGTAAATTTCTGGCCTCCAGCAGTCCTCCGAGTGCCGGGCACCTGGGAAGTCCCTGCTGCCACTTGCAGTGGATCAGACAGTCCAATGTGCTCACCAGACTGTGATTCCGGGGCTACTCTAAAGCTAGGTCCCACCGAGGTGTGTGTCTCTGCACTGGTGGAGGGTGTGGGTGAAGCTGTGACAGGACGTCAAGGAGGGTGCCTCCAGATTCCTCTTCGGAGGTTTCTTCAGGCCTTCATTGGAGGCCCTGGATTATGGACTCGCTGTTTGGCGAAAGCAAGGAGAGATAGTTAGTGCACGGCAGTGGCCTGTGAAAGTGGACACATCACTCACAGCATGGGTGTCTGATGAAAGTTGCACTGCTGGATCCTCACTTGGTAGAGCAGCACCGACCTCACTGTCAGCGCAGGAATGGTCCAGATCCTCGCTGGCCAGCTGGATGGCTCTGTTCTCAAAGCCTGTGAGGATCTTGATTTCGGGCATTCTGCCACGGGTCTGCAACCTCTCTCGCTTGTGTGCCAGCTTGTCCTGCATGGCTGGATGGAGAGAGTGTAAGCAGGACGCCTGCCAGGCCAGATGATAAATATGCCTGACCTGTGCGGGCGGTGAGTGGTCCCAAGGATGGGATGAGGACAATGACGGTGAGTGTGACAGAGTGAATGGTGTTGTCCCTTGAACTAGCAGTGAGTCAGGGCTGTGTAGATGTGTGATGGGTTTATGCGTTTGTGCGTTGAGAGTGATGAAAAGAGTGATTTACCCTGGTGGAAAGGAGGAGTTCATTCATCCTCTTGTGGCACTGGGTGGCTGGCTTCTTCTGAAGGGCGTTGGCGCTGACCACCACTGCCACCACCTCCCGAGCTGGATTGGTCACATTGCTGCCCATCCTGCAGCCAGGGTAGAGGTACAGGACATCCCGGTGGGCCTCCACGGCATCCAGCAGTCGCTCGAAGGACCTGTCATTAAACCGGGGGCTGCAGTCTTATTGCCTTTGAGGGCCATGTCTCCTGGGCAGCAGTGGTGAGCTGGAAGCAATGAGAGGGTTGTGCTTGTGGCTGGCCTTTCACATGGCGCCTGGTGTGATGCAACAGGGGGGTGATGGCGGGCGGGTGAATGAGGAGCTCGTCTGCCATGGAAACGGCGTGTTTCCCGGGAGTGCGTAAGTAATGAGGCGGGCTCAGGATGATATGGTGTGAAAACCTGCCATTGCTGTCGGTGGGCAGCACGCTGTTTTACCCGCCCGCTACTGCATTTAGTGCAAATTTCACCCTCAGTGCTGTAAATGCCCCAATCTAACTACCACAATGAGAAAATGAATGACTCGTCACAGCTGGAATAGTTGTGCTTTATTTACTTTCAGTGGAAGAACAAATATGCCAATTAGGAGATGCCCTTTAGATGTAGCTGTACAAACACCCTTTGCATAGACAGCCACCTTATTGAAGCCAAAACTTTTGAATGGACATGTATATGAAGAGAGCCACAGAATTTCAACTTAGGCCCTTCCATTCTTCATTGTGGGATCAAAAGCCTGAACTAGCTCCCTAACAGCACTGTCAGAGGGCCTTCATCACATGGACTGCAGCAGTTCAAGAAGGTGACTTACTACCACCTTCTCAGGGTGACTCTGGATGGGTAATCACAGAATCACAGTGCAGAAGAGGCCCTTTGGCAGCGACACATGAGAAACACCTGACCTACCTACCTAATCCCATTTACCAGCACTTGGCCCATAGCCTTGAATGGTATGACGTGCCAAGTGCTCATCCAGGTCCAGGTAATAAATGCTGATCTTTTGAAGGCAATGATGGCCTGCATCCTGTGAAACAATAAATAACATTTTCAAATCTAGTATCAATCAGGCTGGTGTGTACCTGATTGTATTACCATTAATATTTTTCATTGTACACACATTTTCAGCATTATATATTCGCTGGTTTGCTGCATATGTTAGATGTCCAATTTATCTTAGAACAATACAGAGATCACAGTAGTTCAAAATCCACAGCAGTGGATTTCACATTTAGAGTAACAGATGTCCCAGTTTTGCTGGGATAGTCTAGTTTCTTTCACCAAGTGCCCCAGTGTCCTGACAGTTTTCTCCAAATGTCCAGGGGCAGAAATCTTAGCTCGGTGGGCGGGCCTGACCCGCTCCGAGCGTTAAATGATGGCCGAGTGTGCCAACGTCAACGCGCAGTCACGGGATAGCTCGATCAGCGGACGGTACGTCCACCGACAGCTAAAAGGCCTGATAAGCCCATTAAGTAATCAATTAAATTAAAATTTTCACTGCCCGTCCAACCTAATGGTTGGCGGGCAGGTGAAAAGACCAAGCAGCCTTTGCATTTTTTTTGGAAAACTCATCCATGGGGAGGTTTCCAAAAGCAAATAAAAATAAAATAAAAATTTCATTTTTTCATTAATAACATGTCCCTGATCATGTGACAGAGTCACATGAGGGGACATGTTTCATTTCTTTAAAAAAAAATTTTCTTCACATCTCTTCATCTCCCTGAGGCAATTCTGTGCCTCAGGGAGATTTTGAAGCGCTCACTCGCACTCATACGCGAAGTTCGCGCTCGGCCCGCTTGCACCCCCCCCCTCCCCCCACCACCTCCCCCGCCCCCACAGGCAGTGCTGAGCGCTGCCGCTTGTGTTTCACGCTGGGCAGGCCTTAATTGGTCAGCCAGTGTGAAATCGCAGTCTGGTGCCAATCGCGGGCGGCGGTTGGCTTCCTGACTGCCGCTGCCCATGCCCGCCAAGCACCCCCGCCAAGGGCAAAATTCTGTCCCAGGTTTTCCGCTCTACTGGTGCCCCTCCCCATTAACCCACCCCTTGCATTCCATTTCATATCCCTTGATAGTATACCCAGGAGAACATAACGTTTTTAAGAGTAGATTCCTATCAAATTGCAAATTATTAAAAGGGCTGGGCTGACATCTCAGAAATCGACCAATCACCGGGTCATGTGAGGGGGCTTCATCCAATCAGAGGCGCAAGTTCTGATTGGTGTGTTTGAGCTGCGGCAGTTTCAAATCTGGGGGAGTGGGGGTGGTAAGTGACTTGGAGCTGCTGCCGGCTGCAGACAAATAGACAGACATCAGCTCTCCCTCTCACACACATACACACACACACTGGCACTATGAGCCAGGCCCAGCATGCAGAGAAAGAGAACAGGAGGCTACTGCTCAAGATAAAACCTTCAGTGCCTTCCAGCAACATGCTGGAGCTGGCAGATAGCAGCAGCTGCTGCTGAGCGAGTGAGAGCTAGGGCAGGGAATGTAGGCCTGTTCAGGGCACAGAGGCTGCTGCAAAGGTCTGGGCAGGGATGTACTGCTCTTCCCCTCTACCCCCTTTGCAACCCACCACCCACCTCACTTTAAATGCAATTACACGAATACAAATTTCACGATATAACTGCACCTTAAAATTATATTACCTAAAATCAGCAAAAAGTCATGCAAGCAGAACCAATTATGGCAGTTTGGTCACAAGCTTTTCACTCTTTTGATTATTAGATGACTGTTTATGCAAATTAAGATGTCATCACATGACCTCCTACCTTCAACTGCCCCTTTCCAGACTCCAGACCCATGCCTTCCCAAAGCTTTTCAATCTGTTTCAGTTTTGACTTTTGGAAATCTGATCATCCTATTTACAGTACTTTATAATATCTAAGAACTTATAGGATCTCTGTACACAGCCCAGATCTTCCCTCTGGAGTCTTGTCAGTTTAATTAGCCCTCTAGCTCCATCCATAGGCTTAAGCAATCAAGCGCAGTTATGCAGATCAGAGAACCAAGTAACAATCAAACACAGATCAATCATAACATTGAATACTGCAATCAGCACAAAACCATTGAGAAAAAAAATCAAGAACATATAGGGAGTTGGATACATCATCGACCTCTTACAAAAATTGGTGATAACATTTCTTGTACCAATTTAAAATCAATGGAGTTTGGATAAGATATGAGAAAATTATCAGATGCCTGGCAGTCAAAAGCATGAAGACTTTGATAGACTTTAAAATGTTAACGTTCGTTTAAACAATGTGATTAAAGAAGACTCCAACGCATGCATAGATTGTCTGCAAATGCATGTTACCCATGCACGACCAGTGAGGAGCCCCCTGCCGAACATGCTGTCCTGTTGGAGAAAACTTGATCTCCTGAGATCAATGAAGGTGACTTTCAACCAACATTTATTCAGCAATGGCAGTAATCCAATAAGTACAGCAGTTGCTAGCTGTAGAGTTGTTTGCCATTGACAGTACCTCTCCCAGTGGCACTGTTCTCCATTAACAAATTCACATTGGTGACAATACCTAGACAATGTAAATGAACACAAGAACACAAGAACTTGGAGCAGGAGTAGGCCACATGGCCCATCAAGCCTGCTCTGCCCTTCAGTATGATTATGGTTGATATGGGGTGGGGTGAGGGGGTGGGAGAGTTGGGTGGGTCACTTTTAAGGTTGTACCACAAAATTAAATACTGTACATTTCTCAAAATTCTCTTTTGAATTTAAACCAGTATATAAATAGCAGTGTAAATTTTCACTATGCCCTAAAGTCGACACAATCCTGATGACTGGTTGTGTTGATGTACCAGAGCCTTGAGGATGTTGGGCCTCATCAAAATAAATGTAAGAAAATAAAAATTAAAAGTGATGCAAAGCAGGGTGTTGACTCTCTTTTGCCCATTTTAATACTCTTGCAAAGCCTGGGAATGAAGACACTATTTGTCACTAGGAGATTGCCTGAAGAAAGGTTTTACAAATCTCTACTCCATCCTAGGTTCACCCCTGATAGACTGTAAATTCACAATGTACAACATAATTTGCATGACAGCTTCTGGGGCAAAGGGAAACAATCCAGTTTTTGAGGTAAGGCCATACTGAATTTATGTGCCTTGTATCATTCTTCTCTGAAAAATTCAGAATCACAATTCATTCTACATTTTTCCTGAGCTGCTGGTAGATGTCGTATTGACAAATCCTGGGGATAGTCTAAGAAGCAGATACCATTTATGGTATATTGTGGGTTGGTGCCAGAGGAGTCAGAATTGTAAGGTTGTGTAACTACAGAGTTGAAATGTTTTGTAAATGCAGTGATTTATTTTTGCCACTTTCCTAACATGAGTTGATCGCCCTGAGATTAATTATTCTTAGAGAATTGGCATTGGGCCTCCAATTTCACCATTGCTACAGTCACTCTGCTTACTGCATGCAGGCGTAATGAAAGAAAGACAAAACCTGCATTTATACATCATCTTTCATGATGTCCCAAATTGCTTTACAGCCAATTAAGCATTTTTGAGCTGCAGTCACTGGTATAATGTGGGCAATGTTATCAAATGGCAGAGCTGGCTCCAGAGGCTGAATGGCTTACTCCTGCTCCTAATACATATGTTTATATGTTTGTATGTCATTTGGATGGATGAGATGAGTTGAGCTAGATGGCCTTCATCATCCATAATCATCATGTGAACAGATGGTGGAATCATGGTTGGAGTTCTGTTTATTGTGTTGCTAATGGAAGTTTACTGAGCAGGCTTTGTGGGGTGAAATTGCCAAGACAGAGTACTAAATGGGCTCAGAGTGAATCAGTAACCTGTTTTATACTGCACATGATTCTCAAGAATCTTTTCCATTGACTTTAATCTTGTTCTTCTGTCTACTTACCTATTATCGCCCTCTATCTTGGTGCTTTTATGAGTTTTTGAAGTATTGAAATGTTGTGATAAAGTTGTGTTGCATAGCAGATATTGAAAATACGTTGTAGTTAGAAGCAGCAATCATCAGTCTGCAGATTTGCTCATCAAGAACACAAATACAATTGTGAACCATTCAGTCTTTGTCCTCTGGCCTTTTAAAAGTTGTGTCACACAGAGACACCTGAGGACTCCACTGCTTCTCACTGACAGTGAAGCCTTATGTTGTTCAATCATTCTATTTTATTGCTTGTGAGTCATTTGATCTTTCTACTCTGTGAGATGACTGATAAAATAGAATCCAATTACAAGAGCCACATGGTCCAATTAATTATTTGAATAATATCATGCACACAGGCAGGAGAAAGCCCTTATATTTCTTGTACAGAATTGAAAAGATCTTGTGCAGTTTATCTGAGTTGCAATTATTGAATCCTTCCCCTATAGGGTGCAATGTGCAGAACATGGTAATGAGGGCTGACACAGTCACTAAAATCAGTGTTATTGTCTGCAGTGTGCTATAAATAACTAATAGGATATTTTCCTGGTAAATTAACAATACTGCATGATGTTGTTAAAGTGAAATTTGTGCTCACTTTTTTGATTCATAGTCACAGTAGGATCACCTATAGGGCACACACAAACTAATACTGCATTATATCGTTGCTGCCCTTGATATTAATAACCCATGCTGCATATATAATCGGATGATATTTATAACCAGATGCCAACAATGGGCATTATCATTTTACTAGTGCCTTTCTGTGATTGTTTGGTGAATTGTTTAGTGAATGTTGAAGGGGGAAAAATATCATCCATGATTGAGGGAGAGGGTCAAGTAGGGGATAGGGATGTAGAATAAGGGGTGCAGAAACAGGAGAGTACCAGGACCCATGATTTTTCCCCCTGGCCCTGATTGCTCCTCATGTCAGTCCTAAATGAGCGACCCATTATCTTGAGAATGTGCCCCAGTGTTTTAGATTCCCCCACCAGCAGAAACAATCTCTTAGTATTCACCCTATCAAGCCCCTTCAGAATCTTGCATGTTCCAAATAGATTGCCTTTCATTCTTCTAGACTCCAGAGATTAGGGCAGGCGATGGGGTAGTGATATTATAGCTGGACTAGTAATCCAGAGACCCAGGGTAATGTTCTGGGGACCTGGGTTTGAATCCCAACACGATAGATGATGGAATTTGAACTCAATAAAAATAAGGACATAAAAGTCTAATGATGAAACTTGTTGTAAAAACCCATCTGGTTCACTAATGTCCTTTAGAGAAGGAAATCTGTCATCCTTACCTGGACTCCAGACCCATAGCAATGTGGTTGGCTCTTAAATTCCCTCTGAAATGGCCTAGGAGGCCACTAAGTTGTATCAAACCAAAACAAAGTCACAAAAAAGGAATAAAACTGGATAGACCACCCGGCATCGACCTAGGCACCGGAAACAACAATGGTAATCTCAGCCCAGTCGACCCTGCATAAGTCCTCCTCCCTAACATCTGGGGGCTAGTGCCAAAATTGGGAGAGCTGTCTCACAGACTAGTCAAACAACAGCGTGTTATGGTCATCCTCATTGAATCATACCTTAGAGGTCATGTCCCAGACACCATGATCCCAGGATATTTCCTGTCCCACCGGCAGAACAGACCCAGCAGAGGTGGCGGTACAAGGAGTTTCCCTGGGAGTCCTCAACATCGACTCCGGACCCCATGAAGTCTCATGGCATCAGGTTAAACATGGACAAGGAAACATCCTGCTGATTACCACGTATCACCCTCCCTCAGCTGATGAATCAGTACTCCTCCATGTTGAACACAACATGGAGGAAGCATTGAGGGTGGCAAGGGCACAGAATGTACTCTGGGTGGGGGACTTCAATGTCCATCACCAAGAATGGCTCGGTAGCACCACTACTGACCGAGCTGGCTGGGTCCTAAAGGACATAGCTGCTAGGCTGGATCTGCGGTAGTTGGTGAGAGAATAACATACTTGACCTCATCCTCACCAACTGCCTCCCGCAGATGCATCTGTCCATGACAGTATCAGTAGGAGTGACCACCTCACCGCCATTGTAGAGATGAAGGCCCGCCTTCACATTGAGGGATACCCTCCATCGTGTTGTGTGGCACTACCATTAAATGGTATAGAATTTGAACAGATCTAGCAACTCAAAACTTGGCACCCATGAGGCACTGTGGGCCATCAGCAGTAGCAGAATTATACTCGAACACAATCCGTAATTTCGTGGCCCAGCATATGCCCCACTCTACCATTACCATCAAGGCAGGGGATCAACCCTGGTTCAATGAAGAGTGCAGGAGGGCAGGCCAGGAGCAGCGCCAAGCACATCTAAAAATGAGGTGTCAGCCTGGTGAAGCTACAACCCAGGACTACTTGTGTGCCAAACAGCATAAGCAGCAAGTGACAGGCAGAGCTCAGCGATTCCACAACCAACTGATCAGGTCTAAGCTCTGCATTCCTGCCACATCCAGTCGTGAATGGTGGTGGACAATTAAACAACTCACTGGAGGAGGAGGCTCCACAAATATCCCCATCCTCAATGATGGAGGAGGAGGCCACACATTAGCGCAAAAGACAAGGCTGAAGCATTTGCTACAATCTTCAGCCAGAAGTGCCGAGTGGATGATCCATCTCGGCCTCCTTCAAAGGTCCCAGCATCACAGATGCCAGTCTTCAGCCAATTCGATTCACTCCACGTGATATCAAGAAATGGCTGAAAGCACTGGATACGGCAAAAGCTATGGGCTCTGACAATATTCCGGCAATAGTACTGAAGACTTGTACTCCAGAACTTGCCATGTCCCTGGCTAAGCTGTTCCAATACAGCTACAACACTGGCATCTACCTGGCTATGTGGAAAACTGCCCAGGTATATCCTGTACACAAAAAGCAGGACAAATACAACCCAGCCAATTACCGCCCCATCAGTCTACTGTCGATCATCAGTAAAATAATGGAAGGGGTCATCAACAGTGTTACCAAGCAGCACTTGGTTAGCAATAACCTGCTTACTGATGCCCAGTGTTTGTTCTGCCAGGGCCACTCAGTCCTGACCTCATTACAGCCTTCGTTCAAACATGGACAAAAGAGCTGAACTCCCAAGGTGAGGTGAGAGTGACTCCCTTGATATCAAGGCAACATTTGACCGAGTGTGGCATCAAGGAGCCCTAGCAAAACTGGAGACAATGGGAATCAGTGGGAAAGCTCTCTGCTGGCTGGAGTCATACCTAGCACAAAGGAAAATGGTTGTGGTTGTTGAATGTCAGTCATCTCAGCTCCAGGACATCACTGCAGGAGTTCCTCAGTGTAGTGTCCTTGGCCCAACCGTCTTCAGCTGCTTCATCAATGACCTTCTTTCCATCATAAGGTCAGAAGTGGTAATGTTCGCTGATGATTGCACAATGTTCAGCACCATTCGCGACTCTTCATATACTGAAACAGTCTATGTCCCAGTGCAGCAAGACCTGGACAAAATCCAGGATTGGGCTGACAAGTGGCAAGTAACATTCGCTCAACACAAGTGTCAGGCAATGACCATCCCCAACAAGAGAGAATCCATCCATCGCTCATTGATGTTCAATAGAATTACCATCACTGAATCCCCCGCTATCAACGTCCTGGGGGTCACCATTGACCAGAAACTGAACTGGACTCGCCATATAAATACTGTGGCTACAAGAGCAGGTCAGAGACTATGAATCGTGTGATGAGTAACTCACCTCCTGACTCCTCACATTCTGTCCACCATATACAAGGCACAAGTGAAGAATGTGATGGAATACTCTCCACTTGCCTGGATGAGTGCAGCTCCCACAACACTCAAGAAGCTTTAACCATCCAGGACAAAGCAGCCCGCTTGACTGGCACCACATCCACAAACATTCACTCCCTCCACCACCGACACACAGTAGCAGCAGTGTGTACCATCTACAAGATATACTGCAGGAATTCACCAAGGCTCCTTCTACAGCACCTTCCAAACCCATGATCACTACCACCTGGAAGGACGAGGGCAGCAGATAGATGGGAACACCACCACCTGGAAGTTCCCCTTCAAGTGACTCACCATCCTGACTTCGAAATATATTACCATTCATCACTGTCGCTGGGTCAAAATCCTGGAACTACCTTCCTAACAGCACTGTGGGTGTACCTACACCATATGGATTGCAGTGGTTCAAGAAGGCAACTCACCACCACCTTCTCAAGGGCAGCTAGGGATGGGCAATAAATGCTGGCCCAGCCAGTGAAGCCCATATCCCGTGAATGAATAAAAAAAGAAAATTATAGGCCCAATTTACTCAGCTTCTCAATATAGGACAACTCCCTCATCTCAGGGGCCAATTTAGTGAACCTTCACTGTAACATCTCCAAAGCAAGTATATCCTTTCTTAAATGTGGAAACCAAAACTGCACACAGTACTCCCGATGTGGCCTCACTAAAACCCTGTACAATTGTAGCGGCTTGTCTTTATTTCTGTACTCCAATCCTCTTGCAATAAAGGCCAACATGCCATTTGCCTTCCTAATTGCTTGCTGTACCTGCATGCTAACTTTCTGCATTCCTTGTACAAGCACACCCAAGTCTTTTTGACCATGAACATTTACAAGTTACTCACCTTCTAAACAAAAACTCTGCTTCTCTATTGTTACAACCAAAGTGCATAGCATCAGACTTTATACTCCATCTGCAATCTTGTTGCCCACTCACTTAACCTGTCAATATCTCTTTGCAACCTCTCTGTGACCTCACCACAGCTTACCTTCCCACCTAGCTTTGTATCATTAGCAAACTTAGATACATTACTTTCTGTCTCTTCATCTAAGTCATTAATATAGATTGTAAATAGCTGAGGCTTCAGAACCGATCCTTGCAAAACTCCCCTATTCACTGCTTGCCAAGTTGAAAATGCTCCATTTATGCCCACTGTCTGCTTCCTGTCCGTTAGCCAATCCTCTACTCATGCTAACATATTACCCCCAATTCCATGAGCCCTTATCTTGCTTATTAGACTTTTTTGTGGCACCTTAGCAAATGCCTATTGGAAATCCAGGTATGCTATCTCTATTTGTTCCCCTTTATCTACTTTACTAGGTACATCCTCAAAGAACTCTAATAAATTTTCTAAGAGGATTTGTTTTTAGTAAAACCATGTTGACTTGTTCTAATCATACTATACTTTTCTAAGTGTATTGTTAAGACTTCTTAATAATAGATTCCAGCATTTTCTCAACAACTGGTAGTAAAAGCTGGTAAAAACTGAGGTGTTAAATGAATACTTTGCATCTGTCTTTACCAAGCAAGCAGATGCTACCCAGGCCATGGTGACAGACGAGGAAACTTTGTCATCAAAAGGGTTCAACATTGATAAGGAGGAAGTGTTAGATAAACTGTTGGTTCTTAAGTTTGACAAGGCACTGGGACTGGATGAGATGCATCCAAGGATATTGAAGGAAGTAAGAATGGAAATTGTAAGGGCACTGGCCATAATCTTTCAGTCTTCCCTAGACTAAGGGAGGTGCCAGAGGACTGGAGAATTGCAAACGTTACGCCCCCATTCAAAAAAGGTTATATGGATAAGCCCAGCAATTACAGACCAGTCAGTTTAACTTCAGTGGTGAGGTAGCTTCTAGAGAAAATTATTCAGGATAAAATTAGTAGTCACATGGAAAAATGTGGGTTGATTAGGAAAAGCCAGCATGTATTTCCAAAGTGGGAATTGTGGTTAACTAACTTGCTGGAGTTTTTTTAAGAGGTAACAGAGAGGGTTGATGAAGGTAATGCTGTTGATGTGGTGTACATGGACTTTCAAAAGGTGTTTGATACAGTGCCACACAAAAGACTTGTGAGAAAAGTTATAGCTCATGGAATAAAAGGGTCAGTAGCAACATGGATACAAGATTGGCTGAGTAATAGGAAACAGAGCGTAATGGTCAATGGATATTTTTTGGACTGGAGGAAGGTTTGTAGTGGAGGTCCCCAGGGTATTGGGACTTTTGCTTTTCCTGATATATATTAATGATCTAGATCTTGGTGTGCAGGGGCAATTTCTAAGTTTGAAGATGATACAAAATTTGGAAGCATTGTAAACGGTGAGGAGGACAGTGCAGAACTTCAAAAGAACATAGACAAGTTGGTGGAGTGGGCAGATAGGTGGCAGATGAAGTTCAATGCGGAGAAGTGTGAGGTGATGCATTTTGATAGGAAGAACATGGAGAGACAATATAAAATAAGAGGTACAATTCTTAAGGGTGTGCATGAGCAGAGACTTGGGTGTACATGTGCATAGATCATTGAAGGTGGCAGGGCAGGTGGAGAGAGTAGTTAATAAAGCATACGGTATCCTGGGCTTTATTAGTAGGATCATAAAGTACAAGAGCAGCGAGGTTATACTGAGCTTATATAAGACACTTGTCAGGTCTCAGCTGGAGTATTGTGTACAGTTCTGGCAGCCACACTATAGGAAGGATGTGATTGCGTTGGAGAGAATACAGAAGAGGTTTACAAGAATGGTCCCGGGGATGAGGAACTTGAACTATGAAGGTAGATTGGAGGGGTTGGGGCTGTTCTCCTTGGAGTGGAGAAGGATATGAGGAGATTTGATAAAGGTGTTCAAAATCAAGAGAGGGCTGGATAGAGTGGATAGGGAGAAACTGTTCTTGCACATCAAGGGATTGAGAACAAGAGGGCACACATTTAAAGTGATTTTCAAAAGAAGCAAATGAGAGAAAAAACTTTTTCATACAGCGAGTGGTTCGGTCTGGAATGCACTGCCTGGAAGTGTGGTGGAGGCAGGTTCAGTTGAGGCATTCAAGAGGGCATTAGATGATTATCTGAATAGAAAGAATGTGCAAGGGTATGGGGAAAAGGCAAGAGAATGGCACTAAGTCACTATGCTCATTTGGAGAGCTGGTGCAGACACGATGGGCTGAATGGCCTCCATCTGCGCTGTAACAATTCTGTGATTCTGGCTAACTGGCCTGTAGCTCATTGTTTTCTCTCTCCCTCCCTTCTTGAAAAGCGGTGTAACATTTGCCAACTTCCAATCTGATGGGACCATTCCTGAATCTAAGGAATTTTAGAAAATTGTAACTGGCATATCCACTATCTCTTTTAGAACCCTGGGATGTAGGCCATCAGATCCCGGGATTTGTCGGATTTTAGTCCTTTAGGTTTCTCCAATACTTTCTTTGCTGATATTAATTTCCTTAATTTTCTCAATCTTTTTCGCTCCTAAGTTACTGTCAATTTCTAGTATGAAACTTGTGTTTTCTACTGTGAATTCAGACATAAAACATTTGTTCAATGCCTCCACCATTTCCTCATTCCCCATCATAATTTCCCCTGCCTTTGCTTCTAAGGAACCAATGTTTAATTTAGCTACTCTTTTCCTTTTTATATACTTATAAACGTTCTTACAATCTGTTTTTATATTTCTGGTTAGTTTACTCCCATATTCTATTTTTTCACTTTTCAGCAAATTTTTGGTGGCCCTTTGCTGGTTTCAAAAACATCACAATCCACAGAGTTGTTACGATTTTTTAGCAAGATTGGAAACCTCTTCTTTCAATCTAATACTACCTTTAACTTGCTGAGTGATGGATGGATCTTTCTTGCTGAGTTTTTATTTTTCAACGGGCTGGAAAATTTTGAATTGTTTCTTCAAATGTTTCCCACTGTTCATTTACTGCCATACCTTTTAGTCTACTTACCCAATTAACCTTAGCCTGTTCTAAACTCGCACCTATGTAATTGGCTTTATTTAAATTTAAGATTCTTTCATATGATTGGAGTATGTCGCTTTCAAAGTTAACATGGAATGCAATGGTATTATGATCACTATTTCTCAGTGGAATTTTTACTATGGCATGACGAATTAACCCTGCTTCATTACACAATACCAGATCTAAGATAGTTTTATTCATAGTCAGTTCCACAGTGTATTGCTCCAAGGGCAGAATCATCCCAGATTTGCACCAAGTGCGGGAGTGGGCGGGTAAAACAACATTTTAGCCGCTGGCCGCGATGGTGGGTTTTCACACTGTATCATCCCAAACCCACCACATTATTTATGCACTCCCAGGAAATACGCTGTTTTCATGGTGGGGTGGGCTCTCATTCGCTCACCCACTGTTACCCCGCCGCTCCATCACGCTGCGCAACATATTTAAAGACTGGCTGCAAGAACACATCTCAGTGCTTCCAGACCTCCACTGCTGCACGGAAGACATGGCCCTGAAACTGGAGAAGACTGCAGGGCCCAGGTTCAGTGACGTGTCCCTTGAGCACCTTTTGGATGCCATGGAGGCCAGCTGGGATGTCCTCTACACCCACTCTGGCTGCAGGATGGGCAGCAACAGCACTAATCCGGCTTGGGAGGTGGTGGCAGCAGTGGTCAGTGCCAACACTCTTCAAAAGAGGATGGCCCCCCAGTGCCGTAAGAGGATGAATGATCTCTTCCGTTCTGCCAGGGTAAGTCACTCTTCTCATCACTTTCAACGCGCACACTCACAAACCCTACTTTCTTTTCAGTTTTTTCATAATTTTCCATGAAGCTGAATCAACCCCCCACACGCTAACCTGCTGCTTTGTTTCCCATTAGTCGTACTTCTTGGAGTTTTACCCTTCCCTCCCCCCCCACAGAGGGTATTCGCACTCTCACTAGCCAGACTGGAGTCAAACATTTACAGATGTGATGTGAGGATCTATGGGGTCACCTCATTACATGTCATCATCATCCTTCACAAATCTAGCAGCTATGAGGGCCTCCCGAGCACGCTTGCCTCGTCTAGATAATGCGAGGGCCTCAACCCCATCATTGTCGTCTCCGAGGACCTCCTCACCCTCATTCCCATCAGCATCCTCCTCATTGGAGGAGACATGCAGATCCTCCAACACCTCCTCAGCCAGCTTGTCTCCCTGTTGGAGCGCCAGGTTATAAAGGGCACAGCAGATGATGACGATGCATGACACCCTCTGTGGACTGTATTGCAGGGATCGACCAGACTGGTCCAGGCACTGGAATCTCATCTTCAGCATCCCGATGGTCTGCTCCCCAAGTTGCGAGTTGCAGCATGAGCACCATTTTACCAGCGCTCAGCTGCAACCTGAGGCCGCCGCATGGGTGTCATCGGCTACTGTCTCTGCAGGTAGCCCTTATCCCCGAGGAGCTATCCCTGCAGATTTTTTGGTCCTTGAAGACTTCAGGGAACCATGAGCGACTGAGAATATAGGTGTCGTGCGCACTCCTCGGGAACCGTGTGCACACCTGCAGGATGTGTTTCTGATGGTCGCACACCAGATGCACATTCAGTGCATGGAAGCCCTTGTGGTTGATGTAGTCCATCATGTGTTGCAATGGAGATATGAATGCCACATTGGTGCAGTCAAGCCCACCTACACCTGTGGGAAACTCGAGATCTGGGCAAATACAATTGCTTTTGCATCCTGACTATCCTGGTCCTGGGCAAAATGCACAAAGTTGTGTGCCCTCACAATGATGGCATCTGTGACCTCATGGATGCATTTATTGGTGGAGGCTTGTGAGATCCCACAGAGGTCACCTGTGGTGCCCTGAAAGGAGCCACTGGTGTAGAAATTGAGCGCTGCTGTCACTTTCACGGCTACTGGCAGCGGATGCCCTCCATGTCCCTGTGGCGCCAAATCCTGCAGTAGCTGGGTGATGTGACCAACCTGTTCCCTAGCCAAATGCAGTCTTCGGCGACACTGGTTTTTGGTCACCTGCAGGAATGAAAGGCGGTGTCTATAGACCCTGGGTGTCGCTAGGTGTCAACCAGCGATGGCTCAGTGTGGCCCTTTGGCAGCGTGTGCTGGATCCCAGCTATCCCTTCTTCCTGAGGGTGCTGCTCCTCCCTCTGCTCAACCAGGAGCCTCAGTCACTCTCTCCTCCATCGCCTTTGTGCTCTGTAGGCCATCAGGCATACAGCTAGTTCACCAGGCTCCATGATCCATATACTCCTCCTGCAGGGTGAACGAGAGAGACATGTGGTTAGCATGGGTATACTAAGGACCTGTCCTGGTTAAGTGTGACGGCCCCTTAACGCTTCCAGGAGAGTGATGGCCATCACTTGGATGGCCAGAGATTAGTGCGCTGCATGGCTGTGCTGTTAGCTTGAACCATGGAGGAGACTGGTCCAAACTGGGATGCTGACATTGCAAGGGGCTGTGA